>NW_027288795.1:0-300000 GCF_037038585.1 Patagioenas fasciata
TCGTGTCTGCGAGTATATAGACGGCTCTTTCGCGTTCACTCCGAGGGAAACGGTCCGCTATTGCTTCTGTGCGCACAGACGCGATTCCTTGTCTCTTGCGAACACAGGGAACTCTGTGCATCCAAATCTACAGGCTAAGGACGCGTCTGCATATGTTTGGTGAACAATCGAGTGTGCGTGTTCTGACAGCTGCCTCTATGCAGACGTCTCCACAGAGCCACTTCTGAATGCCCCGCAGCCCAGGACTGAATGGATACACTAACAAGTGCACCGGTGTGAGCAACCACATATGCAGAAGGACGTCTTTCATCTCACAGAAGCGCGAACGTCTTGGCGTTCAAGCACATGGCAGAAACAAGGTGTGAACAGATGCGCTGCTGCTATTTTCTCCGTTCGGCATGCTTCGTTGTAGCTCTCTTGCCGGTCGCCGGCTAGCGGCTTGCTTTGCGCGACTAGCTCTGGGGAGAGAAGGAGATAGCGCCGGAAACCTCGCCTTTTGCCTTCTTCGGCGCTGGAACCTGGTTGCTGCGCCTTCTCTTTGTCCATGTGCACACACACGATTCCTCAGCGAAAACCATGCAGAAACCTTTCCACGAGCACCCAGGGGATGTGCACCCAGCACCACGTGCACGCACACGCAGCTAGAGAAAAGCACCTACCTTTTCACACACTGATGCCTAAGCAAACGCGTGGCCACACACACGCACACATCCGCAAGCGCGCCTACTCCCATCTACTGAGGGAAAGACGGACGAGCTCTTTGGTTGCTCTTCACAGGCTTGTCCCTGATCTATAGCTGAGGGCAAACACTTGTGTGCTTGTGGGAGAGCCTGTGTCTTTCCTGGAAGCGTTTGGGAGTTTTGCTCAGACGCGTGTTTCCTCAAGTTCAAGAATCAAGATCTAGGATACCTGCAGACAGGTGCCTGTTTGTGTGGAGACAGTCTGTTTGAAACTGTGCTCCTCAGCGCCCGCTCTTTCTCCCCGTCGCTCCACACGCCTGGGAGTCCCTTTCTTTCTCTCCACAAGCACGTGTGTTGACTTCGTCGCACATGTGCATCTGCACAAGCGTTGAGCTCAGCAGAGCGTGTCTCTTGACACTTGATGTGCGTTGGCTGTGTCTGCCTGCTCCAGTGAAGAGAGAAACGGGAAATCATCTTGGTAGAGGCAACAAAGCAAAGGCGAGGCAGGATTGACATCTGCTCAACAGAGACGGATTCCCTGCGCTGACACAGTTCACAGTTACACGAGAAGCAATCTGAGCGGTCCGTCGACCGGAGACGTGTTTCCCAAGAGGTCGTTTAGCGAGTGAACAGCAGTGTGCGCGACTTTCAGGAGTGTGCCTGGAAAGTGCCAGAATCACCAGGAGCATCTGTGCAAAAGCTGCTGCCTCTGTGACCGCATTGAGGCACGTTCGCGTGTCTGCGAGTATATAGACGGCTCTTTCGCGTTCACTCCGAGGGAAACGGTCCGCTATTGCTTCTGTGCGCACAGACGCGATTCCCTTGTCTCTTGCGAACACAGGGAACTCTGTGCATCCAAATCTACAGGCTAAGGACGCGTCTGCATATGTTTTGGTGAACAATCGAGTGTGCGTGTTCTGACAGCTGCCTCTATGCAGACGTCTCCACAGAGCCACTTCTGAATGCCCCGCAGCCCAGGACTGAATGGATACACTAACAAGTGCACCGGTGTGAGCAACCACATATGCAGAAGGACGTCTTTCATCTCACAGAAGCGCGAACGTCTTGGCGTTCAAGCACATGGCAGAAACAAGGTGTGAACAGATGAGCTGCTGCTATTTTCTCCGGTTCGGCATGCTTCGTTGTAGCTCTCTTGCCGGTCGCCGGCTTAGCGGCTTGCTTTGCGCGACTAGCTCTGGGGAGAGAAGGAGATAGCGCCGGAAACCTCGCCTTTTGCCTTCTTCGGCGCTGGAACCTGGTTGCTGCGCCTTCTCTTTGTCCATGTGCACACACACGATTCCTCAGCGAAAACCATGCAGAAACCTTTCCACGAGCACCCAGGGATGTGCACCCAGCACCACGTGCACGCACACGCAGCTAGAGAAAAGCACCTACCTTTTCACACACTGATGCCTAAGCAAACGCGTGGCCACACACACGCACACATCCGCAAGCGCGCCTACTCCCATCTATTGAGGGAAAGACGGACGAGCTCTTTGGTTGCTCTTCACAGGCTTGTCCCTGATCTATAGCTGAGGGCAAACACTTGTGTGCTTGTGGGAGAGCCTGTGTCTTTCCTGGAAGCGTTTGGGAGTTTTGCTCAGACGCGTGTTTCCTCAAGTTCAAGAATCAAGATCTAGGATACCTGCAGACAGGTGCCTGTTTGTGTGGAGACAGTCTGTTTGAAACTGTGCTCCTCAGCGCCCGCTCTTTCTCCCCGTCGCTCCACACGCCTGGGAGTCCCTTTCTTTCTCTCCACAAGCACGTGTGTTGACTTCGTCCGCACATGTGCATCTGCACAAGCGTTGAGCTCAGCAGAGCGTGTCTCTGACACTTGATGTGCGTTGGCTGTGTCTGCCTGCTCCAGTGAAGAGAGAAACGGGAAATCATCTTGGTAGAGGCAAGAAAGCAAAGGCGAGGCAGGATTGACATCTGCTCAACAGAGACGGATTCCCTGCGCTGACACAGTTTCACAGTTACACGAGAAGCAATCTGAGCGGTCCGTCGACCGGAGACGTGTTTCCCAAGAGGTCGTTTAGCGAGTGAACAGCAGTGTGCGCGACTTTCAGGAGTGTGCCTGGAAAGTGCCAGAATCACCAGGAGCATCTGTGCAAAAGCTGCTGCCTCTGTGACCGCATTGAGGCACGTTCGCGTGTCTGCGAGTATATAGACGGCTCTTTCGCGTTCACTCCGAGGGAAACGGTCCGCTATTGCTTCTGTGCGCACAGACGCGATTCCCTTGTCTCTTGCGAACACAGGGAACTCTGTGCATCCAAATCTACAGGCTAAGGACGCGTCTGCATATGTTTTGGTGAACAATCGAGTGTGCGTGTTCTGACAGCTGCCTCTATGCAGACGTCTCCACAGAGCCACTTCTGAATGCCCCGCAGCCAGGACTGAATGGATACACTAACAAGTGCACCGGTGTGAGCAACCACATATGCAGAAGGACGTCTTTCATCTCACAGAAGCGCGAACGTCTTGGCGTTCAAGCACATGGCAGAAACAAGGTGTGAACAGATGAGCTGCTGCTATTTTCTCCGTTCGGCATGCTTCGTTGTAGCTCTCTTGCCGGTCGCCGGCTTAGCGGCTTGCTTTGCGCGACTAGCTCTGGGGAGAGAAGGAGATAGCGCCGGAAACCTCGCCTTTTGCCTTCTTCGGCGCTGGAACCTGGTTGCTGCGCCTTCTCTTTGTCCATGTGCACACACACGATTCCTCAGCGAAAACCATGCAGAAACCTTTCCACGAGCACCCAGGGATGTGCACCCAGCACCACGTGCACGCACACGCAGCTAGAGAAAAGCACCTACCTTTTCACACACTGATGCCTAAGCAAACGCGTGGCCACACACACGCACACATCCGCAAGCGCGCCTACTCCCATCTATTGAGGGAAAGACGGACGAGCTCTTTGGTTGCTCTTCACAGGCTTGTCCCTGATCTATAGCTGAGGGCAAACACTTGTGTGCTTGTGGGAGAGCCTGTGTCTTTCCTGGAAGCGTTTGGGAGTTTTGCTCAGACGCGTGTTTCCTCAAGTTCAAGAATCAAGATCTAGGATACCTGCAGACAGGTGCCTGTTTGTGTGGAGACAGTCTGTTTGAAACTGTGCTCCTCAGCGCCCGCTCTTTCTCCCCGTCGCTCCACACGCCTGGGAGTCCCTTTCTTTCTCTCCACAAGCACGTGTGTTGACTTCGTCGCACATGTGCATCTGCACAAGCGTTGAGCTCAGCAGAGCGTGTCTCTTGACACTTGATGTGCGTTGGCTGTGTCTGCCTGCTCCAGTGAAGAGAGAAACGGGAAATCATCTTGGTAGAGGCAAGAAAGCAAAGGCGAGGCAGGATTGACATCTGCTCAACAGAGACGGATTCCCTGCGCTGACACAGTTCACAGTTACACGAGAAGCAATCTGAGCGGTCCGTCGACCGGAGACGTGTTTCCCAAGAGGTCGTTTAGCGAGTGAACAGCAGTGTGCGCGACTTTCAGGAGTGTGCCTGGAAAGTGCCAGAATCACCAGGAGCATCTGTGCAAAAGCTGCTGCCTCTGTGACCGCATTGAGGCACGTTCGCGTGTCTGCGAGTATATAGACGGCTCTTTCGCGTTCACTCCGAGGGAAACGGTCCGCTATTGCTTCTGTGCGCACAGACGCGATTCCCTTGTCTCTTGCGAACACAGGGAACTCTGTGCATCCAAATCTACAGGCTAAGGACGCGTCTGCATATGTTTTGGTGAACAATCGAGTGTGCGTGTTCTGACAGCTGCCTCTATGCAGACGTCTCCACAGAGCCACTTCTGAATGCCCCGCAGCCCAGGACTGAATGGGATACACTAACAAGTGCACCGGTGTGAGCAACCACATATGCAGAAGGACGTCTTTCATCTCACAGAAGCGCGAACGTCTTGGCGTTCAAGCACATGGCAGAAACAAGGTGTGAACAGATGAGCTGCTGCTATTTTCTCCGTTCGGCATGCTTCGTTGTAGCTCTCTTGCCGGTCGCCGGCTTAGCGGCTTGCTTTGCGCGACTAGCTCTGGGGAGAGAAGGAGATAGCGCGGAAACCTCGCCTTTTGCCTTCTTCGGCGCTGGAACCTGGTTGCTGCGCCTTCTCTTTGTCCATGTGCACACACACGATTCCTCAGCGAAAACCATGCAGAAACCTTTCCACGAGCACCCAGGGATGTGCACCCAGCACCACGTGCACGCACACGCAGCTAGAGAAAAGCACCTACCTTTTCACACACTGATGCCTAAGCAAACGCGTGGCCACACACACGCACACATCCGCAAGCGCGCCTACTCCCATCTATTGAGGGAAAGACGGACGAGCTCTTTGGTTGCTCTTCACAGGCTTGTCCCTGATCTATAGCTGAGGGCAAACACTTGTGTGCTTGTGGGAGAGCCTGTGTCTTTCCTGGAAGCGTTTGGAGTTTTGCTCAGACGCGTGTTTCCTCAAGTTCAAGAATCAAGATCTAGGATACCTGCAGACAGGTGCCTGTTTGTGTGGAGACAGTCTGTTTGAAACTGTGCTCCTCAGCGCCCGCTCTTTCTCCCCGTCGCTCCACACGCCTGGGAGTCCCTTTCTTTCTCTCCACAAGCACGTGTGTTGACTTCGTCGCACATGTGCATCTGCACAAGCGTTGAGCTCAGCAGAGCGTGTCTCTTGACACTTGATGTGCGTTGGCTGTGTCTGCCTGCTCCAGTGAAGAGAGAAACGGGAAATCATCTTGGTAGAGGCAACAAAGCAAAAGCGAGGCAGGATTGACATCTGCTCAACAGAGACGGATTCCCTGCGCTGACACAGTTCACAGTTACACGAGAAGCAATCTGAGCGGTCCGTCGACCGGAGACGTGTTTCCCAAGAGGTCGTTTAGCGAGTGAACAGCAGTGTGCGCGACTTTCAGGAGTGTGCCTGGAAAGTGCCAGAATCACCAGGAGCATCTGTGCAAAAGCTGCTGCCTCTGTGACCGCATTGAGGCACGTTCGCGTGTCTGCGAGTATATAGACGGCTCTTTCGCGTTCACTCCGAGGGAAACGGTCCGCTATTGCTTCTGTGCGCACAGACGCGATTCCCTTGTCTCTTGCGAACACAGGGAACTCTGTGCATCCAAATCTACAGGCTAAGGACGCGTCTGCATATGTTTTGGTGAACAATCGAGTGTGCGTGTTCTGACAGCTGCCTCTATGCAGACGTCTCCACAGAGCCACTTCTGAATGCCCCGCAGCCCAGGACTGAATGGATACACTAACAAGTGCACCGGTGTGAGCAACCACATATGCAGAAGGACGTCTTTCATCTCACAGAAGCGCGAACGTCTTGGCGTTCAAGCACATGGCAGAAACAAGGTGTGAACAGATGCGCTGCTGCTATTTTCTCCGTTCGGCATGCTTCGTTGTAGCTCTCTTGCCGGTCGCCGGCTTAGCGGCTTGCTTTGCGCGACTAGCTCTGGGGAGAGAAGGAGATAGCGCCGGAAACCTCGCCTTTTGCCTTCTTCGGCGCTGGAACCTGGTTGCTGCGCCTTCTCTTTGTCCATGTGCACACACACGATTCCTCAGCGAAAACCATGCAGAAACCTTTCCACGAGCACCCAGGGATGTGCACCCAGCACCACGTGCACGCACACGCAGCTAGAGAAAAGCACCTACCTTTTCACACACTGATGCCTAAGCAAACGCGTGGCCACACACACGCACACATCCGCAAGCGCGCCTACTCCCATCTACTGAGGGAAAGACGGACGAGCTCTTTGGTTGCTCTTCACAGGCTTGTCCCTGATCTATAGCTGAGGGCAAACACTTGTGTGCTTGTGGGAGAGCCTGTGTCTTTCCTGGAAGCGTTTGGGAGTTTTGCTCAGACGCGTGTTTCCTCAAGTTCAAGAATCAAGATCTAGGATACCTGCAGACAGGTGCCTGTTTGTGTGGAGACAGTCTGTTTGAAACTGTGCTCCTCAGCGCCCGCTCTTTCTCCCCGTCGCTCCACACGCCTGGGAGTCCCTTTCTTTCTCTCCACAAGCACGTGTGTTGACTTCGTCGCACATGTGCATCTGCACAAGCGTTGAGCTCAGCAGAGCGTGTCTCTTGACACTTGATGTGCGTTGGCTGTGTCTGCCTGCTCCAGTGAAGAGAGAAACGGGAAATCATCTTGGTAGAGGCAACAAAGCAAAGGCGAGGCAGGATTGACATCTGCTCAACAGAGACGGATTCCCTGCGCTGACACAGTTCACAGTTACACGAGAAGCAATCTGAGCGGTCCGTCGACCGGAGACGTGTTTCCCAAGAGGTCGTTTAGCGAGTGAACAGCAGTGTGCGCGACTTTCAGGAGTGTGCCTGGAAAGTGCCAGAATCACCAGGAGCATCTGTGCAAAAGCTGCTGCCTCTGTGACCGCATTGAGGCACGTTCGCGTGTCTGCGAGTATATAGACGGCTCTTTCGCGTTCACTCCGAGGGAAACGGTCCCGCTATTGCTTCTGTGCGCACAGACGCGATTCCCTTGTCTCTTGCGAACACAGGGAACTCTGTGCATCCAAATCTACAGGCTAAGGACGCGTCTGCATATGTTTTGGTGAACAATCGAGTGTGCGTGTTCTGACAGCTGCCTCTATGCAGACGTCTCCACAGAGCCACTTCTGAATGCCCCGCAGCCCAGGACTGAATGGATACACTAACAAGTGCACCGGTGTGAGCAACCACATATGCAGAAGGACGTCTTTCATCTCACAGAAGCGCGAACGTCTTGGCGTTCAAGCACATGGCAGAAACAAGGTGTGAACAGATGAGCTGCTGCTATTTTCTCCGTTCGGCATGCTTCGTTGTAGCTCTCTTGCCGGTCGCCGGCTTAGCGGCTTGCTTTGCGCGACTAGCTCTGGGGAGAGAAGGAGATAGCGCCGGAAACCTCGCCTTTTGCCTTCTTCGGCGCTGGAACCTGGTTGCTGCGCCTTCTCTTTGTCCATGTGCACACACACGATTCCTCAGCGAAAACCATGCAGAAACCTTTCCACGAGCACCCAGGGATGTGCACCCAGCACCACGTGCACGCACACGCAGCTAGAGAAAAGCACCTACCTTTTCACACACTGATGCCTAAGCAAACGCGTGGCCACACACACGCACACATCCGCAAGCGCGCCTACTCCCATCTATTGAGGGAAAGACGGACGAGCTCTTTGGTTGCTCTTCACAGGCTTGTCCCCTGATCTATAGCTGAGGGCAAACACTTGTGTGCTTGTGGGAGAGCCTGTGTCTTTCCTGGAAGCGTTTGGGAGTTTTGCTCAGACGCGTGTTTCCTCAAGTTCAAGAATCAAGATCTAGGATACCTGCAGACAGGTGCCTGTTTGTGTGGAGACAGTCTGTTTGAAACTGTGCTCCTCAGCGCCCGCTCTTTCTCCCCGTCGCTCCACACGCCTGGGAGTCCCTTTCTTTCTCTCCACAAGCACGTGTGTTGACTTCGTCGCACATGTGCATCTGCACAAGCGTTGAGCTCAGCAGAGCGTGTCTCTTGACACTTGATGTGCGTTGGCTGTGTCTGCCTGCTCCAGTGAAGAGAGAAACGGGAAATCATCTTGGTAGAGGCAAGAAAGCAAAGGCGAGGCAGGATTGACATCTGCTCAACAGAGACGGATTCCCTGCGCTGACACAGTTCACAGTTACACGAGAAGCAATCTGAGCGGTCCGTCGACCGGAGACGTGTTTCCCAAGAGGTCGTTTAGCGAGTGAACAGCAGTGTGCGCGACTTTCAGGAGTGTGCCTGGAAAGTGCCAGAATCACCAGGAGCATCTGTGCAAAAGCTGCTGCCTCTGTGACCGCATTGAGGCACGTTCGCGTGTCTGCGAGTATATAGACGGCTCTTTCGCGTTCACTCCGAGGGAAACGGTCCGCTATTGCTTCTGTGCGCACAGACGCGATTCCCTTGTCTCTTGCGAACACAGGGAACTCTGTGCATCCAAATCTACAGGCTAAGGACGCGTCTGCATATGTTTTGGTGAACAATCGAGTGTGCGTGTTCTGACAGCTGCCTCTATGCAGACGTCTCCACAGAGCACTTCTGAATGCCCCGCAGCCCAGGACTGAATGGATACACTAACAAGTGCACCGGTGTGAGCAACCACATATGCAGAAGGACGTCTTTCATCTCACAGAAGCGCGAACGTCTTGGCGTTCAAGCACATGGCAGAAACAAGGTGTGAAC
This sequence comes from Patagioenas fasciata, assembly GCF_037038585.1. NCBI lineage: Eukaryota > Metazoa > Chordata > Aves > Columbiformes > Columbidae > Patagioenas > Patagioenas fasciata. The sequence goes on from NW_027288795.1 coordinate 8,859, forward strand.
AGATGAGCTGCTGCTATTTTCTCCGTTCGGCATGCTTCGTTGTAGCTCTCTTGCCGGTCGCCGGCTTAGCGGCTTGCTTTGCGCGACTAGCTCTGGGGAGAGAAGGAGATAGCGCCGGAAACCTCGCCTTTTGCCTTCTTCGGCGCTGGAACCTGGTTGCTGCGCCTTCTCTTTGTCCATGTGCACACACACGATTCCTCAGCGAAAACCATGCAGAAACCTTTCACGAGCACCCAGGGATGTGCACCCAGCACCACGTGCACGCACACGCAGCTAGAGAAAAGCACCTACCTTTTCACACACTGATGCCTAAGCAAACGCGTGGCCACACACACGCACACATCCGCAAGCGCGCCTACTCCCATCTATTGAGGGAAAGACGGACGAGCTCTTTGGTTGCTCTTCACAGCTTGTCCCTGATCTATAGCTGAGGGCAAACACTTGTGTGCTTGTGGGAGAGCCTGTGTCTTTCCTGGAAGCGTTTGGGAGTTTTGCTCAGACGCGTGTTTCCTCAAGTTCAAGAATCAAGATCTAGGATACCTGCAGACAGGTGCCTGTTTGTGTGGAGACAGTCTGTTTGAAACTGTGCTCCTCAGCGCCCGCTCTTTCTCCCCGTCGCTCCACACGCCTGGGAGTCCCTTTCTTTCTCTCCACAAGCACGTGTGTTGACTTCGTCGCACATGTGCATCTGCACAAGCGTTGAGCTCAGCAGAGCGTGTCTCTTGACACTTGATGTGCGTTGGCTGTGTCTGCCTGCTCCAGTGAAGAGAGAAACGGGAAATCATCTTGGTAGAGGCAAGAAAGCAAAGGCGAGGCAGGATTGACATCTGCTCAACAGAGACGGATTCCCTGCGCTGACACAGTTCACAGTTACACGAGAAGCAATCTGAGCGGTCCGTCGACCGGAGACGTGTTTCCCAAGAGGTCGTTTAGCGAGTGAACAGCAGTGTGCGCGACTTTCAGGAGTGTGCCTGGAAAGTGCCAGAATCACCAGGAGCATCTGTGCAAAAGCTGCTGCCTCTGTGACCGCATTGAGGCACGTTCGCGTGTCTGCGAGTATATAGACGGCTCTTTCGCGTTCACTCCGAGGGAAACGGTCCGCTATTGCTTCTGTGCGCACAGACGCGATTCCCTTGTCTCTTGCGAACACAGGGAACTCTGTGCATCCAAATCTACAGGCTAAGGACGCGTCTGCATATGTTTTGGTGAACAATCGAGTGTGCGTGTTCTGACAGCTGCCTCTATGCAGACGTCTCCACAGAGCCACTTCTGAATGCCCCGCAGCCCAGGACTGAATGGATACACTAACAAGTGCACCGGTGTGAGCAACCACATATGCAGAAGGACGTCTTTCATCTCACAGAAGCGCGAACGTCTTGGCGTTCAAGCACATGGCAGAAACAAGGTGTGAACAGATGAGCTGCTGCTATTTTCTCCGTTCGGCATGCTTCGTTGTAGCTCTCTTGCCGGTCGCCGGCTTAGCGGCTTGCTTTGCGCGACTAGCTCTGGGGAGAGAAGGAGATAGCGCCGGAAACCTCGCCTTTTGCCTTCTTCGGCGCTGGAACCTGGTTGCTGCGCCTTCTCTTTGTCCATGTGCACACACACGATTCCTCAGCGAAAACCATGCAGAAACCTTTCCACGAGCACCCAGGGATGTGCACCCAGCACCACGTGCACGCACACGCAGCTAGAGAAAAGCACCTACCTTTTCACACACTGATGCCTAAGCAAACGCGTGGCCACACACACGCACACATCCGCAAGCGCGCCTACTCCCATCTATTGAGGGAAAGACGGACGAGCTCTTTGGTTGCTCTTCACAGGCTTGTCCCTGATCTATAGCTGAGGGCAAACACTTGTGTGCTTGTGGGAGAGCCTGTGTCTTTCCTGGAAGCGTTTGGGAGTTTTGCTCAGACGCGTGTTTCCTCAAGTTCAAGAATCAAGATCTAGGATACCTGCAGACAGGTGCCTGTTTGTGTGGAGACAGTCTGTTTGAAACTGTGCTCCTCAGCGCCCGCTCTTTCTCCCCGTCGCTCCACACGCCTGGGAGTCCCTTTCTTTCTCTCCACAAGCACGTGTGTTGACTTCGTCGCACATGTGCATCTGCACAAGCGTTGAGCTCAGCAGAGCGTGTCTCTTGACACTTGATGTGCGTTGGCTGTGTCTGCCTGCTCCAGTGAAGAGAGAAACGGGAAATCATCTTGGTAGAGGCAACAAAGCAAAAGCGAGGCAGGATTGACATCTGCTCAACAGAGACGGATTCCCTGCGCTGACACAGTTCACAGTTACACGAGAAGCAATCTGAGCGGTCCGTCGACCGGAGACGTGTTTCCCAAGAGGTCGTTTAGCGAGGTGAACAGCAGTGTGCGCGACTTTCAGGAGTGTGCCTGGAAAGTGCCAGAATCACCAGGAGCATCTGTGCAAAAGCTGCTGCCTCTGTGACCGCATTGAGGCACGTTCGCGTGTCTGCGAGTATATAGACGGCTCTTTCGCGTTCACTCCGAGGGAAACGGTCCGCTATTGCTTCTGTGCGCACAGACGCGATTCCCTTGTCTCTTGCGAACACAGGGAACTCTGTGCATCCAAATCTACAGGCTAAGGACGCGTCTGCATATGTTTTGGTGAACAATCGAGTGTGCGTGTTCTGACAGCTGCCTCTATGCAGACGTCTCCACAGAGCCACTTCTGAATGCCCCGCAGCCCAGGACTGAATGGATACACTAACAAGTGCACCGGTGTGAGCAACCACATATGCAGAAGGACGTCTTTCATCTCACAGAAGCGCGAACGTCTTGGCGTTCAAGCACATGGCAGAAACAAGGTGTGAACAGATGCGCTGCTGCTATTTTCTCCGTTCGGCATGCTTCGTTGTAGCTCTCTTGCCGGTCGCCGGCTTAGCGGCTTGCTTTGCGCGACTAGCTCTGGGGAGAGAAGGAGATAGCGCCGGAAACCTCGCCTTTTGCCTTCTTCGGCGCTGGAACCTGGTTGCTGCGCCTTCTCTTTGTCCATGTGCACACACACGATTCCTCAGCGAAAACCATGCAGAAACCTTTCCACGAGCACCCAGGGATGTGCACCCAGCACCACGTGCACGCACACGCAGCTAGAGAAAAGCACCTACCTTTTCACACACTGATGCCTAAGCAAACGCGTGGCCACACACACGCACACATCCGCAAGCGCGCCTACTCCCATCTACTGAGGGAAAGACGGACGAGCTCTTTGGTTGCTCTTCACAGGCTTGTCCCTGATCTATAGCTGAGGGCAAACACTTGTGTGCTTGTGGGAGAGCCTGTGTCTTTCCTGGAAGCGTTTGGGAGTTTTGCTCAGACGCGTGTTTCCTCAAGTTCAAGAATCAAGATCTAGGATACCTGCAGACAGGTGCCTGTTTGTGTGGAGACAGTCTGTTTGAAACTGTGCTCCTCAGCGCCCGCTCTTTCTCCCCGTCGCTCCACACGCCTGGGAGTCCCTTTCTTTCTCTCCACAAGCACGTGTGTTGACTTCGTCGCACATGTGCATCTGCACAAGCGTTGAGCTCAGCAGAGCGTGTCTCTTGACACTTGATGTGCGTTGGCTGTGTCTGCCTGCTCCAGTGAAGAGAGAAACGGGAAATCATCTTGGTAGAGGCAACAAAGCAAAGGCGAGGCAGGATTGACATCTGCTCAACAGAGACGGATTCCCTGCGCTGACACAGTTCACAGTTACACGAGAAGCAATCTGAGCGGTCCGTCGACCGGAGACGTGTTTCCCAAGAGGTCGTTTAGCGAGTGAACAGCAGTGTGCGCGACTTTCAGGAGTGTGCCTGGAAAGTGCCAGAATCACCAGGAGCATCTGTGCAAAAGCTGCTGCCTCTGTGACCGCATTGAGGCACGTTCGCGTGTCTGCGAGTATATAGACGGCTCTTTCGCGTTCACTCCGAGGGAAACGGTCCGCTATTGCTTCTGTGCGCACAGACGCGATTCCCTTGTCTCTTGCGAACACAGGGAACTCTGTGCATCCAAATCTACAGGCTAAGGACGCGTCTGCATATGTTTTGGTGAACAATCGAGTGTGCGTGTTCTGACAGCTGCCTCTATGCAGACGTCTCCACAGAGCCACTTCTGAATGCCCCGCAGCCCAGGACTGAATGGATACACTAACAAGTGCACCGGTGTGAGCAACCACATATGCAGAAGGACGTCTTTCATCTCACAGAAGCGCGAACGTCTTGGCGTTCAAGCACATGGCAGAAACAAGGTGTGAACAGATGAGCTGCTGCTATTTTCTCCGTTCGGCATGCTTCGTTGTAGCTCTCTTGCCGGTCGCCGGCTTAGCGGCTTGCTTTGCGCGACTAGCTCTGGGGAGAGAAGGAGATAGCGCCGGAAACCTCGCCTTTTGCCTTCTTCGGCGCTGGAACCTGGTTGCTGCGCCTTCTCTTTGTCCATGTGCACACACACGATTCCTCAGCGAAAACCATGCAGAAACCTTTCCACGAGCACCCAGGGATGTGCACCCAGCACCACGTGCACGCACACGCAGCTAGAGAAAAGCACCTACCTTTTCACACACTGATGCCTAAGCAAACGCGTGGCCACACACACGCACACATCCGCAAGCGCGCCTACTCCCATCTATTGAGGGAAAGACGGACGAGCTCTTTGGTTGCTCTTCACAGGCTTGTCCCTGATCTATAGCTGAGGGCAAACACTTGTGTGCTTGTGGGAGAGCCTGTGTCTTTCCTGGAAGCGTTTGGGAGTTTTGCTCAGACGCGTGTTTCCTCAAGTTCAAGAATCAAGATCTAGGATACCTGCAGACAGGTGCCTGTTTGTGTGGAGACAGTCTGTTTGAAACTGTGCTCCTCAGCGCCCGCTCTTTCTCCCCGTCGCTCCACACGCCTGGGAGTCCCTTTCTTTCTCTCCACAAGCACGTGTGTTGACTTCGTCGCACATGTGCATCTGCACAAGCGTTGAGCTCAGCAGAGCGTGTCTCTTGACACTTGATGTGCGTTGGCTGTGTCTGCCTGCTCCAGTGAAGAGAGAAACGGGAAATCATCTTGGTAGAGGCAACAAAGCAAAGGCGAGGCAGGATTGACATCTGCTCAACAGAGACGGATTCCCTGCGCTGACACAGTTCACAGTTACACGAGAAGCAATCTGAGCGGTCCGTCGACCGGAGACGTGTTTCCCAAGAGGTCGTTTAGCGAGTGAACAGCAGTGTGCGCGACTTTCAGGAGTGTGCCTGGAAAGTGCCAGAATCACCAGGAGCATCTGTGCAAAAGCTGCTGCCTCTGTGACCGCATTGAGGCACGTTCGCGTGTCTGCGAGTATATAGACGGCTCTTTCGCGTTCACTCCGAGGGAAACGGTCCGCTATTGCTTCTGTGCGCACAGACGCGATTCCCTTGTCTCTTGCGAACACAGGGAACTCTGTGCATCCAAATCTACAGGCTAAGGACGCGTCTGCATATGTTTTGGTGAACAATCGAGTGTGCGTGTTCTGACAGCTGCCTCTATGCAGACGTCTCCACAGAGCCACTTCTGAATGCCCCGCAGCCCAGGACTGAATGGATACACTAACAAGTGCACCGGTGTGAGCAACCACATATGCAGAAGGACGTCTTTCATCTCACAGAAGCGCGAACGTCTTGGCGTTCAAGCACATGGCAGAAACAAGGTGTGAACAGATGAGCTGCTGCTATTTTCTCCGTTCGGCATGCTTCGTTGTAGCTCTCTTGCCGGTCGCCGGCTTAGCGGCTTGCTTTGCGCGACTAGCTCTGGGGAGAGAAGGAGATAGCGCCGGAAACCTCGCCTTTTGCCTTCTTCGGCGCTGGAACCTGGTTGCTGCGCCTTCTCTTTGTCCATGTGCACACACACGATTCCTCAGCGAAAACCATGCAGAAACCTTTCCACGAGCACCCAGGGATGTGCACCCAGCACCACGTGCACGCACACGCAGCTAGAGAAAAGCACCTACCTTTTCACACACTGATGCCTAAGCAAACGCGTGGCCACACACACGCACACATCCGCAAGCGCGCCTACTCCCATCTATTGAGGGAAAGACGGACGAGCTCTTTGGTTGCTCTTCACAGGCTTGTCCCTGATCTATAGCTGAGGGCAAACACTTGTGTGCTTGTGGGAGAGCCTGTGTCTTTCCTGGAAGCGTTTGGGAGTTTTGCTCAGACGCGTGTTTCCTCAAGTTCAAGAATCAAGATCTAGGATACCTGCAGACAGGTGCCTGTTTGTGTGGAGACAGTCTGTTTGAAACTGTGCTCCTCAGCGCCCGCTCTTTCTCCCCGTCGCTCCACACGCCTGGGAGTCCCTTTCTTTCTCTCCACAAGCACGTGTGTTGACTTCGTCGCACATGTGCATCTGCACAAGCGTTGAGCTCAGCAGAGCGTGTCTCTTGACACTTGATGTGCGTTGGCTGTGTCTGCCTGCTCCAGTGAAGAGAGAAACGGGAAATCATCTTGGTAGAGGCAACAAAGCAAAGGCGAGGCAGGATTGACATCTGCTCAACAGAGACGGATTCCCTGCGCTGACACAGTTCACAGTTACACGAGAAGCAATCTGAGCGGTCCGTCGACCGGAGACGTGTTTCCCAAGAGGTCGTTTAGCGAGTGAACAGCAGTGTGCGCGACTTTCAGGAGTGTGCCTGGAAAGTGCCAGAATCACCAGGAGCATCTGTGCAAAAGCTGCTGCCTCTGTGACCGCATTGAGGCACGTTCGCGTGTCTGCGAGTATATAGACGGCTCTTTCGCGTTCACTCCGAGGGAAACGGTCCGCTATTGCTTCTGTGCGCACAGACGCGATTCCCTTGTCTCTTGCGAACACAGGGAACTCTGTGCATCCAAATCTACAGGCTAAGGACGCGTCTGCATATGTTTTGGTGAACAATCGAGTGTGCGTGTTCTGACAGCTGCCTCTATGCAGACGTCTCCACAGAGCCACTTCTGAATGCCCCGCAGCCCAGGACTGAATGGATACACTAACAAGTGCACCGGTGTGAGCAACCACATATGCAGAAGGACGTCTTTCATCTCACAGAAGCGCGAACGTCTTGGCGTTCAAGCACATGGCAGAAACAAGGTGTGAACAGATGAGCTGCTGCTATTTTCTCCGTTCGGCATGCTTCGTTGTAGCTCTCTTGCCGGTCGCCGGCTTAGCGGCTTGCTTTGCGCGACTAGCTCTGGGGAGAGAAGGAGATAGCGCCGGAAACCTCGCCTTTTGCCTTCTTCGGCGCTGGAACCTGGTTGCTGCGCCTTCTCTTTGTCCATGTGCACACACACGATTCCTCAGCGAAAACCATGCAGAAACCTTTCCACGAGCACCCAGGGATGTGCACCCAGCACCACGTGCACGCACACGCAGCTAGAGAAAAGCACCTACCTTTTCACACACTGATGCCTAAGCAAACGCGTGGCCACACACACGCACACATCCGCAAGCGCGCCTACTCCCATCTATTGAGGGAAAGACGGACGAGCTCTTTGGTTGCTCTTCACAGGCTTGTCCCTGATCTATAGCTGAGGGCAAACACTTGTGTGCTTGTGGGAGAGCCTGTGTCTTTCCTGGAAGCGTTTGGGAGTTTTGCTCAGACGCGTGTTTCCTCAAGTTCAAGAATCAAGATCTAGGATACCTGCAGACAGGTGCCTGTTTGTGTGGAGACAGTCTGTTTGAAACTGTGCTCCTCAGCGCCCGCTCTTTCTCCCCGTCGCTCCACACGCCTGGGAGTCCCTTTCTTTCTCTCCACAAGCACGTGTGTTGACTTCGTCGCACATGTGCATCTGCACAAGCGTTGAGCTCAGCAGAGCGTGTCTCTTGACACTTGATGTGCGTTGGCTGTGTCTGCCTGCTCCAGTGAAGAGAGAAACGGGAAATCATCTTGGTAGAGGCAACAAAGCAAAAGCGAGGCAGGATTGACATCTGCTCAACAGAGACGGATTCCCTGCGCTGACACAGTTCACAGTTACACGAGAAGCAATCTGAGCGGTCCGTCGACCGGAGACGTGTTTCCCAAGAGGTCGTTTAGCGAGTGAACAGCAGTGTGCGCGACTTTCAGGAGTGTGCCTGGAAAGTGCCAGAATCACCAGGAGCATCTGTGCAAAAGCTGCTGCCTCTGTGACCGCATTGAGGCACGTTCGCGTGTCTGCGAGTATATAGACGGCTCTTTCGCGTTCACTCCGAGGGAAACGGTCCGCTATTGCTTCTGTGCGCACAGACGCGATTCCCTTGTCTCTTGCGAACACAGGGAACTCTGTGCATCCAAATCTACAGGCTAAGGACGCGTCTGCATATGTTTTGGTGAACAATCGAGTGTGCGTGTTCTGACAGCTGCCTCTATGCAGACGTCTCCACAGAGCCACTTCTGAATGCCCCGCAGCCCAGGACTGAATGGATACACTAACAAGTGCACCGGTGTGAGCAACCACATATGCAGAAGGACGTCTTTCATCTCACAGAAGCGCGAACGTCTTGGCGTTCAAGCACATGGCAGAAACAAGGTGTGAACAGATGCGCTGCTGCTATTTTCTCCGTTCGGCATGCTTCGTTGTAGCTCTCTTGCCGGTCGCCGGCTTAGCGGCTTGCTTTGCGCGACTAGCTCTGGGGAGAGAAGGAGATAGCGCCGGAAACCTCGCCTTTTGCCTTCTTCGGCGCTGGAACCTGGTTGCTGCGCCTTCTCTTTGTCCATGTGCACACACACGATTCCTCAGCGAAAACCATGCAGAAACCTTTCCACGAGCACCCAGGGATGTGCACCCAGCACCACGTGCACGCACACGCAGCTAGAGAAAAGCACCTACCTTTTCACACACTGATGCCTAAGCAAACGCGTGGCCACACACACGCACACATCCGCAAGCGCGCCTACTCCCATCTACTGAGGGAAAGACGGACGAGCTCTTTGGTTGCTCTTCACAGGCTTGTCCCTGATCTATAGCTGAGGGCAAACACTTGTGTGCTTGTGGGAGAGCCTGTGTCTTTCCTGGAAGCGTTTGGGAGTTTTGCTCAGACGCGTGTTTCCTCAAGTTCAAGAATCAAGATCTAGGATACCTGCAGACAGGTGCCTGTTTGTGTGGAGACAGTCTGTTTGAAACTGTGCTCCTCAGCGCCCGCTCTTTCTCCCCGTCGCTCCACACGCCTGGGAGTCCCTTTCTTTCTCTCCACAAGCACGTGTGTTGACTTCGTCGCACATGTGCATCTGCACAAGCGTTGAGCTCAGCAGAGCGTGTCTCTTGACACTTGATGTGCGTTGGCTGTGTCTGCCTGCTCCAGTGAAGAGAGAAACGGGAAATCATCTTGGTAGAGGCAACAAAGCAAAGGCGAGGCAGGATTGACATCTGCTCAACAGAGACGGATTCCCTGCGCTGACACAGTTCACAGTTACACGAGAAGCAATCTGAGCGGTCCGTCGACCGGAGACGTGTTTCCCAAGAGGTCGTTTAGCGAGTGAACAGCAGTGTGCGCGACTTTCAGGAGTGTGCCTGGAAAGTGCCAGAATCACCAGGAGCATCTGTGCAAAAGCTGCTGCCTCTGTGACCGCATTGAGGCACGTTCGCGTGTCTGCGAGTATATAGACGGCTCTTTCGCGTTCACTCCGAGGGAAACGGTCCGCTATTGCTTCTGTGCGCACAGACGCGATTCCCTTGTCTCTTGCGAACACAGGGAACTCTGTGCATCCAAATCTACAGGCTAAGGACGCGTCTGCATATGTTTTGGTGAACAATCGAGTGTGCGTGTTCTGACAGCTGCCTCTATGCAGACGTCTCCACAGAGCCACTTCTGAATGCCCCGCAGCCCAGGACTGAATGGATACACTAACAAGTGCACCGGTGTGAGCAACCACATATGCAGAAGGACGTCTTTCATCTCACAGAAGCGCGAACGTCTTGGCGTTCAAGCACATGGCAGAAACAAGGTGTGAACAGATGAGCTGCTGCTATTTTCTCCGTTCGGCATGCTTCGTTGTAGCTCTCTTGCCGGTCGCCGGCTTAGCGGCTTGCTTTGCGCGACTAGCTCTGGGGAGAGAAGGAGATAGCGCCGGAAACCTCGCCTTTTGCCTTCTTCGGCGCTGGAACCTGGTTGCTGCGCCTTCTCTTTGTCCATGTGCACACACACGATTCCTCAGCGAAAACCATGCAGAAACCTTTCCACGAGCACCCAGGGATGTGCACCCAGCACCACGTGCACGCACACGCAGCTAGAGAAAAGCACCTACCTTTTCACACACTGATGCCTAAGCAAACGCGTGGCCACACACACGCACACATCCGCAAGCGCGCCTACTCCCATCTATTGAGGGAAAGACGGACGAGCTCTTTGGTTGCTCTTCACAGGCTTGTCCCTGATCTATAGCTGAGGGCAAACACTTGTGTGCTTGTGGGAGAGCCTGTGTCTTTCCTGGAAGCGTTTGGGAGTTTTGCTCAGACGCGTGTTTCCTCAAGTTCAAGAATCAAGATCTAGGATACCTGCAGACAGGTGCCTGTTTGTGTGGAGACAGTCTGTTTGAAACTGTGCTCCTCAGCGCCCGCTCTTTCTCCCCGTCGCTCCACACGCCTGGGAGTCCCTTTCTTTCTCTCCACAAGCACGTGTGTTGACTTCGTCGCACATGTGCATCTGCACAAGCGTTGAGCTCAGCAGAGCGTGTCTCTTGACACTTGATGTGCGTTGGCTGTGTCTGCCTGCTCCAGTGAAGAGAGAAACGGGAAATCATCTTGGTAGAGGCAACAAAGCAAAGGCGAGGCAGGATTGACATCTGCTCAACAGAGACGGATTCCCTGCGCTGACACAGTTCACAGTTACACGAGAAGCAATCTGAGCGGTCCGTCGACCGGAGACGTGTTTCCCAAGAGGTCGTTTAGCGAGTGAACAGCAGTGTGCGCGACTTTCAGGAGTGTGCCTGGAAAGTGCCAGAATCACCAGGAGCATCTGTGCAAAAGCTGCTGCCTCTGTGACCGCATTGAGGCACGTTCGCGTGTCTGCGAGTATATAGACGGCTCTTTCGCGTTCACTCCGAGGGAAACGGTCCGCTATTGCTTCTGTGCGCACAGACGCGATTCCCTTGTCTCTTGCGAACACAGGGAACTCTGTGCATCCAAATCTACAGGCTAAGGACGCGTCTGCATATGTTTTGGTGAACAATCGAGTGTGCGTGTTCTGACAGCTGCCTCTATGCAGACGTCTCCACAGAGCCACTTCTGAATGCCCCGCAGCCCAGGACTGAATGGATACACTAACAAGTGCACCGGTGTGAGCAACCACATATGCAGAAGGACGTCTTTCATCTCACAGAAGCGCGAACGTCTTGGCGTTCAAGCACATGGCAGAAACAAGGTGTGAACAGATGAGCTGCTGCTATTTTCTCCGTTCGGCATGCTTCGTTGTAGCTCTCTTGCCGGTCGCCGGCTTAGCGGCTTGCTTTGCGCGACTAGCTCTGGGGAGAGAAGGAGATAGCGCCGGAAACCTCGCCTTTTGCCTTCTTCGGCGCTGGAACCTGGTTGCTGCGCCTTCTCTTTGTCCATGTGCACACACACGATTCCTCAGCGAAAACCATGCAGAAACCTTTCCACGAGCACCCAGGGATGTGCACCCAGCACCACGTGCACGCACACGCAGCTAGAGAAAAGCACCTACCTTTTCACACACTGATGCCTAAGCAAACGCGTGGCCACACACACGCACACATCCGCAAGCGCGCCTACTCCCATCTATTGAGGGAAAGACGGACGAGCTCTTTGGTTGCTCTTCACAGGCTTGTCCCTGATCTATAGCTGAGGGCAAACACTTGTGTGCTTGTGGGAGAGCCTGTGTCTTTCCTGGAAGCGTTTGGGAGTTTTGCTCAGACGCGTGTTTCCTCAAGTTCAAGAATCAAGATCTAGGATACCTGCAGACAGGTGCCTGTTTGTGTGGAGACAGTCTGTTTGAAACTGTGCTCCTCAGCGCCCGCTCTTTCTCCCCGTCGCTCCACACGCCTGGGAGTCCCTTTCTTTCTCTCCACAAGCACGTGTGTTGACTTCGTCGCACATGTGCATCTGCACAAGCGTTGAGCTCAGCAGAGCGTGTCTCTTGACACTTGATGTGCGTTGGCTGTGTCTGCCTGCTCCAGTGAAGAGAGAAACGGGAAATCATCTTGGTAGAGGCAACAAAGCAAAGGCGAGGCAGGATTGACATCTGCTCAACAGAGACGGATTCCCTGCGCTGACACAGTTCACAGTTACACGAGAAGCAATCTGAGCGGTCCGTCGACCGGAGACGTGTTTCCCAAGAGGTCGTTTAGCGAGTGAACAGCAGTGTGCGCGACTTTCAGGAGTGTGCCTGGAAAGTGCCAGAATCACCAGGAGCATCTGTGCAAAAGCTGCTGCCTCTGTGACCGCATTGAGGCACGTTCGCGTGTCTGCGAGTATATAGACGGCTCTTTCGCGTTCACTCCGAGGGAAACGGTCCGCTATTGCTTCTGTGCGCACAGACGCGATTCCCTTGTCTCTTGCGAACACAGGGAACTCTGTGCATCCAAATCTACAGGCTAAGGACGCGTCTGCATATGTTTTGGTGAACAATCGAGTGTGCGTGTTCTGACAGCTGCCTCTATGCAGACGTCTCCACAGAGCCACTTCTGAATGCCCCGCAGCCCAGGACTGAATGGATACACTAACAAGTGCACCGGTGTGAGCAACCACATATGCAGAAGGACGTCTTTCATCTCACAGAAGCGCGAACGTCTTGGCGTTCAAGCACATGGCAGAAACAAGGTGTGAACAGATGAGCTGCTGCTATTTTCTCCGTTCGGCATGCTTCGTTGTAGCTCTCTTGCCGGTCGCCGGCTTAGCGGCTTGCTTTGCGCGACTAGCTCTGGGGAGAGAAGGAGATAGCGCCGGAAACCTCGCCTTTTGCCTTCTTCGGCGCTGGAACCTGGTTGCTGCGCCTTCTCTTTGTCCATGTGCACACACACGATTCCTCAGCGAAAACCATGCAGAAACCTTTCCACGAGCACCCAGGGATGTGCACCCAGCACCACGTGCACGCACACGCAGCTAGAGAAAAGCACCTACCTTTTCACACACTGATGCCTAAGCAAACGCGTGGCCACACACACGCACACATCCGCAAGCGCGCCTACTCCCATCTATTGAGGGAAAGACGGACGAGCTCTTTGGTTGCTCTTCACAGGCTTGTCCCTGATCTATAGCTGAGGGCAAACACTTGTGTGCTTGTGGGAGAGCCTGTGTCTTTCCTGGAAGCGTTTGGGAGTTTTGCTCAGACGCGTGTTTCCTCAAGTTCAAGAATCAAGATCTAGGATACCTGCAGACAGGTGCCTGTTTGTGTGGAGACAGTCTGTTTGAAACTGTGCTCCTCAGCGCCCGCTCTTTCTCCCCGTCGCTCCACACGCCTGGGAGTCCCTTTCTTTCTCTCCACAAGCACGTGTGTTGACTTCGTCGCACATGTGCATCTGCACAAGCGTTGAGCTCAGCAGAGCGTGTCTCTTGACACTTGATGTGCGTTGGCTGTGTCTGCCTGCTCCAGTGAAGAGAGAAACGGGAAATCATCTTGGTAGAGGCAACAAAGCAAAAGCGAGGCAGGATTGACATCTGCTCAACAGAGACGGATTCCCTGCGCTGACACAGTTCACAGTTACACGAGAAGCAATCTGAGCGGTCCGTCGACCGGAGACGTGTTTCCCAAGAGGTCGTTTAGCGAGTGAACAGCAGTGTGCGCGACTTTCAGGAGTGTGCCTGGAAAGTGCCAGAATCACCAGGAGCATCTGTGCAAAAGCTGCTGCCTCTGTGACCGCATTGAGGCACGTTCGCGTGTCTGCGAGTATATAGACGGCTCTTTCGCGTTCACTCCGAGGGAAACGGTCCGCTATTGCTTCTGTGCGCACAGACGCGATTCCCTTGTCTCTTGCGAACACAGGGAACTCTGTGCATCCAAATCTACAGGCTAAGGACGCGTCTGCATATGTTTTGGTGAACAATCGAGTGTGCGTGTTCTGACAGCTGCCTCTATGCAGACGTCTCCACAGAGCCACTTCTGAATGCCCCGCAGCCCAGGACTGAATGGATACACTAACAAGTGCACCGGTGTGAGCAACCACATATGCAGAAGGACGTCTTTCATCTCACAGAAGCGCGAACGTCTTGGCGTTCAAGCACATGGCAGAAACAAGGTGTGAACAGATGCGCTGCTGCTATTTTCTCCGTTCGGCATGCTTCGTTGTAGCTCTCTTGCCGGTCGCCGGCTTAGCGGCTTGCTTTGCGCGACTAGCTCTGGGGAGAGAAGGAGATAGCGCCGGAAACCTCGCCTTTTGCCTTCTTCGGCGCTGGAACCTGGTTGCTGCGCCTTCTCTTTGTCCATGTGCACACACACGATTCCTCAGCGAAAACCATGCAGAAACCTTTCCACGAGCACCCAGGGATGTGCACCCAGCACCACGTGCACGCACACGCAGCTAGAGAAAAGCACCTACCTTTTCACACACTGAAGCCTAAGCAAACGCGTGGCCACACACACGCACACATCCGCAAGCGCGCCTACTCCCATCTATTGAGGGAAAGACGGACGAGCAACGTCCTGACAGGCTTGAGGGGAAAAACGTCCGTTGACGGTTGGCGTACTGCACGCCCGCCTACGGGGCTGCAGGGGAATCCACATTTGGAAGGTACCTGAAGATGTGTGCCTGTTCTTGGAGCTCCGCTAGTAGGGTAGCAAAGACACTCGTAGGCAGTACTGAATGCTGCTCCGTGCTACTTCTCCTCCGCTGGCAAATGCTTCACAGTCGCCCTAGGAAAGACGTTTAACAATCGATCTCCAAGAGGAACGAAACACATGATGCCATAAGGCGAAAGAATCGCAGGGCATCTCTTCACAGGCTTGTCCCTGATCTATAGCTGAGGGCAAACACTTGTGTGCTTGTGGGAGAGCCTGTGTCTTTCCTGGAAGCGTTTGGGAGTTTTGCTCAGACGCGTGTTTCCTCAAGTTCAAGAATCAAGATCTAGGATACCTGCAGACAGGTGCCTGTTTGTGTGGAGACAGTCTGTTTGAAACTGTGTTCCTCAGCGCCCGCTCTTTCTCCCCGTCGCTCCACACGCCTGGGAGTCCCTTTCTTTCTCTCCACAAGCACGTGTGTTGACTTCGTCGCACATGTGCATCTGCACAAGCGTTGAGCTCAGCAGAGCGTGTCTCTTGACACTTGATGTGCGTTGGCTGTGTCTGCCTGCTCCAGTGAAGAGAGAAACGGGAAATCATCTTGGTAGAGGCAACAAAGCAAAAGCGAGGCAGGATTGACATCTGCTCAACAGAGACGGATTCCCTGCGCTGACACAGTTCACAGTTACACGAGAAGCAATCTGAGCGGTCCGTCGACCGGAGACGTGTTTCCCAAGAGGTCGTTTAGCGAGTGAACAGCAGTGTGCGCGACTTTCAGGAGTGTGCCTGGAAAGTGCCAGAATCACCAGGAGCATCTGTGCAAAAGCTGCTGCCTCTGTGACCGCATTGAGGCACGTTCGCGTGTCTGCGAGTATATAGACGGCTCTTTCGCGTTCACTCCGAGGGAAACGGTCCGCTATTGCTTCTGTGCGCACAGACGCGATTCCCTTGTCTCTTGCGAACACAGGGAACTCTGTGCATCCAAATCTACAGGCTAAGGACGCGTCTGCATATGTTTTGGTGAACAATCGAGTGTGCGTGTTCTGACAGCTGCCTCTATGCAGACGTCTCCACAGAGCCACTTCTGAATGCCCCGCAGCCCAGGACTGAATGGATACACTAACAAGTGCACCGGTGTGAGCAACCACATATGCAGAAGGACGTCTTTCATCTCACAGAAGCGCGAACGTCTTGGCGTTCAAGCACATGGCAGAAACAAGGTGTGAACAGATGAGCTGCTGCTATTTTCTCCGTTCGGCATGCTTCGTTGTAGCTCTCTTGCCGGTCGCCGGCTTAGCGGCTTGCTTTGCGCGACTAGCTCTGGGGAGAGAAGGAGATAGCGCCGGAAACCTCGCCTTTTGCCTTCTTCGGCGCTGGAACCTGGTTGCTGCGCCTTCTCTTTGTCCATGTGCACACACACGATTCCTCAGCGAAAACCATGCAGAAACCTTTCCACGAGCACCCAGGGATGTGCACCCAGCACCACGTGCACGCACACGCAGCTAGAGAAAAGCACCTACCTTTTCACACACTGATGCCTAAGCAAACGCGTGGCCACACACACGCACACATCCGCAAGCGCGCCTACTCCCATCTATTGAGGGAAAGACGGACGAGCTCTTTGGTTGCTCTTCACAGGCTTGTCCCTGATCTATAGCTGAGGGCAAACACTTGTGTGCTTGTGGGAGAGCCTGTGTCTTTCCTGGAAGCGTTTGGGAGTTTTGCTCAGACGCGTGTTTCCTCAAGTTCAAGAATCAAGATCTAGGATACCTGCAGACAGGTGCCTGTTTGTGTGGAGACAGTCTGTTTGAAACTGTGTTCCTCAGCGCCCGCTCTTTCTCCCCGTCGCTCCACACGCCTGGGAGTCCCTTTCTTTCTCTCCACAAGCACGTGTGTTGACTTCGTCGCACATGTGCATCTGCACAAGCGTTGAGCTCAGCAGAGCGTGTCTCTTGACACTTGATGTGCGTTGGCTGTGTCTGCCTGCTCCAGTGAAGAGAGAAACGGGAAATCATCTTGGTAGAGGCAACAAAGCAAAAGCGAGGCAGGATTGACATCTGCTCAACAGAGACGGATTCCCTGCGCTGACACAGTTCACAGTTACACGAGAAGCAATCTGAGCGGTCCGTCGACCGGAGACGTGTTTCCCAAGAGGTCGTTTAGCGAGTGAACAGCAGTGTGCGCGACTTTCAGGAGTGTGCCTGGAAAGTGCCAGAATCACCAGGAGCATCTGTGCAAAAGCTGCTGCCTCTGTGACCGCATTGAGGCACGTTCGCGTGTCTGCGAGTATATAGACGGCTCTTTCGCGTTCACTCCGAGGGAAACGGTCCGCTATTGCTTCTGTGCGCACAGACGCGATTCCCTTGTTTCTTGCGAACACAGGGAACTCTGTGCATCCAAATCTACAGGCTAAGGACGCGTCTGCATATGTTTTGGTGAACAATCGAGTGTGCGTGTTCTGACAGCTGCCTCTATGCAGACGTCTCCACAGAGCCACTTCTGAATGCCCCGCAGCCCAGGACTGAATGGATACACTAACAAGTGCACCGGTGTGAGCAACCACATATGCAGAAGGACGTCTTTCATCTCACAGAAGCGCGAACGTCTTGGCGTTCAAGCACATGGCAGAAACAAGGTGTGAACAGATGAGCTGCTGCTATTTTCTCCGTTCGGCATGCTTCGTTGTAGCTCTCTTGCCGGTCGCCGGCTTAGCGGCTTGCTTTGCGCGACTAGCTCTGGGGAGAGAAGGAGATAGCGCCGGAAACCTCGCCTTTTGCCTTCTTCGGCGCTGGAACCTGGTTGCTGCGCCTTCTCTTTGTCCATGTGCACACACACGATTCCTCAGCGAAAACCATGCAGAAACCTTTCCACGAGCACCCAGGGATGTGCACCCAGCACCACGTGCACGCACACGCAGCTAGAGAAAAGCACCTACCTTTTCACACACTGATGCCTAAGCAAACGCGTGGCCACACACACGCACACATCCGCAAGCGCGCCTACTCCCATCTATTGAGGGAAAGACGGACGAGCTCTTTGGTTGCTCTTCACAGGCTTGTCCCTGATCTATAGCTGAGGGCAAACACTTGTGTGCTTGTGGGAGAGCCTGTGTCTTTCCTGGAAGCGTTTGGGAGTTTTGCTCAGACGCGTGTTTCCTCAAGTTCAAGAATCAAGATCTAGGATACCTGCAGACAGGTGCCTGTTTGTGTGGAGACAGTCTGTTTGAAACTGTGTTCCTCAGCGCCCGCTCTTTCTCCCCGTCGCTCCACACGCCTGGGAGTCCCTTTCTTTCTCTCCACAAGCACGTGTGTTGACTTCGTCGCACATGTGCATCTGCACAAGCGTTGAGCTCAGCAGAGCGTGTCTCTTGACACTTGATGTGCGTTGGCTGTGTCTGCCTGCTCCAGTGAAGAGAGAAACGGGAAATCATCTTGGTAGAGGCAAGAAAGCAAAGGCGAGGCAGGATTGACATCTGCTCAACAGAGACGGATTCCCTGCGCTGACACAGTTCACAGTTACACGAGAAGCAATCTGAGCGGTCCGTCGACCGGAGACGTGTTTCCCAAGAGGTCGTTTAGCGAGTGAACAGCAGTGTGCGCGACTTTCAGGAGTGTGCCTGGAAAGTGCCAGAATCACCAGGAGCATCTGTGCAAAAGCTGCTGCCTCTGTGACCGCATTGAGGCACGTTCGCGTGTCTGCGAGTATATAGACGGCTCTTTCGCGTTCACTCCGAGGGAAACGGTCCGCTATTGCTTCTGTGCGCACAGACGCGATTCCCTTGTCTCTTGCGAACACAGGGAACTCTGTGCATCCAAATCTACAGGCTAAGGACGCGTCTGCATATGTTTTGGTGAACAATCGAGTGTGCGTGTTCTGACAGCTGCCTCTATGCAGACGTCTCCACAGAGCCACTTCTGAATGCCCCGCAGCCCAGGACTGAATGGATACACTAACAAGTGCACCGGTGTGAGCAACCACATATGCAGAAGGACGTCTTTCATCTCACAGAAGCGCGAACGTCTTGGCGTTCAAGCACATGGCAGAAACAAGGTGTGAACAGATGAGCTGCTGCTATTTTCTCCGTTCGGCATGCTTCGTTGTAGCTCTCTTGCCGGTCGCCGGCTTAGCGGCTTGCTTTGCGCGACTAGCTCTGGGGAGAGAAGGAGATAGCGCCGGAAACCTCGCCTTTTGCCTTCTTCGGCGCTGGAACCTGGTTGCTGCGCCTTCTCTTTGTCCATGTGCACACACACGATTCCTCAGCGAAAACCATGCAGAAACCTTTCCACGAGCACCCAGGGATGTGCACCCAGCACCACGTGCACGCACACGCAGCTAGAGAAAAGCACCTACCTTTTCACACACTGATGCCTAAGCAAACGCGTGGCCACACACACGCACACATCCGCAAGCGCGCCTACTCCCATCTATTGAGGGAAAGACGGACGAGCTCTTTGGTTGCTCTTCACAGGCTTGTCCCTGATCTATAGCTGAGGGCAAACACTTGTGTGCTTGTGGGAGAGCCTGTGTCTTTCCTGGAAGCGTTTGGGAGTTTTGCTCAGACGCGTGTTTCCTCAAGTTCAAGAATCAAGATCTAGGATACCTGCAGACAGGTGCCTGTTTGTGTGGAGACAGTCTGTTTGAAACTGTGTTCCTCAGCGCCCGCTCTTTCTCCCCGTCGCTCCACACGCCTGGGAGTCCCTTTCTTTCTCTCCACAAGCACGTGTGTTGACTTCGTCGCACATGTGCATCTGCACAAGCGTTGAGCTCAGCAGAGCGTGTCTCTTGACACTTGATGTGCGTTGGCTGTGTCTGCCTGCTCCAGTGAAGAGAGAAACGGGAAATCATCTTGGTAGAGGCAACAAAGCAAAGGCGAGGCAGGATTGACATCTGCTCAACAGAGACGGATTCCCTGCGCTGACACAGTTCACAGTTACACGAGAAGCAATCTGAGCGGTCCGTCGACCGGAGACGTGTTTCCCAAGAGGTCGTTTAGCGAGTGAACAGCAGTGTGCGCGACTTTCAGGAGTGTGCCTGGAAAGTGCCAGAATCACCAGGAGCATCTGTGCAAAAGCTGCTGCCTCTGTGACCGCATTGAGGCACGTTCGCGTGTCTGCGAGTATATAGACGGCTCTTTCGCGTTCACTCCGAGGGAAACGGTCCGCTATTGCTTCTGTGCGCACAGACGCGATTCCCTTGTCTCTTGCGAACACAGGGAACTCTGTGCATCCAAATCTACAGGCTAAGGACGCGTCTGCATATGTTTTGGTGAACAATCGAGTGTGCGTGTTCTGACAGCTGCCTCTATGCAGACGTCTCCACAGAGCCACTTCTGAATGCCCCGCAGCCCAGGACTGAATGGATACACTAACAAGTGCACCGGTGTGAGCAACCACATATGCAGAAGGACGTCTTTCATCTCACAGAAGCGCGAACGTCTTGGCGTTCAAGCACATGGCAGAAACAAGGTGTGAACAGATGAGCTGCTGCTATTTTCTCCGTTCGGCATGCTTCGTTGTAGCTCTCTTGCCGGTCGCCGGCTTAGCGGCTTGCTTTGCGCGACTAGCTCTGGGGAGAGAAGGAGATAGCGCCGGAAACCTCGCCTTTTGCCTTCTTCGGCGCTGGAACCTGGTTGCTGCGCCTTCTCTTTGTCCATGTGCACACACACGATTCCTCAGCGAAAACCATGCAGAAACCTTTCCACGAGCACCCAGGGATGTGCACCCAGCACCACGTGCACGCACACGCAGCTAGAGAAAAGCACCTACCTTTTCACACACTGATGCCTAAGCAAACGCGTGGCCACACACACGCACACATCCGCAAGCGCGCCTACTCCCATCTATTGAGGGAAAGACGGACGAGCTCTTTGGTTGCTCTTCACAGGCTTGTCCCTGATCTATAGCTGAGGGCAAACACTTGTGTGCTTGTGGGAGAGCCTGTGTCTTTCCTGGAAGCGTTTGGGAGTTTTGCTCAGACGCGTGTTTCCTCAAGTTCAAGAATCAAGATCTAGGATACCTGCAGACAGGTGCCTGTTTGTGTGGAGACAGTCTGTTTGAAACTGTGTTCCTCAGCGCCCGCTCTTTCTCCCCGTCGCTCCACACGCCTGGGAGTCCCTTTCTTTCTCTCCACAAGCACGTGTGTTGACTTCGTCGCACATGTGCATCTGCACAAGCGTTGAGCTCAGCAGAGCGTGTCTCTTGACACTTGATGTGCGTTGGCTGTGTCTGCCTGCTCCAGTGAAGAGAGAAACGGGAAATCATCTTGGTAGAGGCAACAAAGCAAAGGCGAGGCAGGATTGACATCTGCTCAACAGAGACGGATTCCCTGCGCTGACACAGTTCACAGTTACACGAGAAGCAATCTGAGCGGTCCGTCGACCGGAGACGTGTTTCCCAAGAGGTCGTTTAGCGAGTGAACAGCAGTGTGCGCGACTTTCAGGAGTGTGCCTGGAAAGTGCCAGAATCACCAGGAGCATCTGTGCAAAAGCTGCTGCCTCTGTGACCGCATTGAGGCACGTTCGCGTGTCTGCGAGTATATAGACGGCTCTTTCGCGTTCACTCCGAGGGAAACGGTCCGCTATTGCTTCTGTGCGCACAGACGCGATTCCCTTGTCTCTTGCGAACACAGGGAACTCTGTGCATCCAAATCTACAGGCTAAGGACGCGTCTGCATATGTTTTGGTGAACAATCGAGTGTGCGTGTTCTGACAGCTGCCTCTATGCAGACGTCTCCACAGAGCCACTTCTGAATGCCCCGCAGCCCAGGACTGAATGGATACACTAACAAGTGCACCGGTGTGAGCAACCACATATGCAGAAGGACGTCTTTCATCTCACAGAAGCGCGAACGTCTTGGCGTTCAAGCACATGGCAGAAACAAGGTGTGAACAGATGAGCTGCTGCTATTTTCTCCGTTCGGCATGCTTCGTTGTAGCTCTCTTGCCGGTCGCCGGCTTAGCGGCTTGCTTTGCGCGACTAGCTCTGGGGAGAGAAGGAGATAGCGCCGGAAACCTCGCCTTTTGCCTTCTTCGGCGCTGGAACCTGGTTGCTGCGCCTTCTCTTTGTCCATGTGCACACACACGATTCCTCAGCGAAAACCATGCAGAAACCTTTCCACGAGCACCCAGGGATGTGCACCCAGCACCACGTGCACGCACACGCAGCTAGAGAAAAGCACCTACCTTTTCACACACTGATGCCTAAGCAAACGCGTGGCCACACACACGCACACATCCGCAAGCGCGCCTACTCCCATCTATTGAGGGAAAGACGGACGAGCTCTTTGGTTGCTCTTCACAGGCTTGTCCCTGATCTATAGCTGAGGGCAAACACTTGTGTGCTTGTGGGAGAGCCTGTGTCTTTCCTGGAAGCGTTTGGGAGTTTTGCTCAGACGCGTGTTTCCTCAAGTTCAAGAATCAAGATCTAGGATACCTGCAGACAGGTGCCTGTTTGTGTGGAGACAGTCTGTTTGAAACTGTGTTCCTCAGCGCCCGCTCTTTCTCCCCGTCGCTCCACACGCCTGGGAGTCCCTTTCTTTCTCTCCACAAGCACGTGTGTTGACTTCGTCGCACATGTGCATCTGCACAAGCGTTGAGCTCAGCAGAGCGTGTCTCTTGACACTTGATGTGCGTTGGCTGTGTCTGCCTGCTCCAGTGAAGAGAGAAACGGGAAATCATCTTGGTAGAGGCAACAAAGCAAAGGCGAGGCAGGATTGACATCTGCTCAACAGAGACGGATTCCCTGCGCTGACACAGTTCACAGTTACACGAGAAGCAATCTGAGCGGTCCGTCGACCGGAGACGTGTTTCCCAAGAGGTCGTTTAGCGAGTGAACAGCAGTGTGCGCGACTTTCAGGAGTGTGCCTGGAAAGTGCCAGAATCACCAGGAGCATCTGTGCAAAAGCTGCTGCCTCTGTGACCGCATTGAGGCACGTTCGCGTGTCTGCGAGTATATAGACGGCTCTTTCGCGTTCACTCCGAGGGAAACGGTCCGCTATTGCTTCTGTGCGCACAGACGCGATTCCCTTGTCTCTTGCGAACACAGGGAACTCTGTGCATCCAAATCTACAGGCTAAGGACGCGTCTGCATATGTTTTGGTGAACAATCGAGTGTGCGTGTTCTGACAGCTGCCTCTATGCAGACGTCTCCACAGAGCCACTTCTGAATGCCCCGCAGCCCAGGACTGAATGGATACACTAACAAGTGCACCGGTGTGAGCAACCACATATGCAGAAGGACGTCTTTCATCTCACAGAAGCGCGAACGTCTTGGCGTTCAAGCACATGGCAGAAACAAGGTGTGAACAGATGAGCTGCTGCTATTTTCTCCGTTCGGCATGCTTCGTTGTAGCTCTCTTGCCGGTCGCCGGCTTAGCGGCTTGCTTTGCGCGACTAGCTCTGGGGAGAGAAGGAGATAGCGCCGGAAACCTCGCCTTTTGCCTTCTTCGGCGCTGGAACCTGGTTGCTGCGCCTTCTCTTTGTCCATGTGCACACACACGATTCCTCAGCGAAAACCATGCAGAAACCTTTCCACGAGCACCCAGGGATGTGCACCCAGCACCACGTGCACGCACACGCAGCTAGAGAAAAGCACCTACCTTTTCACACACTGATGCCTAAGCAAACGCGTGGCCACACACACGCACACATCCGCAAGCGCGCCTACTCCCATCTACTGAGAGAAAGACGGACGAGCTCTTTGGTTGCTCTTCACAGGCTTGTCCCTGATCTATAGCTGAGGGCAAACACTTGTGTGCTTGTGGGAGAGCCTGTGTCTTTCCTGGAAGCGTTTGGGAGTTTTGCTCAGACGCGTGTTTCCTCAAGTTCAAGAATCAAGATCTAGGATACCTGCAGACAGGTGCCTGTTTGTGTGGAGACAGTCTGTTTGAAACTGTGTTCCTCAGCGCCCGCTCTTTCTCCCCGTCGCTCCACACGCCTGGGAGTCCCTTTCTTTCTCTCCACAAGCACGTGTGTTGACTTCGTCGCACATGTGCATCTGCACAAGCGTTGAGCTCAGCAGAGCGTGTCTCTTGACACTTGATGTGCGTTGGCTGTGTCTGCCTGCTCCAGTGAAGAGAGAAACGGGAAATCATCTTGGTAGAGGCAACAAAGCAAAAGCGAGGCAGGATTGACATCTGCTCAACAGAGACGGATTCCCTGCGCTGACACAGTTCACAGTTACACGAGAAGCAATCTGAGCGGTCCGTCGACCGGAGACGTGTTTCCCAAGAGGTCGTTTAGCGAGTGAACAGCAGTGTGCGCGACTTTCAGGAGTGTGCCTGGAAAGTGCCAGAATCACCAGGAGCATCTGTGCAAAAGCTGCTGCCTCTGTGACCGCATTGAGGCACGTTCGCGTGTCTGCGAGTATATAGACGGCTCTTTCGCGTTCACTCCGAGGGAAACGGTCCGCTATTGCTTCTGTGCGCACAGACGCGATTCCCTTGTCTCTTGCGAACACAGGGAACTCTGTGCATCCAAATCTACAGGCTAAGGACGCGTCTGCATATGTTTTGGTGAACAATCGAGTGTGCGTGTTCTGACAGCTGCCTCTATGCAGACGTCTCCACAGAGCCACTTCTGAATGCCCCGCAGCCCAGGACTGAATGGATACACTAACAAGTGCACCGGTGTGAGCAACCACATATGCAGAAGGACGTCTTTCATCTCACAGAAGCGCGAACGTCTTGGCGTTCAAGCACATGGCAGAAACAAGGTGTGAACAGATGAGCTGCTGCTATTTTCTCCGTTCGGCATGCTTCGTTGTAGCTCTCTTGCCGGTCGCCGGCTTAGCGGCTTGCTTTGCGCGACTAGCTCTGGGGAGAGAAGGAGATAGCGCCGGAAACCTCGCCTTTTGCCTTCTTCGGCGCTGGAACCTGGTTGCTGCGCCTTCTCTTTGTCCATGTGCACACACACGATTCCTCAGCGAAAACCATGCAGAAACCTTTCCACGAGCACCCAGGGATGTGCACCCAGCACCACGTGCACGCACACGCAGCTAGAGAAAAGCACCTACCTTTTCACACACTGATGCCTAAGCAAACGCGTGGCCACACACACGCACACATCCGCAAGCGCGCCTACTCCCATCTATTGAGGGAAAGACGGACGAGCTCTTTGGTTGCTCTTCACAGGCTTGTCCCTGATCTATAGCTGAGGGCAAACACTTGTGTGCTTGTGGGAGAGCCTGTGTCTTTCCTGGAAGCGTTTGGGAGTTTTGCTCAGACGCGTGTTTCCTCAAGTTCAAGAATCAAGATCTAGGATACCTGCAGACAGGTGCCTGTTTGTGTGGAGACAGTCTGTTTGAAACTGTGTTCCTCAGCGCCCGCTCTTTCTCCCCGTCGCTCCACACGCCTGGGAGTCCCTTTCTTTCTCTCCACAAGCACGTGTGTTGACTTCGTCGCACATGTGCATCTGCACAAGCGTTGAGCTCAGCAGAGCGTGTCTCTTGACACTTGATGTGCGTTGGCTGTGTCTGCCTGCTCCAGTGAAGAGAGAAACGGGAAATCATCTTGGTAGAGGCAACAAAGCAAAGGCGAGGCAGGATTGACATCTGCTCAACAGAGACGGATTCCCTGCGCTGACACAGTTCACAGTTACACGAGAAGCAATCTGAGCGGTCCGTCGACCGGAGACGTGTTTCCCAAGAGGTCGTTTAGCGAGTGAACAGCAGTGTGCGCGACTTTCAGGAGTGTGCCTGGAAAGTGCCAGAATCACCAGGAGCATCTGTGCAAAAGCTGCTGCCTCTGTGACCGCATTGAGGCACGTTCGCGTGTCTGCGAGTATATAGACGGCTCTTTCGCGTTCACTCCGAGGGAAACGGTCCGCTATTGCTTCTGTGCGCACAGACGCGATTCCCTTGTCTCTTGCGAACACAGGGAACTCTGTGCATCCAAATCTACAGGCTAAGGACGCGTCTGCATATGTTTTGGTGAACAATCGAGTGTGCGTGTTCTGACAGCTGCCTCTATGCAGACGTCTCCACAGAGCCACTTCTGAATGCCCCGCAGCCCAGGACTGAATGGATACACTAACAAGTGCACCGGTGTGAGCAACCACATATGCAGAAGGACGTCTTTCATCTCACAGAAGCGCGAACGTCTTGGCGTTCAAGCACATGGCAGAAACAAGGTGTGAACAGATGAGCTGCTGCTATTTTCTCCGTTCGGCATGCTTCGTTGTAGCTCTCTTGCCGGTCGCCGGCTTAGCGGCTTGCTTTGCGCGACTAGCTCTGGGGAGAGAAGGAGATAGCGCCGGAAACCTCGCCTTTTGCCTTCTTCGGCGCTGGAACCTGGTTGCTGCGCCTTCTCTTTGTCCATGTGCACACACACGATTCCTCAGCGAAAACCATGCAGAAACCTTTCCACGAGCACCCAGGGATGTGCACCCAGCACCACGTGCACGCACACGCAGCTAGAGAAAAGCACCTACCTTTTCACACACTGATGCCTAAGCAAACGCGTGGCCACACACACGCACACATCCGCAAGCGCGCCTACTCCCATCTATTGAGGGAAAGACGGACGAGCTCTTTGGTTGCTCTTCACAGGCTTGTCCCTGATCTATAGCTGAGGGCAAACACTTGTGTGCTTGTGGGAGAGCCTGTGTCTTTCCTGGAAGCGTTTGGGAGTTTTGCTCAGACGCGTGTTTCCTCAAGTTCAAGAATCAAGATCTAGGATACCTGCAGACAGGTGCCTGTTTGTGTGGAGACAGTCTGTTTGAAACTGTGTTCCTCAGCGCCCGCTCTTTCTCCCCGTCGCTCCACACGCCTGGGAGTCCCTTTCTTTCTCTCCACAAGCACGTGTGTTGACTTCGTCGCACATGTGCATCTGCACAAGCGTTGAGCTCAGCAGAGCGTGTCTCTTGACACTTGATGTGCGTTGGCTGTGTCTGCCTGCTCCAGTGAAGAGAGAAACGGGAAATCATCTTGGTAGAGGCAACAAAGCAAAGGCGAGGCAGGATTGACATCTGCTCAACAGAGACGGATTCCCTGCGCTGACACAGTTCACAGTTACACGAGAAGCAATCTGAGCGGTCCGTCGACCGGAGACGTGTTTCCCAAGAGGTCGTTTAGCGAGTGAACAGCAGTGTGCGCGACTTTCAGGAGTGTGCCTGGAAAGTGCCAGAATCACCAGGAGCATCTGTGCAAAAGCTGCTGCCTCTGTGACCGCATTGAGGCACGTTCGCGTGTCTGCGAGTATATAGACGGCTCTTTCGCGTTCACTCCGAGGGAAACGGTCCGCTATTGCTTCTGTGCGCACAGACGCGATTCCCTTGTCTCTTGCGAACACAGGGAACTCTGTGCATCCAAATCTACAGGCTAAGGACGCGTCTGCATATGTTTTGGTGAACAATCGAGTGTGCGTGTTCTGACAGCTGCCTCTATGCAGACGTCTCCACAGAGCCACTTCTGAATGCCCCGCAGCCCAGGACTGAATGGATACACTAACAAGTGCACCGGTGTGAGCAACCACATATGCAGAAGGACGTCTTTCATCTCACAGAAGCGCGAACGTCTTGGCGTTCAAGCACATGGCAGAAACAAGGTGTGAACAGATGAGCTGCTGCTATTTTCTCCGTTCGGCATGCTTCGTTGTAGCTCTCTTGCCGGTCGCCGGCTTAGCGGCTTGCTTTGCGCGACTAGCTCTGGGGAGAGAAGGAGATAGCGCCGGAAACCTCGCCTTTTGCCTTCTTCGGCGCTGGAACCTGGTTGCTGCGCCTTCTCTTTGTCCATGTGCACACACACGATTCCTCAGCGAAAACCATGCAGAAACCTTTCCACGAGCACCCAGGGATGTGCACCCAGCACCACGTGCACGCACACGCAGCTAGAGAAAAGCACCTACCTTTTCACACACTGATGCCTAAGCAAACGCGTGGCCACACACACGCACACATCCGCAAGCGCGCCTACTCCCATCTATTGAGGGAAAGACGGACGAGCTCTTTGGTTGCTCTTCACAGGCTTGTCCCTGATCTATAGCTGAGGGCAAACACTTGTGTGCTTGTGGGAGAGCCTGTGTCTTTCCTGGAAGCGTTTGGGAGTTTTGCTCAGACGCGTGTTTCCTCAAGTTCAAGAATCAAGATCTAGGATACCTGCAGACAGGTGCCTGTTTGTGTGGAGACAGTCTGTTTGAAACTGTGTTCCTCAGCGCCCGCTCTTTCTCCCCGTCGCTCCACACGCCTGGGAGTCCCTTTCTTTCTCTCCACAAGCACGTGTGTTGACTTCGTCGCACATGTGCATCTGCACAAGCGTTGAGCTCAGCAGAGCGTGTCTCTTGACACTTGATGTGCGTTGGCTGTGTCTGCCTGCTCCAGTGAAGAGAGAAACGGGAAATCATCTTGGTAGAGGCAACAAAGCAAAGGCGAGGCAGGATTGACATCTGCTCAACAGAGACGGATTCCCTGCGCTGACACAGTTCACAGTTACACGAGAAGCAATCTGAGCGGTCCGTCGACCGGAGACGTGTTTCCCAAGAGGTCGTTTAGCGAGTGAACAGCAGTGTGCGCGACTTTCAGGAGTGTGCCTGGAAAGTGCCAGAATCACCAGGAGCATCTGTGCAAAAGCTGCTGCCTCTGTGACCGCATTGAGGCACGTTCGCGTGTCTGCGAGTATATAGACGGCTCTTTCGCGTTCACTCCGAGGGAAACGGTCCGCTATTGCTTCTGTGCGCACAGACGCGATTCCCTTGTCTCTTGCGAACACAGGGAACTCTGTGCATCCAAATCTACAGGCTAAGGACGCGTCTGCATATGTTTTGGTGAACAATCGAGTGTGCGTGTTCTGACAGCTGCCTCTATGCAGACGTCTCCACAGAGCCACTTCTGAATGCCCCGCAGCCCAGGACTGAATGGATACACTAACAAGTGCACCGGTGTGAGCAACCACATATGCAGAAGGACGTCTTTCATCTCACAGAAGCGCGAACGTCTTGGCGTTCAAGCACATGGCAGAAACAAGGTGTGAACAGATGAGCTGCTGCTATTTTCTCCGTTCGGCATGCTTCGTTGTAGCTCTCTTGCCGGTCGCCGGCTTAGCGGCTTGCTTTGCGCGACTAGCTCTGGGGAGAGAAGGAGATAGCGCCGGAAACCTCGCCTTTTGCCTTCTTCGGCGCTGGAACCTGGTTGCTGCGCCTTCTCTTTGTCCATGTGCACACACACGATTCCTCAGCGAAAACCATGCAGAAACCTTTCCACGAGCACCCAGGGATGTGCACCCAGCACCACGTGCACGCACACGCAGCTAGAGAAAAGCACCTACCTTTTCACACACTGATGCCTAAGCAAACGCGTGGCCACACACACGCACACATCCGCAAGCGCGCCTACTCCCATCTATTGAGGGAAAGACGGACGAGCTCTTTGGTTGCTCTTCACAGGCTTGTCCCTGATCTATAGCTGAGGGCAAACACTTGTGTGCTTGTGGGAGAGCCTGTGTCTTTCCTGGAAGCGTTTGGGAGTTTTGCTCAGACGCGTGTTTCCTCAAGTTCAAGAATCAAGATCTAGGATACCTGCAGACAGGTGCCTGTTTGTGTGGAGACAGTCTGTTTGAAACTGTGCTCCTCAGCGCCCGCTCTTTCTCCCCGTCGCTCCACACGCCTGGGAGTCCCTTTCTTTCTCTCCACAAGCACGTGTGTTGACTTCGTCGCACATGTGCATCTGCACAAGCGTTGAGCTCAGCAGAGCGTGTCTCTTGACACTTGATGTGCGTTGGCTGTGTCTGCCTGCTCCAGTGAAGAGAGAAACGGGAAATCATCTTGGTAGAGGCAACAAAGCAAAAGCGAGGCAGGATTGACATCTGCTCAACAGAGACGGATTCCCTGCGCTGACACAGTTCACAGTTACACGAGAAGCAATCTGAGCGGTCCGTCGACCGGAGACGTGTTTCCCAAGAGGTCGTTTAGCGAGTGAACAGCAGTGTGCGCGACTTTCAGGAGTGTGCCTGGAAAGTGCCAGAATCACCAGGAGCATCTGTGCAAAAGCTGCTGCCTCTGTGACCGCATTGAGGCACGTTCGCGTGTCTGCGAGTATATAGACGGCTCTTTCGCGTTCACTCCGAGGGAAACGGTCCGCTATTGCTTCTGTGCGCACAGACGCGATTCCCTTGTCTCTTGCGAACACAGGGAACTCTGTGCATCCAAATCTACAGGCTAAGGACGCGTCTGCATATGTTTTGGTGAACAATCGAGTGTGCGTGTTCTGACAGCTGCCTCTATGCAGACGTCTCCACAGAGCCACTTCTGAATGCCCCGCAGCCCAGGACTGAATGGATACACTAACAAGTGCACCGGTGTGAGCAACCACATATGCAGAAGGACGTCTTTCATCTCACAGAAGCGCGAACGTCTTGGCGTTCAAGCACATGGCAGAAACAAGGTGTGAACAGATGAGCTGCTGCTATTTTCTCCGTTCGGCATGCTTCGTTGTAGCTCTCTTGCCGGTCGCCGGCTTAGCGGCTTGCTTTGCGCGACTAGCTCTGGGGAGAGAAGGAGATAGCGCCGGAAACCTCGCCTTTTGCCTTCTTCGGCGCTGGAACCTGGTTGCTGCGCCTTCTCTTTGTCCATGTGCACACACACGATTCCTCAGCGAAAACCATGCAGAAACCTTTCCACGAGCACCCAGGGATGTGCACCCAGCACCACGTGCACGCACACGCAGCTAGAGAAAAGCACCTACCTTTTCACACACTGATGCCTAAGCAAACGCGTGGCCACACACACGCACACATCCGCAAGCGCGCCTACTCCCATCTATTGAGGGAAAGACGGACGAGCTCTTTGGTTGCTCTTCACAGGCTTGTCCCTGATCTATAGCTGAGGGCAAACACTTGTGTGCTTGTGGGAGAGCCTGTGTCTTTCCTGGAAGCGTTTGGGAGTTTTGCTCAGACGCGTGTTTCCTCAAGTTCAAGAATCAAGATCTAGGATACCTGCAGACAGGTGCCTGTTTGTGTGGAGACAGTCTGTTTGAAACTGTGTTCCTCAGCGCCCGCTCTTTCTCCCCGTCGCTCCACACGCCTGGGAGTCCCTTTCTTTCTCTCCACAAGCACGTGTGTTGACTTCGTCGCACATGTGCATCTGCACAAGCGTTGAGCTCAGCAGAGCGTGTCTCTTGACACTTGATGTGCGTTGGCTGTGTCTGCCTGCTCCAGTGAAGAGAGAAACGGGAAATCATCTTGGTAGAGGCAACAAAGCAAAAGCGAGGCAGGATTGACATCTGCTCAACAGAGACGGATTCCCTGCGCTGACACAGTTCACAGTTACACGAGAAGCAATCTGAGCGGTCCGTCGACCGGAGACGTGTTTCCCAAGAGGTCGTTTAGCGAGTGAACAGCAGTGTGCGCGACTTTCAGGAGTGTGCCTGGAAAGTGCCAGAATCACCAGGAGCATCTGTGCAAAAGCTGCTGCCTCTGTGACCGCATTGAGGCACGTTCGCGTGTCTGCGAGTATATAGACGGCTCTTTCGCGTTCACTCCGAGGGAAACGGTCCGCTATTGCTTCTGTGCGCACAGACGCGATTCCCTTGTCTCTTGCGAACACAGGGAACTCTGTGCATCCAAATCTACAGGCTAAGGACGCGTCTGCATATGTTTTGGTGAACAATCGAGTGTGCGTGTTCTGACAGCTGCCTCTATGCAGACGTCTCCACAGAGCCACTTCTGAATGCCCCGCAGCCCAGGACTGAATGGATACACTAACAAGTGCACCGGTGTGAGCAACCACATATGCAGAAGGACGTCTTTCATCTCACAGAAGCGCGAACGTCTTGGCGTTCAAGCACATGGCAGAAACAAGGTGTGAACAGATGAGCTGCTGCTATTTTCTCCGTTCGGCATGCTTCGTTGTAGCTCTCTTGCCGGTCGCCGGCTTAGCGGCTTGCTTTGCGCGACTAGCTCTGGGGAGAGAAGGAGATAGCGCCGGAAACCTCGCCTTTTGCCTTCTTCGGCGCTGGAACCTGGTTGCTGCGCCTTCTCTTTGTCCATGTGCACACACACGATTCCTCAGCGAAAACCATGCAGAAACCTTTCCACGAGCACCCAGGGATGTGCACCCAGCACCACGTGCACGCACACGCAGCTAGAGAAAAGCACCTACCTTTTCACACACTGATGCCTAAGCAAACGCGTGGCCACACACACGCACACATCCGCAAGCGCGCCTACTCCCATCTATTGAGGGAAAGACGGACGAGCTCTTTGGTTGCTCTTCACAGGCTTGTCCCTGATCTATAGCTGAGGGCAAACACTTGTGTGCTTGTGGGAGAGCCTGTGTCTTTCCTGGAAGCGTTTGGGAGTTTTGCTCAGACGCGTGTTTCCTCAAGTTCAAGAATCAAGATCTAGGATACCTGCAGACAGGTGCCTGTTTGTGTGGAGACAGTCTGTTTGAAACTGTGTTCCTCAGCGCCCGCTCTTTCTCCCCGTCGCTCCACACGCCTGGGAGTCCCTTTCTTTCTCTCCACAAGCACGTGTGTTGACTTCGTCGCACATGTGCATCTGCACAAGCGTTGAGCTCAGCAGAGCGTGTCTCTTGACACTTGATGTGCGTTGGCTGTGTCTGCCTGCTCCAGTGAAGAGAGAAACGGGAAATCATCTTGGTAGAGGCAACAAAGCAAAGGCGAGGCAGGATTGACATCTGCTCAACAGAGACGGATTCCCTGCGCTGACACAGTTCACAGTTACACGAGAAGCAATCTGAGCGGTCCGTCGACCGGAGACGTGTTTCCCAAGAGGTCGTTTAGCGAGTGAACAGCAGTGTGCGCGACTTTCAGGAGTGTGCCTGGAAAGTGCCAGAATCACCAGGAGCATCTGTGCAAAAGCTGCTGCCTCTGTGACCGCATTGAGGCACGTTCGCGTGTCTGCGAGTATATAGACGGCTCTTTCGCGTTCACTCCGAGGGAAACGGTCCGCTATTGCTTCTGTGCGCACAGACGCGATTCCCTTGTCTCTTGCGAACACAGGGAACTCTGTGCATCCAAATCTACAGGCTAAGGACGCGTCTGCATATGTTTTGGTGAACAATCGAGTGTGCGTGTTCTGACAGCTGCCTCTATGCAGACGTCTCCACAGAGCCACTTCTGAATGCCCCGCAGCCCAGGACTGAATGGATACACTAACAAGTGCACCGGTGTGAGCAACCACATATGCAGAAGGACGTCTTTCATCTCACAGAAGCGCGAACGTCTTGGCGTTCAAGCACATGGCAGAAACAAGGTGTGAACAGATGAGCTGCTGCTATTTTCTCCGTTCGGCATGCTTCGTTGTAGCTCTCTTGCCGGTCGCCGGCTTAGCGGCTTGCTTTGCGCGACTAGCTCTGGGGAGAGAAGGAGATAGCGCCGGAAACCTCGCCTTTTGCCTTCTTCGGCGCTGGAACCTGGTTGCTGCGCCTTCTCTTTGTCCATGTGCACACACACGATTCCTCAGCGAAAACCATGCAGAAACCTTTCCACGAGCACCCAGGGATGTGCACCCAGCACCACGTGCACGCACACGCAGCTAGAGAAAAGCACCTACCTTTTCACACACTGATGCCTAAGCAAACGCGTGGCCACACACACGCACACATCCGCAAGCGCGCCTACTCCCATCTATTGAGGGAAAGACGGACGAGCTCTTTGGTTGCTCTTCACAGGCTTGTCCCTGATCTATAGCTGAGGGCAAACACTTGTGTGCTTGTGGGAGAGCCTGTGTCTTTCCTGGAAGCGTTTGGGAGTTTTGCTCAGACGCGTGTTTCCTCAAGTTCAAGAATCAAGATCTAGGATACCTGCAGACAGGTGCCTGTTTGTGTGGAGACAGTCTGTTTGAAACTGTGTTCCTCAGCGCCCGCTCTTTCTCCCCGTCGCTCCACACGCCTGGGAGTCCCTTTCTTTCTCTCCACAAGCACCTGTGTTGACTTCGTCGCACATGTGCATCTGCACAAGCGTTGAGCTCAGCAGAGCGTGTCTCTTGACACTTGATGTGCGTTGGCTGTGTCTGCCTGCTCCAGTGAAGAGAGAAACGGGAAATCATCTTGGTAGAGGCAACAAAGCAAAGGCGAGGCAGGATTGACATCTGCTCAACAGAGACGGATTCCCTGCGCTGACACAGTTCACAGTTACACGAGAAGCAATCTGAGCGGTCCGTCGACCGGAGACGTGTTTCCCAAGAGGTCGTTTAGCGAGTGAACAGCAGTGTGCGCGACTTTCAGGAGTGTGCCTGGAAAGTGCCAGAATCACCAGGAGCATCTGTGCAAAAGCTGCTGCCTCTGTGACCGCATTGAGGCACGTTCGCGTGTCTGCGAGTATATAGACGGCTCTTTCGCGTTCACTCCGAGGGAAACGGTCCGCTATTGCTTCTGTGCGCACAGACGCGATTCCCTTGTCTCTTGCGAACACAGGGAACTCTGTGCATCCAAATCTACAGGCTAAGGACGCGTCTGCATATGTTTTGGTGAACAATCGAGTGTGCGTGTTCTGACAGCTGCCTCTATGCAGACGTCTCCACAGAGCCACTTCTGAATGCCCCGCAGCCCAGGACTGAATGGATACACTAACAAGTGCACCGGTGTGAGCAACCACATATGCAGAAGGACGTCTTTCATCTCACAGAAGCGCGAACGTCTTGGCGTTCAAGCACATGGCAGAAACAAGGTGTGAACAGATGAGCTGCTGCTATTTTCTCCGTTCGGCATGCTTCGTTGTAGCTCTCTTGCCGGTCGCCGGCTTAGCGGCTTGCTTTGCGCGACTAGCTCTGGGGAGAGAAGGAGATAGCGCCGGAAACCTCGCCTTTTGCCTTCTTCGGCGCTGGAACCTGGTTGCTGCGCCTTCTCTTTGTCCATGTGCACACACACGATTCCTCAGCGAAAACCATGCAGAAACCTTTCCACGAGCACCCAGGGATGTGCACCCAGCACCACGTGCACGCACACGCAGCTAGAGAAAAGCACCTACCTTTTCACACACTGATGCCTAAGCAAACGCGTGGCCACACACACGCACACATCCGCAAGCGCGCCTACTCCCATCTATTGAGGGAAAGACGGACGAGCTCTTTGGTTGCTCTTCACAGGCTTGTCCCTGATCTATAGCTGAGGGCAAACACTTGTGTGCTTGTGGGAGAGCCTGTGTCTTTCCTGGAAGCGTTTGGGAGTTTTGCTCAGACGCGTGTTTCCTCAAGTTCAAGAATCAAGATCTAGGATACCTGCAGACAGGTGCCTGTTTGTGTGGAGACAGTCTGTTTGAAACTGTGTTCCTCAGCGCCCGCTCTTTCTCCCCGTCGCTCCACACGCCTGGGAGTCCCTTTCTTTCTCTCCACAAGCACGTGTGTTGACTTCGTCGCACATGTGCATCTGCACAAGCGTTGAGCTCAGCAGAGCGTGTCTCTTGACACTTGATGTGCGTTGGCTGTGTCTGCCTGCTCCAGTGAAGAGAGAAACGGGAAATCATCTTGGTAGAGGCAAGAAAGCAAAGGCGAGGCAGGATTGACATCTGCTCAACAGAGACGGATTCCCTGCGCTGACACAGTTCACAGTTACACGAGAAGCAATCTGAGCGGTCCGTCGACCGGAGACGTGTTTCCCAAGAGGTCGTTTAGCGAGTGAACAGCAGTGTGCGCGACTTTCAGGAGTGTGCCTGGAAAGTGCCAGAATCACCAGGAGCATCTGTGCAAAAGCTGCTGCCTCTGTGACCGCATTGAGGCACGTTCGCGTGTCTGCGAGTATATAGACGGCTCTTTCGCGTTCACTCCGAGGGAAACGGTCCGCTATTGCTTCTGTGCGCACAGACGCGATTCCCTTGTCTCTTGCGAACACAGGGAACTCTGTGCATCCAAATCTACAGGCTAAGGACGCGTCTGCATATGTTTT
Source organism: Patagioenas fasciata (assembly GCF_037038585.1). Lineage (NCBI taxonomy): Eukaryota > Metazoa > Chordata > Aves > Columbiformes > Columbidae > Patagioenas > Patagioenas fasciata. The sequence goes on from NW_027288795.1 coordinate 44,308, forward strand.
GGTGAACAATCGAGTGTGCGTGTTCTGACAGCTGCCTCTATGCAGACGTCTCCACAGAGCCACTTCTGAATGCCCCGCAGCCCAGGACTGAATGGATACACTAACAAGTGCACCGGTGTGAGCAACCACATATGCAGAAGGACGTCTTTCATCTCACAGAAGCGCGAACGTCTTGGCGTTCAAGCACATGGCAGAAACAAGGTGTGAACAGATGAGCTGCTGCTATTTTCTCCGTTCGGCATGCTTCGTTGTAGCTCTCTTGCCGGTCGCCGGCTTAGCGGCTTGCTTTGCGCGACTAGCTCTGGGGAGAGAAGGAGATAGCGCCGGAAACCTCGCCTTTTGCCTTCTTCGGCGCTGGAACCTGGTTGCTGCGCCTTCTCTTTGTCCATGTGCACACACACGATTCCTCAGCGAAAACCATGCAGAAACCTTTCCACGAGCACCCAGGGATGTGCACCCAGCACCACGTGCACGCACACGCAGCTAGAGAAAAGCACCTACCTTTTCACACACTGATGCCTAAGCAAACGCGTGGCCACACACACGCACACATCCGCAAGCGCGCCTACTCCCATCTATTGAGGGAAAGACGGACGAGCTCTTTGGTTGCTCTTCACAGGCTTGTCCCTGATCTATAGCTGAGGGCAAACACTTGTGTGCTTGTGGGAGAGCCTGTGTCTTTCCTGGAAGCGTTTGGGAGTTTTGCTCAGACGCGTGTTTCCTCAAGTTCAAGAATCAAGATCTAGGATACCTGCAGACAGGTGCCTGTTTGTGTGGAGACAGTCTGTTTGAAACTGTGCTCCTCAGCGCCCGCTCTTTCTCCCCGTCGCTCCACACGCCTGGGAGTCCCTTTCTTTCTCTCCACAAGCACGTGTGTTGACTTCGTCGCACATGTGCATCTGCACAAGCGTTGAGCTCAGCAGAGCGTGTCTCTTGACACTTGATGTGCGTTGGCTGTGTCTGCCTGCTCCAGTGAAGAGAGAAACGGGAAATCATCTTGGTAGAGGCAACAAAGCAAAAGCGAGGCAGGATTGACATCTGCTCAACAGAGACGGATTCCCTGCGCTGACACAGTTCACAGTTACACGAGAAGCAATCTGAGCGGTCCGTCGACCGGAGACGTGTTTCCCAAGAGGTCGTTTAGCGAGTGAACAGCAGTGTGCGCGACTTTCAGGAGTGTGCCTGGAAAGTGCCAGAATCACCAGGAGCATCTGTGCAAAAGCTGCTGCCTCTGTGACCGCATTGAGGCACGTTCGCGTGTCTGCGAGTATATAGACGGCTCTTTCGCGTTCACTCCGAGGGAAACGGTCCGCTATTGCTTCTGTGCGCACAGACGCGATTCCCTTGTCTCTTGCGAACACAGGGAACTCTGTGCATCCAAATCTACAGGCTAAGGACGCGTCTGCATATGTTTTGGTGAACAATCGAGTGTGCGTGTTCTGACAGCTGCCTCTATGCAGACGTCTCCACAGAGCCACTTCTGAATGCCCCGCAGCCCAGGACTGAATGGATACACTAACAAGTGCACCGGTGTGAGCAACCACATATGCAGAAGGACGTCTTTCATCTCACAGAAGCGCGAACGTCTTGGCGTTCAAGCACATGGCAGAAACAAGGTGTGAACAGATGAGCTGCTGCTATTTTCTCCGTTCGGCATGCTTCGTTGTAGCTCTCTTGCCGGTCGCCGGCTTAGCGGCTTGCTTTGCGCGACTAGCTCTGGGGAGAGAAGGAGATAGCGCCGGAAACCTCGCCTTTTGCCTTCTTCGGCGCTGGAACCTGGTTGCTGCGCCTTCTCTTTGTCCATGTGCACACACACGATTCCTCAGCGAAAACCATGCAGAAACCTTTCCACGAGCACCCAGGGATGTGCACCCAGCACCACGTGCACGCACACGCAGCTAGAGAAAAGCACCTACCTTTTCACACACTGATGCCTAAGCAAACGCGTGGCCACACACACGCACACATCCGCAAGCGCGCCTACTCCCATCTATTGAGGGAAAGACGGACGAGCTCTTTGGTTGCTCTTCACAGGCTTGTCCCTGATCTATAGCTGAGGGCAAACACTTGTGTGCTTGTGGGAGAGCCTGTGTCTTTCCTGGAAGCGTTTGGGAGTTTTGCTCAGACGCGTGTTTCCTCAAGTTCAAGAATCAAGATCTAGGATACCTGCAGACAGGTGCCTGTTTGTGTGGAGACAGTCTGTTTGAAACTGTGTTCCTCAGCGCCCGCTCTTTCTCCCCGTCGCTCCACACGCCTGGGAGTCCCTTTCTTTCTCTCCACAAGCACGTGTGTTGACTTCGTCGCACATGTGCATCTGCACAAGCGTTGAGCTCAGCAGAGCGTGTCTCTTGACACTTGATGTGCGTTGGCTGTGTCTGCCTGCTCCAGTGAAGAGAGAAACGGGAAATCATCTTGGTAGAGGCAACAAAGCAAAAGCGAGGCAGGATTGACATCTGCTCAACAGAGACGGATTCCCTGCGCTGACACAGTTCACAGTTACACGAGAAGCAATCTGAGCGGTCCGTCGACCGGAGACGTGTTTCCCAAGAGGTCGTTTAGCGAGTGAACAGCAGTGTGCGCGACTTTCAGGAGTGTGCCTGGAAAGTGCCAGAATCACCAGGAGCATCTGTGCAAAAGCTGCTGCCTCTGTGACCGCATTGAGGCACGTTCGCGTGTCTGCGAGTATATAGACGGCTCTTTCGCGTTCACTCCGAGGGAAACGGTCCGCTATTGCTTCTGTGCGCACAGACGCGATTCCCTTGTCTCTTGCGAACACAGGGAACTCTGTGCATCCAAATCTACAGGCTAAGGACGCGTCTGCATATGTTTTGGTGAACAATCGAGTGTGCGTGTTCTGACAGCTGCCTCTATGCAGACGTCTCCACAGAGCCACTTCTGAATGCCCCGCAGCCCAGGACTGAATGGATACACTAACAAGTGCACCGGTGTGAGCAACCACATATGCAGAAAGACGTCTTTCATCTCACAGAAGCGCGAACGTCTTGGCGTTCAAGCACATGGCAGAAACAAGGTGTGAACAGATGAGCTGCTGCTATTTTCTCCGTTCGGCATGCTTCGTTGTAGCTCTCTTGCCGGTCGCCGGCTTAGCGGCTTGCTTTGCGCGACTAGCTCTGGGGAGAGAAGGAGATAGCGCCGGAAACCTCGCCTTTTGCCTTCTTCGGCGCTGGAACCTGGTTGCTGCGCCTTCTCTTTGTCCATGTGCACACACACGATTCCTCAGCGAAAACCATGCAGAAACCTTTCCACGAGCACCCAGGGATGTGCACCCAGCACCACGTGCACGCACACGCAGCTAGAGAAAAGCACCTACCTTTTCACACACTGATGCCTAAGCAAACGCGTGGCCACACACACGCACACATCCGCAAGCGCGCCTACTCCCATCTATTGAGGGAAAGACGGACGAGCTCTTTGGTTGCTCTTCACAGGCTTGTCCCTGATCTATAGCTGAGGGCAAACACTTGTGTGCTTGTGGGAGAGCCTGTGTCTTTCCTGGAAGCGTTTGGGAGTTTTGCTCAGACGCGTGTTTCCTCAAGTTCAAGAATCAAGATCTAGGATACCTGCAGACAGGTGCCTGTTTGTGTGGAGACAGTCTGTTTGAAACTGTGTTCCTCAGCGCCCGCTCTTTCTCCCCGTCGCTCCACACGCCTGGGAGTCCCTTTCTTTCTCTCCACAAGCACGTGTGTTGACTTCGTCGCACATGTGCATCTGCACAAGCGTTGAGCTCAGCAGAGCGTGTCTCTTGACACTTGATGTGCGTTGGCTGTGTCTGCCTGCTCCAGTGAAGAGAGAAACGGGAAATCATCTTGGTAGAGGCAACAAAGCAAAGGCGAGGCAGGATTGACATCTGCTCAACAGAGACGGATTCCCTGCGCTGACACAGTTCACAGTTACACGAGAAGCAATCTGAGCGGTCCGTCGACCGGAGACGTGTTTCCCAAGAGGTCGTTTAGCGAGTGAACAGCAGTGTGCGCGACTTTCAGGAGTGTGCCTGGAAAGTGCCAGAATCACCAGGAGCATCTGTGCAAAAGCTGCTGCCTCTGTGACCGCATTGAGGCACGTTCGCGTGTCTGCGAGTATATAGACGGCTCTTTCGCGTTCACTCCGAGGGAAACGGTCCGCTATTGCTTCTGTGCGCACAGACGCGATTCCCTTGTCTCTTGCGAACACAGGGAACTCTGTGCATCCAAATCTACAGGCTAAGGACGCGTCTGCATATGTTTTGGTGAACAATCGAGTGTGCGTGTTCTGACAGCTGCCTCTATGCAGACGTCTCCACAGAGCCACTTCTGAATGCCCCGCAGCCCAGGACTGAATGGATACACTAACAAGTGCACCGGTGTGAGCAACCACATATGCAGAAGGACGTCTTTCATCTCACAGAAGCGCGAACGTCTTGGCGTTCAAGCACATGGCAGAAACAAGGTGTGAACAGATGAGCTGCTGCTATTTTCTCCGTTCGGCATGCTTCGTTGTAGCTCTCTTGCCGGTCGCCGGCTTAGCGGCTTGCTTTGCGCGACTAGCTCTGGGGAGAGAAGGAGATAGCGCCGGAAACCTCGCCTTTTGCCTTCTTCGGCGCTGGAACCTGGTTGCTGCGCCTTCTCTTTGTCCATGTGCACACACACGATTCCTCAGCGAAAACCATGCAGAAACCTTTCCACGAGCACCCAGGGATGTGCACCCAGCACCACGTGCACGCACACGCAGCTAGAGAAAAGCACCTACCTTTTCACACACTGATGCCTAAGCAAACGCGTGGCCACACACACGCACACATCCGCAAGCGCGCCTACTCCCATCTATTGAGGGAAAGACGGACGAGCTCTTTGGTTGCTCTTCACAGGCTTGTCCCTGATCTATAGCTGAGGGCAAACACTTGTGTGCTTGTGGGAGAGCCTGTGTCTTTCCTGGAAGCGTTTGGGAGTTTTGCTCAGACGCGTGTTTCCTCAAGTTCAAGAATCAAGATCTAGGATACCTGCAGACAGGTGCCTGTTTGTGTGGAGACAGTCTGTTTGAAACTGTGTTCCTCAGCGCCCGCTCTTTCTCCCCGTCGCTCCACACGCCTGGGAGTCCCTTTCTTTCTCTCCACAAGCACGTGTGTTGACTTCGTCGCACATGTGCATCTGCACAAGCGTTGAGCTCAGCAGAGCGTGTCTCTTGACACTTGATGTGCGTTGGCTGTGTCTGCCTGCTCCAGTGAAGAGAGAAACGGGAAATCATCTTGGTAGAGGCAACAAAGCAAAGGCGAGGCAGGATTGACATCTGCTCAACAGAGACGGATTCCCTGCGCTGACACAGTTCACAGTTACACGAGAAGCAATCTGAGCGGTCCGTCGACCGGAGACGTGTTTCCCAAGAGGTCGTTTAGCGAGTGAACAGCAGTGTGCGCGACTTTCAGGAGTGTGCCTGGAAAGTGCCAGAATCACCAGGAGCATCTGTGCAAAAGCTGCTGCCTCTGTGACCGCATTGAGGCACGTTCGCGTGTCTGCGAGTATATAGACGGCTCTTTCGCGTTCACTCCGAGGGAAACGGTCCGCTATTGCTTCTGTGCGCACAGACGCGATTCCCTTGTCTCTTGCGAACACAGGGAACTCTGTGCATCCAAATCTACAGGCTAAGGACGCGTCTGCATATGTTTTGGTGAACAATCGAGTGTGCGTGTTCTGACAGCTGCCTCTATGCAGACGTCTCCACAGAGCCACTTCTGAATGCCCCGCAGCCCAGGACTGAATGGATACACTAACAAGTGCACCGGTGTGAGCAACCACATATGCAGAAGGACGTCTTTCATCTCACAGAAGCGCGAACGTCTTGGCGTTCAAGCACATGGCAGAAACAAGGTGTGAACAGATGAGCTGCTGCTATTTTCTCCGTTCGGCATGCTTCGTTGTAGCTCTCTTGCCGGTCGCCGGCTTAGCGGCTTGCTTTGCGCGACTAGCTCTGGGGAGAGAAGGAGATAGCGCCGGAAACCTCGCCTTTTGCCTTCTTCGGCGCTGGAACCTGGTTGCTGCGCCTTCTCTTTGTCCATGTGCACACACACGATTCCTCAGCGAAAACCATGCAGAAACCTTTCCACGAGCACCCAGGGATGTGCACCCAGCACCACGTGCACGCACACGCAGCTAGAGAAAAGCACCTACCTTTTCACACACTGATGCCTAAGCAAACGCGTGGCCACACACACGCACACATCCGCAAGCGCGCCTACTCCCATCTATTGAGGGAAAGACGGACGAGCTCTTTGGTTGCTCTTCACAGGCTTGTCCCTGATCTATAGCTGAGGGCAAACACTTGTGTGCTTGTGGGAGAGCCTGTGTCTTTCCTGGAAGCGTTTGGGAGTTTTGCTCAGACGCGTGTTTCCTCAAGTTCAAGAATCAAGATCTAGGATACCTGCAGACAGGTGCCTGTTTGTGTGGAGACAGTCTGTTTGAAACTGTGTTCCTCAGCGCCCGCTCTTTCTCCCCGTCGCTCCACACGCCTGGGAGTCCCTTTCTTTCTCTCCACAAGCACGTGTGTTGACTTCGTCGCACATGTGCATCTGCACAAGCGTTGAGCTCAGCAGAGCGTGTCTCTTGACACTTGATGTGCGTTGGCTGTGTCTGCCTGCTCCAGTGAAGAGAGAAACGGGAAATCATCTTGGTAGAGGCAACAAAGCAAAAGCGAGGCAGGATTGACATCTGCTCAACAGAGACGGATTCCCTGCGCTGACACAGTTCACAGTTACACGAGAAGCAATCTGAGCGGTCCGTCGACCGGAGACGTGTTTCCCAAGAGGTCGTTTAGCGAGTGAACAGCAGTGTGCGCGACTTTCAGGAGTGTGCCTGGAAAGTGCCAGAATCACCAGGAGCATCTGTGCAAAAGCTGCTGCCTCTGTGACCGCATTGAGGCACGTTCGCGTGTCTGCGAGTATATAGACGGCTCTTTCGCGTTCACTCCGAGGGAAACGGTCCGCTATTGCTTCTGTGCGCACAGACGCGATTCCCTTGTCTCTTGCGAACACAGGGAACTCTGTGCATCCAAATCTACAGGCTAAGGACGCGTCTGCATATGTTTTGGTGAACAATCGAGTGTGCGTGTTCTGACAGCTGCCTCTATGCAGACGTCTCCACAGAGCCACTTCTGAATGCCCCGCAGCCCAGGACTGAATGGATACACTAACAAGTGCACCGGTGTGAGCAACCACATATGCAGAAGGACGTCTTTCATCTCACAGAAGCGCGAACGTCTTGGCGTTCAAGCACATGGCAGAAACAAGGTGTGAACAGATGAGCTGCTGCTATTTTCTCCGTTCGGCATGCTTCGTTGTAGCTCTCTTGCCGGTCGCCGGCTTAGCGGCTTGCTTTGCGCGACTAGCTCTGGGGAGAGAAGGAGATAGCGCCGGAAACCTCGCCTTTTGCCTTCTTCGGCGCTGGAACCTGGTTGCTGCGCCTTCTCTTTGTCCATGTGCACACACACGATTCCTCAGCGAAAACCATGCAGAAACCTTTCCACGAGCACCCAGGGATGTGCACCCAGCACCACGTGCACGCACACGCAGCTAGAGAAAAGCACCTACCTTTTCACACACTGATGCCTAAGCAAACGCGTGGCCACACACACGCACACATCCGCAAGCGCGCCTACTCCCATCTACTGAGAGAAAGACGGACGAGCTCTTTGGTTGCTCTTCACAGGCTTGTCCCTGATCTATAGCTGAGGGCAAACACTTGTGTGCTTGTGGGAGAGCCTGTGTCTTTCCTGGAAGCGTTTGGGAGTTTTGCTCAGACGCGTGTTTCCTCAAGTTCAAGAATCAAGATCTAGGATACCTGCAGACAGGTGCCTGTTTGTGTGGAGACAGTCTGTTTGAAACTGTGCTCCTCAGCGCCCGCTCTTTCTCCCCGTCGCTCCACACGCCTGGGAGTCCCTTTCTTTCTCTCCACAAGCACGTGTGTTGACTTCGTCGCACATGTGCATCTGCACAAGCGTTGAGCTCAGCAGAGCGTGTCTCTTGACACTTGATGTGCGTTGGCTGTGTCTGCCTGCTCCAGTGAAGAGAGAAACGGGAAATCATCTTGGTAGAGGCAACAAAGCAAAAGCGAGGCAGGATTGACATCTGCTCAACAGAGACGGATTCCCTGCGCTGACACAGTTCACAGTTACACGAGAAGCAATCTGAGCGGTCCGTCGACCGGAGACGTGTTTCCCAAGAGGTCGTTTAGCGAGTGAACAGCAGTGTGCGCGACTTTCAGGAGTGTGCCTGGAAAGTGCCAGAATCACCAGGAGCATCTGTGCAAAAGCTGCTGCCTCTGTGACCGCATTGAGGCACGTTCGCGTGTCTGCGAGTATATAGACGGCTCTTTCGCGTTCACTCCGAGGGAAACGGTCCGCTATTGCTTCTGTGCGCACAGACGCGATTCCCTTGTCTCTTGCGAACACAGGGAACTCTGTGCATCCAAATCTACAGGCTAAGGACGCGTCTGCATATGTTTTGGTGAACAATCGAGTGTGCGTGTTCTGACAGCTGCCTCTATGCAGACGTCTCCACAGAGCCACTTCTGAATGCCCCGCAGCCCAGGACTGAATGGATACACTAACAAGTGCACCGGTGTGAGCAACCACATATGCAGAAGGACGTCTTTCATCTCACAGAAGCGCGAACGTCTTGGCGTTCAAGCACATGGCAGAAACAAGGTGTGAACAGATGAGCTGCTGCTATTTTCTCCGTTCGGCATGCTTCGTTGTAGCTCTCTTGCCGGTCGCCGGCTTAGCGGCTTGCTTTGCGCGACTAGCTCTGGGGAGAGAAGGAGATAGCGCCGGAAACCTCGCCTTTTGCCTTCTTCGGCGCTGGAACCTGGTTGCTGCGCCTTCTCTTTGTCCATGTGCACACACACGATTCCTCAGCGAAAACCATGCAGAAACCTTTCCACGAGCACCCAGGGATGTGCACCCAGCACCACGTGCACGCACACGCAGCTAGAGAAAAGCACCTACCTTTTCACACACTGATGCCTAAGCAAACGCGTGGCCACACACACGCACACATCCGCAAGCGCGCCTACTCCCATCTATTGAGGGAAAGACGGACGAGCTCTTTGGTTGCTCTTCACAGGCTTGTCCCTGATCTATAGCTGAGGGCAAACACTTGTGTGCTTGTGGGAGAGCCTGTGTCTTTCCTGGAAGCGTTTGGGAGTTTTGCTCAGACGCGTGTTTCCTCAAGTTCAAGAATCAAGATCTAGGATACCTGCAGACAGGTGCCTGTTTGTGTGGAGACAGTCTGTTTGAAACTGTGTTCCTCAGCGCCCGCTCTTTCTCCCCGTCGCTCCACACGCCTGGGAGTCCCTTTCTTTCTCTCCACAAGCACGTGTGTTGACTTCGTCGCACATGTGCATCTGCACAAGCGTTGAGCTCAGCAGAGCGTGTCTCTTGACACTTGATGTGCGTTGGCTGTGTCTGCCTGCTCCAGTGAAGAGAGAAACGGGAAATCATCTTGGTAGAGGCAACAAAGCAAAAGCGAGGCAGGATTGACATCTGCTCAACAGAGACGGATTCCCTGCGCTGACACAGTTCACAGTTACACGAGAAGCAATCTGAGCGGTCCGTCGACCGGAGACGTGTTTCCCAAGAGGTCGTTTAGCGAGTGAACAGCAGTGTGCGCGACTTTCAGGAGTGTGCCTGGAAAGTGCCAGAATCACCAGGAGCATCTGTGCAAAAGCTGCTGCCTCTGTGACCGCATTGAGGCACGTTCGCGTGTCTGCGAGTATATAGACGGCTCTTTCGCGTTCACTCCGAGGGAAACGGTCCGCTATTGCTTCTGTGCGCACAGACGCGATTCCCTTGTCTCTTGCGAACACAGGGAACTCTGTGCATCCAAATCTACAGGCTAAGGACGCGTCTGCATATGTTTTGGTGAACAATCGAGTGTGCGTGTTCTGACAGCTGCCTCTATGCAGACGTCTCCACAGAGCCACTTCTGAATGCCCCGCAGCCCAGGACTGAATGGATACACTAACAAGTGCACCGGTGTGAGCAACCACATATGCAGAAGGACGTCTTTCATCTCACAGAAGCGCGAACGTCTTGGCGTTCAAGCACATGGCAGAAACAAGGTGTGAACAGATGAGCTGCTGCTATTTTCTCCGTTCGGCATGCTTCGTTGTAGCTCTCTTGCCGGTCGCCGGCTTAGCGGCTTGCTTTGCGCGACTAGCTCTGGGGAGAGAAGGAGATAGCGCCGGAAACCTCGCCTTTTGCCTTCTTCGGCGCTGGAACCTGGTTGCTGCGCCTTCTCTTTGTCCATGTGCACACACACGATTCCTCAGCGAAAACCATGCAGAAACCTTTCCACGAGCACCCAGGGATGTGCACCCAGCACCACGTGCACGCACACGCAGCTAGAGAAAAGCACCTACCTTTTCACACACTGATGCCTAAGCAAACGCGTGGCCACACACACGCACACATCCGCAAGCGCGCCTACTCCCATCTATTGAGGGAAAGACGGACGAGCTCTTTGGTTGCTCTTCACAGGCTTGTCCCTGATCTATAGCTGAGGGCAAACACTTGTGTGCTTGTGGGAGAGCCTGTGTCTTTCCTGGAAGCGTTTGGGAGTTTTGCTCAGACGCGTGTTTCCTCAAGTTCAAGAATCAAGATCTAGGATACCTGCAGACAGGTGCCTGTTTGTGTGGAGACAGTCTGTTTGAAACTGTGTTCCTCAGCGCCCGCTCTTTCTCCCCGTCGCTCCACACGCCTGGGAGTCCCTTTCTTTCTCTCCACAAGCACGTGTGTTGACTTCGTCGCACATGTGCATCTGCACAAGCGTTGAGCTCAGCAGAGCGTGTCTCTTGACACTTGATGTGCGTTGGCTGTGTCTGCCTGCTCCAGTGAAGAGAGAAACGGGAAATCATCTTGGTAGAGGCAACAAAGCAAAAGCGAGGCAGGATTGACATCTGCTCAACAGAGACGGATTCCCTGCGCTGACACAGTTCACAGTTACACGAGAAGCAATCTGAGCGGTCCGTCGACCGGAGACGTGTTTCCCAAGAGGTCGTTTAGCGAGTGAACAGCAGTGTGCGCGACTTTCAGGAGTGTGCCTGGAAAGTGCCAGAATCACCAGGAGCATCTGTGCAAAAGCTGCTGCCTCTGTGACCGCATTGAGGCACGTTCGCGTGTCTGCGAGTATATAGACGGCTCTTTCGCGTTCACTCCGAGGGAAACGGTCCGCTATTGCTTCTGTGCGCACAGACGCGATTCCCTTGTCTCTTGCGAACACAGGGAACTCTGTGCATCCAAATCTACAGGCTAAGGACGCGTCTGCATATGTTTTGGTGAACAATCGAGTGTGCGTGTTCTGACAGCTGCCTCTATGCAGACGTCTCCACAGAGCCACTTCTGAATGCCCCGCAGCCCAGGACTGAATGGATACACTAACAAGTGCACCGGTGTGAGCAACCACATATGCAGAAGGACGTCTTTCATCTCACAGAAGCGCGAACGTCTTGGCGTTCAAGCACATGGCAGAAACAAGGTGTGAACAGATGAGCTGCTGCTATTTTCTCCGTTCGGCATGCTTCGTTGTAGCTCTCTTGCCGGTCGCCGGCTTAGCGGCTTGCTTTGCGCGACTAGCTCTGGGGAGAGAAGGAGATAGCGCCGGAAACCTCGCCTTTTGCCTTCTTCGGCGCTGGAACCTGGTTGCTGCGCCTTCTCTTTGTCCATGTGCACACACACGATTCCTCAGCGAAAACCATGCAGAAACCTTTCCACGAGCACCCAGGGATGTGCACCCAGCACCACGTGCACGCACACGCAGCTAGAGAAAAGCACCTACCTTTTCACACACTGATGCCTAAGCAAACGCGTGGCCACACACACGCACACATCCGCAAGCGCGCCTACTCCCATCTATTGAGGGAAAGACGGACGAGCTCTTTGGTTGCTCTTCACAGGCTTGTCCCTGATCTATAGCTGAGGGCAAACACTTGTGTGCTTGTGGGAGAGCCTGTGTCTTTCCTGGAAGCGTTTGGGAGTTTTGCTCAGACGCGTGTTTCCTCAAGTTCAAGAATCAAGATCTAGGATACCTGCAGACAGGTGCCTGTTTGTGTGGAGACAGTCTGTTTGAAACTGTGTTCCTCAGCGCCCGCTCTTTCTCCCCGTCGCTCCACACGCCTGGGAGTCCCTTTCTTTCTCTCCACAAGCACGTGTGTTGACTTCGTCGCACATGTGCATCTGCACAAGCGTTGAGCTCAGCAGAGCGTGTCTCTTGACACTTGATGTGCGTTGGCTGTGTCTGCCTGCTCCAGTGAAGAGAGAAACGGGAAATCATCTTGGTAGAGGCAACAAAGCAAAAGCGAGGCAGGATTGACATCTGCTCAACAGAGACGGATTCCCTGCGCTGACACAGTTCACAGTTACACGAGAAGCAATCTGAGCGGTCCGTCGACCGGAGACGTGTTTCCCAAGAGGTCGTTTAGCGAGTGAACAGCAGTGTGCGCGACTTTCAGGAGTGTGCCTGGAAAGTGCCAGAATCACCAGGAGCATCTGTGCAAAAGCTGCTGCCTCTGTGACCGCATTGAGGCACGTTCGCGTGTCTGCGAGTATATAGACGGCTCTTTCGCGTTCACTCCGAGGGAAACGGTCCGCTATTGCTTCTGTGCGCACAGACGCGATTCCCTTGTCTCTTGCGAACACAGGGAACTCTGTGCATCCAAATCTACAGGCTAAGGACGCGTCTGCATATGTTTTGGTGAACAATCGAGTGTGCGTGTTCTGACAGCTGCCTCTATGCAGACGTCTCCACAGAGCCACTTCTGAATGCCCCGCAGCCCAGGACTGAATGGATACACTAACAAGTGCACCGGTGTGAGCAACCACATATGCAGAAGGACGTCTTTCATCTCACAGAAGCGCGAACGTCTTGGCGTTCAAGCACATGGCAGAAACAAGGTGTGAACAGATGCGCTGCTGCTATTTTCTCCGTTCGGCATGCTTCGTTGTAGCTCTCTTGCCGGTCGCCGGCTTAGCGGCTTGCTTTGCGCGACTAGCTCTGGGGAGAGAAGGAGATAGCGCCGGAAACCTCGCCTTTTGCCTTCTTCGGCGCTGGAACCTGGTTGCTGCGCCTTCTCTTTGTCCATGTGCACACACACGATTCCTCAGCGAAAACCATGCAGAAACCTTTCCACGAGCACCCAGGGATGTGCACCCAGCACCACGTGCACGCACACGCAGCTAGAGAAAAGCACCTACCTTTTCACACACTGAAGCCTAAGCAAACGCGTGGCCACACACACGCACACATCCGCAAGCGCGCCTACTCCCATCTATTGAGGGAAAGACGGACGAGCAACGTCCTGACAGGCTTGAGGGGAAAAACGTCCGTTGACGGTTGGCGTACTGCACGCCCGCCTACGGGGCTGCAGGGGAATCCACATTTGGAAGGTACCTGAAGATGTGTGCCTGTTCTTGGAGCTCCGCTAGTAGGGTAGCAAAGACACTCGTAGGCAGTACTGAATGCTGCTCCGTGCTACTTCTCCTCCGCTGGCAAATGCTTCACAGTCGCCCTAGGAAAGACGTTTAACAATCGATCTCCAAGAGGAACGAAACACATGATGCCATAAGGCGAAAGAATCGCAGGGCATCTCTTCACAGGCTTGTCCCTGATCTATAGCTGAGGGCAAACACTTGTGTGCTTGTGGGAGAGCCTGTGTCTTTCCTGGAAGCGTTTGGGAGTTTTGCTCAGACGCGTGTTTCCTCAAGTTCAAGAATCAAGATCTAGGATACCTGCAGACAGGTGCCTGTTTGTGTGGAGACAGTCTGTTTGAAACTGTGTTCCTCAGCGCCCGCTCTTTCTCCCCGTCGCTCCACACGCCTGGGAGTCCCTTTCTTTCTCTCCACAAGCACGTGTGTTGACTTCGTCGCACATGTGCATCTGCACAAGCGTTGAGCTCAGCAGAGCGTGTCTCTTGACACTTGATGTGCGTTGGCTGTGTCTGCCTGCTCCAGTGAAGAGAGAAACGGGAAATCATCTTGGTAGAGGCAACAAAGCAAAAGCGAGGCAGGATTGACATCTGCTCAACAGAGACGGATTCCCTGCGCTGACACAGTTCACAGTTACACGAGAAGCAATCTGAGCGGTCCGTCGACCGGAGACGTGTTTCCCAAGAGGTCGTTTAGCGAGTGAACAGCAGTGTGCGCGACTTTCAGGAGTGTGCCTGGAAAGTGCCAGAATCACCAGGAGCATCTGTGCAAAAGCTGCTGCCTCTGTGACCGCATTGAGGCACGTTCGCGTGTCTGCGAGTATATAGACGGCTCTTTCGCGTTCACTCCGAGGGAAACGGTCCGCTATTGCTTCTGTGCGCACAGACGCGATTCCCTTGTCTCTTGCGAACACAGGGAACTCTGTGCATCCAAATCTACAGGCTAAGGACGCGTCTGCATATGTTTTGGTGAACAATCGAGTGTGCGTGTTCTGACAGCTGCCTCTATGCAGACGTCTCCACAGAGCCACTTCTGAATGCCCCGCAGCCCAGGACTGAATGGATACACTAACAAGTGCACCGGTGTGAGCAACCACATATGCAGAAGGACGTCTTTCATCTCACAGAAGCGCGAACGTCTTGGCGTTCAAGCACATGGCAGAAACAAGGTGTGAACAGATGAGCTGCTGCTATTTTCTCCGTTCGGCATGCTTCGTTGTAGCTCTCTTGCCGGTCGCCGGCTTAGCGGCTTGCTTTGCGCGACTAGCTCTGGGGAGAGAAGGAGATAGCGCCGGAAACCTCGCCTTTTGCCTTCTTCGGCGCTGGAACCTGGTTGCTGCGCCTTCTCTTTGTCCATGTGCACACACACGATTCCTCAGCGAAAACCATGCAGAAACCTTTCCACGAGCACCCAGGGATGTGCACCCAGCACCACGTGCACGCACACGCAGCTAGAGAAAAGCACCTACCTTTTCACACACTGATGCCTAAGCAAACGCGTGGCCACACACACGCACACATCCGCAAGCGCGCCTACTCCCATCTATTGAGGGAAAGACGGACGAGCTCTTTGGTTGCTCTTCACAGGCTTGTCCCTGATCTATAGCTGAGGGCAAACACTTGTGTGCTTGTGGGAGAGCCTGTGTCTTTCCTGGAAGCGTTTGGGAGTTTTGCTCAGACGCGTGTTTCCTCAAGTTCAAGAATCAAGATCTAGGATACCTGCAGACAGGTGCCTGTTTGTGTGGAGACAGTCTGTTTGAAACTGTGTTCCTCAGCGCCCGCTCTTTCTCCCCGTCGCTCCACACGCCTGGGAGTCCCTTTCTTTCTCTCCACAAGCACGTGTGTTGACTTCGTCGCACATGTGCATCTGCACAAGCGTTGAGCTCAGCAGAGCGTGTCTCTTGACACTTGATGTGCGTTGGCTGTGTCTGCCTGCTCCAGTGAAGAGAGAAACGGGAAATCATCTTGGTAGAGGCAACAAAGCAAAAGCGAGGCAGGATTGACATCTGCTCAACAGAGACGGATTCCCTGCGCTGACACAGTTCACAGTTACACGAGAAGCAATCTGAGCGGTCCGTCGACCGGAGACGTGTTTCCCAAGAGGTCGTTTAGCGAGTGAACAGCAGTGTGCGCGACTTTCAGGAGTGTGCCTGGAAAGTGCCAGAATCACCAGGAGCATCTGTGCAAAAGCTGCTGCCTCTGTGACCGCATTGAGGCACGTTCGCGTGTCTGCGAGTATATAGACGGCTCTTTCGCGTTCACTCCGAGGGAAACGGTCCGCTATTGCTTCTGTGCGCACAGACGCGATTCCCTTGTTTCTTGCGAACACAGGGAACTCTGTGCATCCAAATCTACAGGCTAAGGACGCGTCTGCATATGTTTTGGTGAACAATCGAGTGTGCGTGTTCTGACAGCTGCCTCTATGCAGACGTCTCCACAGAGCCACTTCTGAATGCCCCGCAGCCCAGGACTGAATGGATACACTAACAAGTGCACCGGTGTGAGCAACCACATATGCAGAAGGACGTCTTTCATCTCACAGAAGCGCGAACGTCTTGGCGTTCAAGCACATGGCAGAAACAAGGTGTGAACAGATGAGCTGCTGCTATTTTCTCCGTTCGGCATGCTTCGTTGTAGCTCTCTTGCCGGTCGCCGGCTTAGCGGCTTGCTTTGCGCGACTAGCTCTGGGGAGAGAAGGAGATAGCGCCGGAAACCTCGCCTTTTGCCTTCTTCGGCGCTGGAACCTGGTTGCTGCGCCTTCTCTTTGTCCATGTGCACACACACGATTCCTCAGCGAAAACCATGCAGAAACCTTTCCACGAGCACCCAGGGATGTGCACCCAGCACCACGTGCACGCACACGCAGCTAGAGAAAAGCACCTACCTTTTCACACACTGATGCCTAAGCAAACGCGTGGCCACACACACGCACACATCCGCAAGCGCGCCTACTCCCATCTATTGAGGGAAAGACGGACGAGCTCTTTGGTTGCTCTTCACAGGCTTGTCCCTGATCTATAGCTGAGGGCAAACACTTGTGTGCTTGTGGGAGAGCCTGTGTCTTTCCTGGAAGCGTTTGGGAGTTTTGCTCAGACGCGTGTTTCCTCAAGTTCAAGAATCAAGATCTAGGATACCTGCAGACAGGTGCCTGTTTGTGTGGAGACAGTCTGTTTGAAACTGTGTTCCTCAGCGCCCGCTCTTTCTCCCCGTCGCTCCACACGCCTGGGAGTCCCTTTCTTTCTCTCCACAAGCACGTGTGTTGACTTCGTCGCACATGTGCATCTGCACAAGCGTTGAGCTCAGCAGAGCGTGTCTCTTGACACTTGATGTGCGTTGGCTGTGTCTGCCTGCTCCAGTGAAGAGAGAAACGGGAAATCATCTTGGTAGAGGCAAGAAAGCAAAGGCGAGGCAGGATTGACATCTGCTCAACAGAGACGGATTCCCTGCGCTGACACAGTTCACAGTTACACGAGAAGCAATCTGAGCGGTCCGTCGACCGGAGACGTGTTTCCCAAGAGGTCGTTTAGCGAGTGAACAGCAGTGTGCGCGACTTTCAGGAGTGTGCCTGGAAAGTGCCAGAATCACCAGGAGCATCTGTGCAAAAGCTGCTGCCTCTGTGACCGCATTGAGGCACGTTCGCGTGTCTGCGAGTATATAGACGGCTCTTTCGCGTTCACTCCGAGGGAAACGGTCCGCTATTGCTTCTGTGCGCACAGACGCGATTCCCTTGTCTCTTGCGAACACAGGGAACTCTGTGCATCCAAATCTACAGGCTAAGGACGCGTCTGCATATGTTTTGGTGAACAATCGAGTGTGCGTGTTCTGACAGCTGCCTCTATGCAGACGTCTCCACAGAGCCACTTCTGAATGCCCCGCAGCCCAGGACTGAATGGATACACTAACAAGTGCACCGGTGTGAGCAACCACATATGCAGAAGGACGTCTTTCATCTCACAGAAGCGCGAACGTCTTGGCGTTCAAGCACATGGCAGAAACAAGGTGTGAACAGATGAGCTGCTGCTATTTTCTCCGTTCGGCATGCTTCGTTGTAGCTCTCTTGCCGGTCGCCGGCTTAGCGGCTTGCTTTGCGCGACTAGCTCTGGGGAGAGAAGGAGATAGCGCCGGAAACCTCGCCTTTTGCCTTCTTCGGCGCTGGAACCTGGTTGCTGCGCCTTCTCTTTGTCCATGTGCACACACACGATTCCTCAGCGAAAACCATGCAGAAACCTTTCCACGAGCACCCAGGGATGTGCACCCAGCACCACGTGCACGCACACGCAGCTAGAGAAAAGCACCTACCTTTTCACACACTGATGCCTAAGCAAACGCGTGGCCACACACACGCACACATCCGCAAGCGCGCCTACTCCCATCTATTGAGGGAAAGACGGACGAGCTCTTTGGTTGCTCTTCACAGGCTTGTCCCTGATCTATAGCTGAGGGCAAACACTTGTGTGCTTGTGGGAGAGCCTGTGTCTTTCCTGGAAGCGTTTGGGAGTTTTGCTCAGACGCGTGTTTCCTCAAGTTCAAGAATCAAGATCTAGGATACCTGCAGACAGGTGCCTGTTTGTGTGGAGACAGTCTGTTTGAAACTGTGTTCCTCAGCGCCCGCTCTTTCTCCCCGTCGCTCCACACGCCTGGGAGTCCCTTTCTTTCTCTCCACAAGCACGTGTGTTGACTTCGTCGCACATGTGCATCTGCACAAGCGTTGAGCTCAGCAGAGCGTGTCTCTTGACACTTGATGTGCGTTGGCTGTGTCTGCCTGCTCCAGTGAAGAGAGAAACGGGAAATCATCTTGGTAGAGGCAACAAAGCAAAGGCGAGGCAGGATTGACATCTGCTCAACAGAGACGGATTCCCTGCGCTGACACAGTTCACAGTTACACGAGAAGCAATCTGAGCGGTCCGTCGACCGGAGACGTGTTTCCCAAGAGGTCGTTTAGCGAGTGAACAGCAGTGTGCGCGACTTTCAGGAGTGTGCCTGGAAAGTGCCAGAATCACCAGGAGCATCTGTGCAAAAGCTGCTGCCTCTGTGACCGCATTGAGGCACGTTCGCGTGTCTGCGAGTATATAGACGGCTCTTTCGCGTTCACTCCGAGGGAAACGGTCCGCTATTGCTTCTGTGCGCACAGACGCGATTCCCTTGTCTCTTGCGAACACAGGGAACTCTGTGCATCCAAATCTACAGGCTAAGGACGCGTCTGCATATGTTTTGGTGAACAATCGAGTGTGCGTGTTCTGACAGCTGCCTCTATGCAGACGTCTCCACAGAGCCACTTCTGAATGCCCCGCAGCCCAGGACTGAATGGATACACTAACAAGTGCACCGGTGTGAGCAACCACATATGCAGAAGGACGTCTTTCATCTCACAGAAGCGCGAACGTCTTGGCGTTCAAGCACATGGCAGAAACAAGGTGTGAACAGATGAGCTGCTGCTATTTTCTCCGTTCGGCATGCTTCGTTGTAGCTCTCTTGCCGGTCGCCGGCTTAGCGGCTTGCTTTGCGCGACTAGCTCTGGGGAGAGAAGGAGATAGCGCCGGAAACCTCGCCTTTTGCCTTCTTCGGCGCTGGAACCTGGTTGCTGCGCCTTCTCTTTGTCCATGTGCACACACACGATTCCTCAGCGAAAACCATGCAGAAACCTTTCCACGAGCACCCAGGGATGTGCACCCAGCACCACGTGCACGCACACGCAGCTAGAGAAAAGCACCTACCTTTTCACACACTGATGCCTAAGCAAACGCGTGGCCACACACACGCACACATCCGCAAGCGCGCCTACTCCCATCTATTGAGGGAAAGACGGACGAGCTCTTTGGTTGCTCTTCACAGGCTTGTCCCTGATCTATAGCTGAGGGCAAACACTTGTGTGCTTGTGGGAGAGCCTGTGTCTTTCCTGGAAGCGTTTGGGAGTTTTGCTCAGACGCGTGTTTCCTCAAGTTCAAGAATCAAGATCTAGGATACCTGCAGACAGGTGC
Source organism: Patagioenas fasciata (assembly GCF_037038585.1). Taxonomy (NCBI): domain Eukaryota; kingdom Metazoa; phylum Chordata; class Aves; order Columbiformes; family Columbidae; genus Patagioenas; species Patagioenas fasciata. The sequence continues at coordinate 63,752 of NW_027288795.1, forward strand.
CTGTTTGTGTGGAGACAGTCTGTTTGAAACTGTGTTCCTCAGCGCCCGCTCTTTCTCCCCGTCGCTCCACACGCCTGGGAGTCCCTTTCTTTCTCTCCACAAGCACGTGTGTTGACTTCGTCGCACATGTGCATCTGCACAAGCGTTGAGCTCAGCAGAGCGTGTCTCTTGACACTTGATGTGCGTTGGCTGTGTCTGCCTGCTCCAGTGAAGAGAGAAACGGGAAATCATCTTGGTAGAGGCAACAAAGCAAAGGCGAGGCAGGATTGACATCTGCTCAACAGAGACGGATTCCCTGCGCTGACACAGTTCACAGTTACACGAGAAGCAATCTGAGCGGTCCGTCGACCGGAGACGTGTTTCCCAAGAGGTCGTTTAGCGAGTGAACAGCAGTGTGCGCGACTTTCAGGAGTGTGCCTGGAAAGTGCCAGAATCACCAGGAGCATCTGTGCAAAAGCTGCTGCCTCTGTGACCGCATTGAGGCACGTTCGCGTGTCTGCGAGTATATAGACGGCTCTTTCGCGTTCACTCCGAGGGAAACGGTCCGCTATTGCTTCTGTGCGCACAGACGCGATTCCCTTGTCTCTTGCGAACACAGGGAACTCTGTGCATCCAAATCTACAGGCTAAGGACGCGTCTGCATATGTTTTGGTGAACAATCGAGTGTGCGTGTTCTGACAGCTGCCTCTATGCAGACGTCTCCACAGAGCCACTTCTGAATGCCCCGCAGCCCAGGACTGAATGGATACACTAACAAGTGCACCGGTGTGAGCAACCACATATGCAGAAGGACGTCTTTCATCTCACAGAAGCGCGAACGTCTTGGCGTTCAAGCACATGGCAGAAACAAGGTGTGAACAGATGAACTGCTGCTATTTTCTCCGTTCGGCATGCTTCGTTGTAGCTCTCTTGCCGGTCGCCGGCTTAGCGGCTTGCTTTGCGCGACTAGCTCTGGGGAGAGAAGGAGATAGCGCCGGAAACCTCGCCTTTTGCCTTCTTCGGCGCTGGAACCTGGTTGCTGCGCCTTCTCTTTGTCCATGTGCACACACACGATTCCTCAGCGAAAACCATGCAGAAACCTTTCCACGAGCACCCAGGGATGTGCACCCAGCACCACGTGCACGCACACGCAGCTAGAGAAAAGCACCTACCTTTTCACACACTGATGCCTAAGCAAACGCGTGGCCACACACACGCACACATCCGCAAGCGCGCCTACTCCCATCTATTGAGGGAAAGACGGACGAGCTCTTTGGTTGCTCTTCACAGGCTTGTCCCTGATCTATAGCTGAGGGCAAACACTTGTGTGCTTGTGGGAGAGCCTGTGTCTTTCCTGGAAGCGTTTGGGAGTTTTGCTCAGACGCGTGTTTCCTCAAGTTCAAGAATCAAGATCTAGGATACCTGCAGACAGGTGCCTGTTTGTGTGGAGACAGTCTGTTTGAAACTGTGTTCCTCAGCGCCCGCTCTTTCTCCCCGTCGCTCCACACGCCTGGGAGTCCCTTTCTTTCTCTCCACAAGCACGTGTGTTGACTTCGTCGCACATGTGCATCTGCACAAGCGTTGAGCTCAGCAGAGCGTGTCTCTTGACACTTGATGTGCGTTGGCTGTGTCTGCCTGCTCCAGTGAAGAGAGAAACGGGAAATCATCTTGGTAGAGGCAAGAAAGCAAAGGCGAGGCAGGATTGACATCTGCTCAACAGAGACGGATTCCCTGCGCTGACACAGTTCACAGTTACACGAGAAGCAATCTGAGCGGTCCGTCGACCGGAGACGTGTTTCCCAAGAGGTCGTTTAGCGAGTGAACAGCAGTGTGCGCGACTTTCAGGAGTGTGCCTGGAAAGTGCCAGAATCACCAGGAGCATCTGTGCAAAAGCTGCTGCCTCTGTGACCGCATTGAGGCACGTTCGCGTGTCTGCGAGTATATAGACGGCTCTTTCGCGTTCACTCCGAGGGAAACGGTCCGCTATTGCTTCTGTGCGCACAGACGCGATTCCCTTGTCTCTTGCGAACACAGGGAACTCTGTGCATCCAAATCTACAGGCTAAGGACGCGTCTGCATATGTTTTGGTGAACAATCGAGTGTGCGTGTTCTGACAGCTGCCTCTATGCAGACGTCTCCACAGAGCCACTTCTGAATGCCCCGCAGCCCAGGACTGAATGGATACACTAACAAGTGCACCGGTGTGAGCAACCACATATGCAGAAGGACGTCTTTCATCTCACAGAAGCGCGAACGTCTTGGCGTTCAAGCACATGGCAGAAACAAGGTGTGAACAGATGAGCTGCTGCTATTTTCTCCGTTCGGCATGCTTCGTTGTAGCTCTCTTGCCGGTCGCCGGCTTAGCGGCTTGCTTTGCGCGACTAGCTCTGGGGAGAGAAGGAGATAGCGCCGGAAACCTCGCCTTTTGCCTTCTTCGGCGCTGGAACCTGGTTGCTGCGCCTTCTCTTTGTCCATGTGCACACACACGATTCCTCAGCGAAAACCATGCAGAAACCTTTCCACGAGCACCCAGGGATGTGCACCCAGCACCACGTGCACGCACACGCAGCTAGAGAAAAGCACCTACCTTTTCACACACTGATGCCTAAGCAAACGCGTGGCCACACACACGCACACATCCGCAAGCGCGCCTACTCCCATCTATTGAGGGAAAGACGGACGAGCTCTTTGGTTGCTCTTCACAGGCTTGTCCCTGATCTATAGCTGAGGGCAAACACTTGTGTGCTTGTGGGAGAGCCTGTGTCTTTCCTGGAAGCGTTTGGGAGTTTTGCTCAGACGCGTGTTTCCTCAAGTTCAAGAATCAAGATCTAGGATACCTGCAGACAGGTGCCTGTTTGTGTGGAGACAGTCTGTTTGAAACTGTGTTCCTCAGCGCCCGCTCTTTCTCCCCGTCGCTCCACACGCCTGGGAGTCCCTTTCTTTCTCTCCACAAGCACGTGTGTTGACTTCGTCGCACATGTGCATCTGCACAAGCGTTGAGCTCAGCAGAGCGTGTCTCTTGACACTTGATGTGCGTTGGCTGTGTCTGCCTGCTCCAGTGAAGAGAGAAACGGGAAATCATCTTGGTAGAGGCAACAAAGCAAAGGCGAGGCAGGATTGACATCTGCTCAACAGAGACGGATTCCCTGCGCTGACACAGTTCACAGTTACACGAGAAGCAATCTGAGCGGTCCGTCGACCGGAGACGTGTTTCCCAAGAGGTCGTTTAGCGAGTGAACAGCAATGTGCGCGACTTTCAGGAGTGTGCCTGGAAAGTGCCAGAATCACCAGGAGCATCTGTGCAAAAGCTGCTGCCTCTGTGACCGCATTGAGGCACGTTCGCGTGTCTGCGAGTATATAGACGGCTCTTTCGCGTTCACTCCGAGGGAAACGGTCCGCTATTGCTTCTGTGCGCACAGACGCGATTCCCTTGTCTCTTGCGAACACAGGGAACTCTGTGCATCCAAATCTACAGGCTAAGGACGCGTCTGCATATGTTTTGGTGAACAATCGAGTGTGCGTGTTCTGACAGCTGCCTCTATGCAGACGTCTCCACAGAGCCACTTCTGAATGCCCCGCAGCCCAGGACTGAATGGATACACTAACAAGTGCACCGGTGTGAGCAACCACATATGCAGAAGGACGTCTTTCATCTCACAGAAGCGCGAACGTCTTGGCGTTCAAGCACATGGCAGAAACAAGGTGTGAACAGATGAGCTGCTGCTATTTTCTCCGTTCGGCATGCTTCGTTGTAGCTCTCTTGCCGGTCGCCGGCTTAGCGGCTTGCTTTGCGCGACTAGCTCTGGGGAGAGAAGGAGATAGCGCCGGAAACCTCGCCTTTTGCCTTCTTCGGCGCTGGAACCTGGTTGCTGCGCCTTCTCTTTGTCCATGTGCACACACACGATTCCTCAGCGAAAACCATGCAGAAACCTTTCCACGAGCACCCAGGGATGTGCACCCAGCACCACGTGCACGCACACGCAGCTAGAGAAAAGCACCTACCTTTTCACACACTGATGCCTAAGCAAACGCGTGGCCACACACACGCACACATCCGCAAGCGCGCCTACTCCCATCTACTGAGAGAAAGACGGACGAGCTCTTTGGTTGCTCTTCACAGGCTTGTCCCTGATCTATAGCTGAGGGCAAACACTTGTGTGCTTGTGGGAGAGCCTGTGTCTTTCCTGGAAGCGTTTGGGAGTTTTGCTCAGACGCGTGTTTCCTCAAGTTCAAGAATCAAGATCTAGGATACCTGCAGACAGGTGCCTGTTTGTGTGGAGACAGTCTGTTTGAAACTGTGTTCCTCAGCGCCCGCTCTTTCTCCCCGTCGCTCCACACGCCTGGGAGTCCCTTTCTTTCTCTCCACAAGCACGTGTGTTGACTTCGTCGCACATGTGCATCTGCACAAGCGTTGAGCTCAGCAGAGCGTGTCTCTTGACACTTGATGTGCGTTGGCTGTGTCTGCCTGCTCCAGTGAAGAGAGAAACGGGAAATCATCTTGGTAGAGGCAACAAAGCAAAAGCGAGGCAGGATTGACATCTGCTCAACAGAGACGGATTCCCTGCGCTGACACAGTTCACAGTTACACGAGAAGCAATCTGAGCGGTCCGTCGACCGGAGACGTGTTTCCCAAGAGGTCGTTTAGCGAGTGAACAGCAGTGTGCGCGACTTTCAGGAGTGTGCCTGGAAAGTGCCAGAATCACCAGGAGCATCTGTGCAAAAGCTGCTGCCTCTGTGACCGCATTGAGGCACGTTCGCGTGTCTGCGAGTATATAGACGGCTCTTTCGCGTTCACTCCGAGGGAAACGGTCCGCTATTGCTTCTGTGCGCACAGACGCGATTCCCTTGTCTCTTGCGAACACAGGGAACTCTGTGCATCCAAATCTACAGGCTAAGGACGCGTCTGCATATGTTTTGGTGAACAATCGAGTGTGCGTGTTCTGACAGCTGCCTCTATGCAGACGTCTCCACAGAGCCACTTCTGAATGCCCCGCAGCCCAGGACTGAATGGATACACTAACAAGTGCACCGGTGTGAGCAACCACATATGCAGAAGGACGTCTTTCATCTCACAGAAGCGCGAACGTCTTGGCGTTCAAGCACATGGCAGAAACAAGGTGTGAACAGATGAGCTGCTGCTATTTTCTCCGTTCGGCATGCTTCGTTGTAGCTCTCTTGCCGGTCGCCGGCTTAGCGGCTTGCTTTGCGCGACTAGCTCTGGGGAGAGAAGGAGATAGCGCCGGAAACCTCGCCTTTTGCCTTCTTCGGCGCTGGAACCTGGTTGCTGCGCCTTCTCTTTGTCCATGTGCACACACACGATTCCTCAGCGAAAACCATGCAGAAACCTTTCCACGAGCACCCAGGGATGTGCACCCAGCACCACGTGCACGCACACGCAGCTAGAGAAAAGCACCTACCTTTTCACACACTGATGCCTAAGCAAACGCGTGGCCACACACACGCACACATCCGCAAGCGCGCCTACTCCCATCTATTGAGGGAAAGACGGACGAGCTCTTTGGTTGCTCTTCACAGGCTTGTCCCTGATCTATAGCTGAGGGCAAACACTTGTGTGCTTGTGGGAGAGCCTGTGTCTTTCCTGGAAGCGTTTGGGAGTTTTGCTCAGACGCGTGTTTCCTCAAGTTCAAGAATCAAGATCTAGGATACCTGCAGACAGGTGCCTGTTTGTGTGGAGACAGTCTGTTTGAAACTGTGTTCCTCAGCGCCCGCTCTTTCTCCCCGTCGCTCCACACGCCTGGGAGTCCCTTTCTTTCTCTCCACAAGCACGTGTGTTGACTTCGTCGCACATGTGCATCTGCACAAGCGTTGAGCTCAGCAGAGCGTGTCTCTTGACACTTGATGTGCGTTGGCTGTGTCTGCCTGCTCCAGTGAAGAGAGAAACGGGAAATCATCTTGGTAGAGGCAACAAAGCAAAGGCGAGGCAGGATTGACATCTGCTCAACAGAGACGGATTCCCTGCGCTGACACAGTTCACAGTTACACGAGAAGCAATCTGAGCGGTCCGTCGACCGGAGACGTGTTTCCCAAGAGGTCGTTTAGCGAGTGAACAGCAGTGTGCGCGACTTTCAGGAGTGTGCCTGGAAAGTGCCAGAATCACCAGGAGCATCTGTGCAAAAGCTGCTGCCTCTGTGACCGCATTGAGGCACGTTCGCGTGTCTGCGAGTATATAGACGGCTCTTTCGCGTTCACTCCGAGGGAAACGGTCCGCTATTGCTTCTGTGCGCACAGACGCGATTCCCTTGTCTCTTGCGAACACAGGGAACTCTGTGCATCCAAATCTACAGGCTAAGGACGCGTCTGCATATGTTTTGGTGAACAATCGAGTGTGCGTGTTCTGACAGCTGCCTCTATGCAGACGTCTCCACAGAGCCACTTCTGAATGCCCCGCAGCCCAGGACTGAATGGATACACTAACAAGTGCACCGGTGTGAGCAACCACATATGCAGAAGGACGTCTTTCATCTCACAGAAGCGCGAACGTCTTGGCGTTCAAGCACATGGCAGAAACAAGGTGTGAACAGATGAGCTGCTGCTATTTTCTCCGTTCGGCATGCTTCGTTGTAGCTCTCTTGCCGGTCGCCGGCTTAGCGGCTTGCTTTGCGCGACTAGCTCTGGGGAGAGAAGGAGATAGCGCCGGAAACCTCGCCTTTTGCCTTCTTCGGCGCTGGAACCTGGTTGCTGCGCCTTCTCTTTGTCCATGTGCACACACACGATTCCTCAGCGAAAACCATGCAGAAACCTTTCCACGAGCACCCAGGGATGTGCACCCAGCACCACGTGCACGCACACGCAGCTAGAGAAAAGCACCTACCTTTTCACACACTGATGCCTAAGCAAACGCGTGGCCACACACACGCACACATCCGCAAGCGCGCCTACTCCCATCTATTGAGGGAAAGACGGACGAGCTCTTTGGTTGCTCTTCACAGGCTTGTCCCTGATCTATAGCTGAGGGCAAACACTTGTGTGCTTGTGGGAGAGCCTGTGTCTTTCCTGGAAGCGTTTGGGAGTTTTGCTCAGACGCGTGTTTCCTCAAGTTCAAGAATCAAGATCTAGGATACCTGCAGACAGGTGCCTGTTTGTGTGGAGACAGTCTGTTTGAAACTGTGTTCCTCAGCGCCCGCTCTTTCTCCCCGTCGCTCCACACGCCTGGGAGTCCCTTTCTTTCTCTCCACAAGCACGTGTGTTGACTTCGTCGCACATGTGCATCTGCACAAGCGTTGAGCTCAGCAGAGCGTGTCTCTTGACACTTGATGTGCGTTGGCTGTGTCTGCCTGCTCCAGTGAAGAGAGAAACGGGAAATCATCTTGGTAGAGGCAAGAAAGCAAAGGCGAGGCAGGATTGACATCTGCTCAACAGAGACGGATTCCCTGCGCTGACACAGTTCACAGTTACACGAGAAGCAATCTGAGCGGTCCGTCGACCGGAGACGTGTTTCCCAAGAGGTCGTTTAGCGAGTGAACAGCAGTGTGCGCGACTTTCAGGAGTGTGCCTGGAAAGTGCCAGAATCACCAGGAGCATCTGTGCAAAAGCTGCTGCCTCTGTGACCGCATTGAGGCACGTTCGCGTGTCTGCGAGTATATAGACGGCTCTTTCGCGTTCACTCCGAGGGAAACGGTCCGCTATTGCTTCTGTGCGCACAGACGCGATTCCCTTGTCTCTTGCGAACACAGGGAACTCTGTGCATCCAAATCTACAGGCTAAGGACGCGTCTGCATATGTTTTGGTGAACAATCGAGTGTGCGTGTTCTGACAGCTGCCTCTATGCAGACGTCTCCACAGAGCCACTTCTGAATGCCCCGCAGCCCAGGACTGAATGGATACACTAACAAGTGCACCGGTGTGAGCAACCACATATGCAGAAGGACGTCTTTCATCTCACAGAAGCGCGAACGTCTTGGCGTTCAAGCACATGGCAGAAACAAGGTGTGAACAGATGAGCTGCTGCTATTTTCTCCGTTCGGCATGCTTCGTTGTAGCTCTCTTGCCGGTCGCCGGCTTAGCGGCTTGCTTTGCGCGACTAGCTCTGGGGAGAGAAGGAGATAGCGCCGGAAACCTCGCCTTTTGCCTTCTTCGGCGCTGGAACCTGGTTGCTGCGCCTTCTCTTTGTCCATGTGCACACACACGATTCCTCAGCGAAAACCATGCAGAAACCTTTCCACGAGCACCCAGGGATGTGCACCCAGCACCACGTGCACGCACACGCAGCTAGAGAAAAGCACCTACCTTTTCACACACTGATGCCTAAGCAAACGCGTGGCCACACACACGCACACATCCGCAAGCGCGCCTACTCCCATCTATTGAGGGAAAGACGGACGAGCTCTTTGGTTGCTCTTCACAGGCTTGTCCCTGATCTATAGCTGAGGGCAAACACTTGTGTGCTTGTGGGAGAGCCTGTGTCTTTCCTGGAAGCGTTTGGGAGTTTTGCTCAGACGCGTGTTTCCTCAAGTTCAAGAATCAAGATCTAGGATACCTGCAGACAGGTGCCTGTTTGTGTGGAGACAGTCTGTTTGAAACTGTGTTCCTCAGCGCCCGCTCTTTCTCCCCGTCGCTCCACACGCCTGGGAGTCCCTTTCTTTCTCTCCACAAGCACGTGTGTTGACTTCGTCGCACATGTGCATCTGCACAAGCGTTGAGCTCAGCAGAGCGTGTCTCTTGACACTTGATGTGCGTTGGCTGTGTCTGCCTGCTCCAGTGAAGAGAGAAACGGGAAATCATCTTGGTAGAGGCAACAAAGCAAAGGCGAGGCAGGATTGACATCTGCTCAACAGAGACGGATTCCCTGCGCTGACACAGTTCACAGTTACACGAGAAGCAATCTGAGCGGTCCGTCGACCGGAGACGTGTTTCCCAAGAGGTCGTTTAGCGAGTGAACAGCAGTGTGCGCGACTTTCAGGAGTGTGCCTGGAAAGTGCCAGAATCACCAGGAGCATCTGTGCAAAAGCTGCTGCCTCTGTGACCGCATTGAGGCACGTTCGCGTGTCTGCGAGTATATAGACGGCTCTTTCGCGTTCACTCCGAGGGAAACGGTCCGCTATTGCTTCTGTGCGCACAGACGCGATTCCCTTGTCTCTTGCGAACACAGGGAACTCTGTGCATCCAAATCTACAGGCTAAGGACGCGTCTGCATATGTTTTGGTGAACAATCGAGTGTGCGTGTTCTGACAGCTGCCTCTATGCAGACGTCTCCACAGAGCCACTTCTGAATGCCCCGCAGCCCAGGACTGAATGGATACACTAACAAGTGCACCGGTGTGAGCAACCACATATGCAGAAGGACGTCTTTCATCTCACAGAAGCGCGAACGTCTTGGCGTTCAAGCACATGGCAGAAACAAGGTGTGAACAGATGAGCTGCTGCTATTTTCTCCGTTCGGCATGCTTCGTTGTAGCTCTCTTGCCGGTCGCCGGCTTAGCGGCTTGCTTTGCGCGACTAGCTCTGGGGAGAGAAGGAGATAGCGCCGGAAACCTCGCCTTTTGCCTTCTTCGGCGCTGGAACCTGGTTGCTGCGCCTTCTCTTTGTCCATGTGCACACACACGATTCCTCAGCGAAAACCATGCAGAAACCTTTCCACGAGCACCCAGGGATGTGCACCCAGCACCACGTGCACGCACACGCAGCTAGAGAAAAGCACCTACCTTTTCACACACTGATGCCTAAGCAAACGCGTGGCCACACACACGCACACATCCGCAAGCGCGCCTACTCCCATCTATTGAGGGAAAGACGGACGAGCTCTTTGGTTGCTCTTCACAGGCTTGTCCCTGATCTATAGCTGAGGGCAAACACTTGTGTGCTTGTGGGAGAGCCTGTGTCTTTCCTGGAAGCGTTTGGGAGTTTTGCTCAGACGCGTGTTTCCTCAAGTTCAAGAATCAAGATCTAGGATACCTGCAGACAGGTGCCTGTTTGTGTGGAGACAGTCTGTTTGAAACTGTGTTCCTCAGCGCCCGCTCTTTCTCCCCGTCGCTCCACACGCCTGGGAGTCCCTTTCTTTCTCTCCACAAGCACGTGTGTTGACTTCGTCGCACATGTGCATCTGCACAAGCGTTGAGCTCAGCAGAGCGTGTCTCTTGACACTTGATGTGCGTTGGCTGTGTCTGCCTGCTCCAGTGAAGAGAGAAACGGGAAATCATCTTGGTAGAGGCAACAAAGCAAAGGCGAGGCAGGATTGACATCTGCTCAACAGAGACGGATTCCCTGCGCTGACACAGTTCACAGTTACACGAGAAGCAATCTGAGCGGTCCGTCGACCGGAGACGTGTTTCCCAAGAGGTCGTTTAGCGAGTGAACAGCAGTGTGCGCGACTTTCAGGAGTGTGCCTGGAAAGTGCCAGAATCACCAGGAGCATCTGTGCAAAAGCTGCTGCCTCTGTGACCGCATTGAGGCACGTTCGCGTGTCTGCGAGTATATAGACGGCTCTTTCGCGTTCACTCCGAGGGAAACGGTCCGCTATTGCTTCTGTGCGCACAGACGCGATTCCCTTGTCTCTTGCGAACACAGGGAACTCTGTGCATCCAAATCTACAGGCTAAGGACGCGTCTGCATATGTTTTGGTGAACAATCGAGTGTGCGTGTTCTGACAGCTGCCTCTATGCAGACGTCTCCACAGAGCCACTTCTGAATGCCCCGCAGCCCAGGACTGAATGGATACACTAACAAGTGCACCGGTGTGAGCAACCACATATGCAGAAGGACGTCTTTCATCTCACAGAAGCGCGAACGTCTTGGCGTTCAAGCACATGGCAGAAACAAGGTGTGAACAGATGAGCTGCTGCTATTTTCTCCGTTCGGCATGCTTCGTTGTAGCTCTCTTGCCGGTCGCCGGCTTAGCGGCTTGCTTTGCGCGACTAGCTCTGGGGAGAGAAGGAGATAGCGCCGGAAACCTCGCCTTTTGCCTTCTTCGGCGCTGGAACCTGGTTGCTGCGCCTTCTCTTTGTCCATGTGCACACACACGATTCCTCAGCGAAAACCATGCAGAAACCTTTCCACGAGCACCCAGGGATGTGCACCCAGCACCACGTGCACGCACACGCAGCTAGAGAAAAGCACCTACCTTTTCACACACTGATGCCTAAGCAAACGCGTGGCCACACACACGCACACATCCGCAAGCGCGCCTACTCCCATCTACTGAGAGAAAGACGGACGAGCTCTTTGGTTGCTCTTCACAGGCTTGTCCCTGATCTATAGCTGAGGGCAAACACTTGTGTGCTTGTGGGAGAGCCTGTGTCTTTCCTGGAAGCGTTTGGGAGTTTTGCTCAGACGCGTGTTTCCTCAAGTTCAAGAATCAAGATCTAGGATACCTGCAGACAGGTGCCTGTTTGTGTGGAGACAGTCTGTTTGAAACTGTGTTCCTCAGCGCCCGCTCTTTCTCCCCGTCGCTCCACACGCCTGGGAGTCCCTTTCTTTCTCTCCACAAGCACGTGTGTTGACTTCGTCGCACATGTGCATCTGCACAAGCGTTGAGCTCAGCAGAGCGTGTCTCTTGACACTTGATGTGCGTTGGCTGTGTCTGCCTGCTCCAGTGAAGAGAGAAACGGGAAATCATCTTGGTAGAGGCAACAAAGCAAAGGCGAGGCAGGATTGACATCTGCTCAACAGAGACGGATTCCCTGCGCTGACACAGTTCACAGTTACACGAGAAGCAATCTGAGCGGTCCGTCGACCGGAGACGTGTTTCCCAAGAGGTCGTTTAGCGAGTGAACAGCAGTGTGCGCGACTTTCAGGAGTGTGCCTGGAAAGTGCCAGAATCACCAGGAGCATCTGTGCAAAAGCTGCTGCCTCTGTGACCGCATTGAGGCACGTTCGCGTGTCTGCGAGTATATAGACGGCTCTTTCGCGTTCACTCCGAGGGAAACGGTCCGCTATTGCTTCTGTGCGCACAGACGCGATTCCCTTGTCTCTTGCGAACACAGGGAACTCTGTGCATCCAAATCTACAGGCTAAGGACGCGTCTGCATATGTTTTGGTGAACAATCGAGTGTGCGTGTTCTGACAGCTGCCTCTATGCAGACGTCTCCACAGAGCCACTTCTGAATGCCCCGCAGCCCAGGACTGAATGGATACACTAACAAGTGCACCGGTGTGAGCAACCACATATGCAGAAGGACGTCTTTCATCTCACAGAAGCGCGAACGTCTTGGCGTTCAAGCACATGGCAGAAACAAGGTGTGAACAGATGAGCTGCTGCTATTTTCTCCGTTCGGCATGCTTCGTTGTAGCTCTCTTGCCGGTCGCCGGCTTAGCGGCTTGCTTTGCGCGACTAGCTCTGGGGAGAGAAGGAGATAGCGCCGGAAACCTCGCCTTTTGCCTTCTTCGGCGCTGGAACCTGGTTGCTGCGCCTTCTCTTTGTCCATGTGCACACACACGATTCCTCAGCGAAAACCATGCAGAAACCTTTCCACGAGCACCCAGGGATGTGCACCCAGCACCACGTGCACGCACACGCAGCTAGAGAAAAGCACCTACCTTTTCACACACTGATGCCTAAGCAAACGCGTGGCCACACACACGCACACATCCGCAAGCGCGCCTACTCCCATCTACTGAGAGAAAGACGGACGAGCTCTTTGGTTGCTCTTCACAGGCTTGTCCCTGATCTATAGCTGAGGGCAAACACTTGTGTGCTTGTGGGAGAGCCTGTGTCTTTCCTGGAAGCGTTTGGGAGTTTTGCTCAGACGCGTGTTTCCTCAAGTTCAAGAATCAAGATCTAGGATACCTGCAGACAGGTGCCTGTTTGTGTGGAGACAGTCTGTTTGAAACTGTGTTCCTCAGCGCCCGCTCTTTCTCCCCGTCGCTCCACACGCCTGGGAGTCCCTTTCTTTCTCTCCACAAGCACGTGTGTTGACTTCGTCGCACATGTGCATCTGCACAAGCGTTGAGCTCAGCAGAGCGTGTCTCTTGACACTTGATGTGCGTTGGCTGTGTCTGCCTGCTCCAGTGAAGAGAGAAACGGGAAATCGTCTTGGTAGAGGCAACAAAGCAAAAGCGAGGCAGGATTGACATCTGCTCAACAGAGACGGATTCCCTGCGCTGACACAGTTCACAGTTACACGAGAAGCAATCTGAGCGGTCCGTCGACCGGAGACGTGTTTCCCAAGAGGTCGTTTAGCGAGTGAACAGCAGTGTGCGCGACTTTCAGGAGTGTGCCTGGAAAGTGCCAGAATCACCAGGAGCATCTGTGCAAAAGCTGCTGCCTCTGTGACCGCATTGAGGCACGTTCGCGTGTCTGCGAGTATATAGACGGCTCTTTCGCGTTCACTCCGAGGGAAACGGTCCGCTATTGCTTCTGTGCGCACAGACGCGATTCCCTTGTCTCTTGCGAACACAGGGAACTCTGTGCATCCAAATCTACAGGCTAAGGACGCGTCTGCATATGTTTTGGTGAACAATCGAGTGTGCGTGTTCTGACAGCTGCCTCTATGCAGACGTCTCCCACAGAGCCCACTTCTGAATGCCCCGCAGCCCAGGACTGAATGGATACACTAACAAGTGCACCGGTGTGAGCAACCACATATGCAGAGGACGTCTTTCATCTCACAGAAGCGCGAACGTCTTGGCGTTCAAGCACATGGCAGAAACAAGGTGTGAACAGATGAGCTGCTGCTATTTTCTCCGTTCGGCATGCTTCGTTGTAGCTCTCTTGCGGTCGCCGGCTTAGCGGCTTGCTTTGCGCGACTAGCTCTGGGGAGAGAAGGAGATAGCGCCGGAAACCTCGCCTTTTGCCTTCTCGGCGCTGGAACCTGTTGCTGCGCCTTCTCTTGTCCATGTGCACACACACGATTCCTCAGCGAAAACCATGCAGAAACCTTTCCACGAGCACCCAGGGATGTGCACCCAGCACCACGTGCACGCACACGCAGCTAGAGAAAAGCACCTACCTTTTCACACACTGATGCCTAAGCAAACGCGTGGCCACACACACGCACACAATCCGCAAGCGCGCCTACTCCCATCTACTGAGAGAAAGACGGACGAGCTCTTTGGTTGCTCTTCACAGGCTTGTCCCTGATCTATAGCTGAGGGCAAACACTTGTGTGCTTGTGGGAGAGCCTGTGTCTTCCTGGAAGCGTTTGGGAGTTTTGCTCAGACGCGTGTTTCCTCAAGTTCAAGAATCAAGATCTAGGATACCTGCAGACAGGTGCCTGTTTGTGTGGAGACAGTCTGTTTGAAACTGTGTTCCTCAGCGCCCGCTCTTTCTCCCCGTCGCTCCACACGCCTGGGAGTCCCCTTTCTTTCTCTCCCACAAGCACGTGTGTTGACTTCGTCGCACATGTGCATCTGCACAAGCGTTGAGCTCAGCAGAGCGTGTCTCTTGACACTTGATGTGCGTTGGCTGTGTCTGCCTGCTCCAGTGAAGAGAGAAACGGGAAATCGTCTTGGTAGAGGCAACAAAGCAAAAGCGAGGCAGGATTGACATCTGCTCAACAGAGACGGATTCCCTGCCGTGACACAGTTCACAGTTACACGAGAAGCAATCTGAGCGGTCCGTCGACCGGAGACGTGTTTCCCAAGAGGTCGTTTAGCGAGTGAACAGCAGTGTGCGCGACTTTCAGGAGTGTGCCTGGAAAGTGCCAGAATCACCAGGAGCATCTGTGCAAAAGCTGCTGGCCTCTGTGACCGCATTGAGGCACGTTCGCGTGTCTGCGAGTATATAGACGGCTCTTTCGCGTTCACGTCCGAGGGAAACGGTCCGCTATTGCTTCTGTGCGCACAGACAGCGATTCCCTTGTCTCTTGCGAAACACAGGGAACTCTGTGCATCCAAATCTACAGGCTAAGGACGCGTCTGCATATGTTTTGGTGAACAATCGAGTGTGCGTGTTCTGACAGCTGCCTCTATGCAGACGTCTCCACAGAGCCACTTCTGAATGCCCCGCAGCCCAGGACTGAATGGATACACTAACAAGTGCACCGGTGTGAGCAACCACATATGCAGAAGGACGTCTTTCATCTCACAGAAGCGCGAACGTCTTGGCGTTCAAGCACATGGCAGAAACAAGGTGTGAACAGATGAGCTGCTGCTATTTTCTCGTTCGGCAATGCTTCGTTGTAGCTCTCTTGCCGGTCGCCGGCTTAGCGGCTTGCTTTGCGCGACTAGCTCTGGGGAGAGAAGGAGATAGCGCCGGAAACCTCGCCTTTTGCCTTCTTCGGCGCTGGAACCTGGTTGCTGCGCCTTCTCTTTGTCCATGTGCACACACACGATTCCTCAGCGAAAACCATGCAGAAACCTTTCCACGAGCACCCAGGATGTGCACCCAGCACCACGTGCACGCACACGCAGCTAGAGAAAGCACCTACCTTTTCACACACTGATGCCTAAGCAAAACGCGTGGCCACACACACACGCACACATCCGCAAGCGCGCCTACTCCCATCTACTGAGAGAAAGACGGACGAGCTCTTTGGTTGCTCTTCACAGCTTGTCCCTGATCTATAGCTGAGGGCAAACACTTGTGTGCTTGTGGGAGAGCCTGTGTCTTTCCTGGAAGCGTTTGGGAGTTTTGCTCAGACGCGTGTTTCCTCAAGTTCAAGAATCAAGATCTAGGATACCTGCAGACAGGTGCCTGTTTGTGTGGAGACATGTCTGTTTGAAACTGTGTTCCTCAGCGCCCGCTCTTTCTCCCCGTCGCTCCACACGCCTGGGAGTCCCTTTCTTTCTCTCACAAGCACGTGTGTTGACTTCGTCGCACATGTGCATCTGCACAAGCGTTGAGCTCAGCAGAGCGTGTCTCTTGACACTTGATGTGCGTTGGCTGTGTCTGCCTGCTCCAGTGAAGAGAGAAACGGGAAATCGTCTTGGTAGAGGCAACAAAGCAAAAGCGAGGCAGGATTGACATCTGCTCAACAGAGACGGATTCCCTGCGCTGACACAGTTCACAGTTACACGAGAAGCAATCTGAGCGGATCCGTCGACCGGAGACGTGTTCCCAAGAGGTCGTTTAGCGAGTGAACAGCAGTGTGCGCGACTTTCAGGAGTGTGCCTGGAAAGTGCCAGAATCACAGGAGCATCTGTGCAAAAGCTGCTGCCTCTGTGACCGCATTGAGGCACGTTCGCGTGTCTGCGAGTATATAGACGGCTCTTTCGCGTTCACTCCGAGGGAAACGGTCCGCTATTGCTTCTGTGCGCACAGACGCGATTCCCTTGTCTCTTGCGAACACAGGGAACTCTGTGCATCCAAATCTACAGGCTAAGGACGCGTCTGCATATGTTTTGGTGAACAATCGAGTGTGCGTGTTCTGACAGCTGCCTCTATGCAGGACGTCCTCCACAGAGCCACTTCTGAATGCCCCGCAGCCCAGGACTGAATGGATACACTAACAAGTGCAACCGGTGTGAGCAACCACATATGCAGAAGGACGTCCTTTCATCTCACAGAAGCGCGAACGTCTTGGCGTTCAAGCACATGGCAGAAACAAGGGTGAACAGATGAGCTGCGGCTATTTTCTCCGTTCGGCATGCTTCGTTGTAGCTCTCTTGCCGAGTCGCCGGCTTAGCGGCTTGCTTTGCGCGACTAGCTCTGGGGAGAGAAGGGATAGCGCCGGGAAACCTCGCCTTTTGCCTTCTTCGGCGCTGGAACCTGGTTGCTGCGCCTTCTCTTTGTCCATGTGCACACACCACGATTCCTCAGCGAAAACCATGCAGAAACCTTTCCACGAGCACCCAGGGATGTGCACCCAGCACCACGTGCACGCACACGCAGCTAGAGAAAAGCACCTACCTTTTCACACACTGATGCCTAAGCAAACGCGTGGCCACACACACGCACACATCCGCAAGCGCGCCTACTCCCATCTACTGAGAGAAAGACGGACGAGCTCTTTGGTTGCTCTTCACAGGCTTGTCCCTGATCTATAGCTGAGGGCAAACACTTGTGTGCTTGTGGGAGAGCCTGTGTCTTTCCTGGAAGCGTTTGGGAGTTTTGCTCAGACGCGTGTTTCCTCAAGTTCAAGAATCAAGATCTAGGATACCTGCAGACAGGTGCCTGTTTGTGTGGAGACAGTCTGTTTGAACTGTGTTCCTCCAGCGCCCGCTCTTTTCTCCCCGTCGCTCCACACGCCTGGGAGTCCCTTTCTTTCTCTCCACAAGCACGTGTGTTGACTTCGTCGCACATGTGCATCTGCACAAGCGTTGAGCTCAGCAGAGCGTGTCTCTTGACACTTGATGTGCGTTGGCTGTGTCTGCCTGCTCCAGTGAAGAGAGAAACGGGAAATCGTCTTGGTAGAGGCAACAAAGCAAAAGCGAGGCAGGATTGACATCTGCTCAACAGAGACGGATTCCCTGCGCTGACACAGTTCACCAGTTACACGAGAAGCAATCTGAGCGGTCCGTCGACCGGAGACGTGTTTCCCAAGAGGTCGTTTAGCGAGTGAACAGCAGTGTGCGCGACTTTCAGGAGTGTGCCTGGGAAAGTGCCAGAATCACCAGGAGCATCTGTGCAAAAGCTGCTGCCTCTGTGACCGCATTGAGGCACGTTCGCGTGTCTGCGAGTATATAGACGGCTCTTTCGCGTTCACATCCGAGGGAAACGGTCCGCTATTGCTTCTGTGCGCACAGACGCGATTCCCTTGTCTCTTGCGAACACAGGGAAACTCTGTGCATCCAAATCTACAGGCTAAGGACGCGTCTGCATATGTTTTGGTGAACAATCGAGTGTGCGTGTTCTGACAGCTGCCTCTATGCAGACGTCCTCCACAGAGCCACTTCTGATGCCCCGCAGCCCAGGACTGAATGGATACACTAACAAGTGCACCGGTGTGAGCAAACCACATATGCAGAAGGACGTCTTTCATCTCACAGAAGCGCGAACGTCTTGGCGTTCAAGCACATGGCAGAAACAAGGTGTGAACAGATGAGCTGCTGCTATTTTCTCACGTTCGGCATGCTTCGTTGTAGACCGGCTTAGCGGCTTGCTTTGCGCGACTAGCTCTGGGGAGAGAAGGAGATAGCGCCGGAAACCTCGCCTTTTGCCTTCTTCGGCGCTGGAACCTGGTTGCTGCGCCTTCTCTTTGTCCATGTGCACACACACGATTCCTCAGCGAAAACCATGCAGAAACCTTTCCACGAGCACCCAGGGATGTGCACCCAGCACCACGTGCACGCACACGCAGCTAGAGAAAAGCACCTACCTTTTCACACACTGATGCCTAAGCAAACGCGTGGCCACACACACGCACACATCCGCAAGCGCGCCTACTCCCATCTACTGAGAGAAAGACGGACGAGCTCTTTGGTTGCTCTTCACAGGCTTGTCCCTGATCTATAGCTGAGGGCAAACACTTGTGTGCTTGTGGGAGAGCCTGTGTCTTTCCTGGAAGCGTTTGGGAGTTTTGCTCAGACGCGTGTTTCCTCAAGTTCAAGAATCAAGATCTAGGATACCTGCAGACAGGTGCCTGTTTGTGTGGAGACAGTCTGTTTGAAACTGTGTTCCTCAGCGCCCGCTCTTTCTCCCCGTCGCTCCACACGCCTGGGAGTCCCTTTCTTTCTCTCCACAAGCACGTGTGTTGACTTCGTCGCACATGTGCATCTGCACAAGCGTTGAGCTCAGCAGAGCGTGTCTCTTGACACTTGATGTGCGTTGGCTGTGTCTGCCTGCTCCAGTGAAGAGAGAAACGGGAAATCGTCTTGGTAGAGGCAACAAAGCAAAAGCGAGGCAGGATTGACATCTGCTCAACAGAGACGGATTCCCTGCGCTGACACAGTTCACAGTTACACGAGAAGCAATCTGAGCGGTCCGTCGACCGGAGACGTGTTTCCCAAGAGGTCGTTTAGCGAGTGAACAGCAGTGTGCGCGACTTTCAGGAGTGTGCCTGGGAAGTGCCAGAATCACCAGGAGCATCTGTGCAAAAGCTGCTGCCTCTGTGACCGCATTGAGGCACGTTCGCGTGTCTGCGAGTATATAGACGGCTCTTTCGCGTTCACTCCGAGGGAAACGGTCCGCTATTGCTTCTGTGCGCACAGACGCGATTCCCTTGTCTCTTGCGAACACAGGGAACTCTGTGCATCCAAATCTACAGGCTAAGGACGCGTCTGCATATGTTTTGGTGAACAATCGAGTGTGCGTGTTCTGACAGCTGCCTCTATGCAGACGTCTCCACAGAGCCACTTCTGAATGCCCCGCAGCCCAGGACTGAATGGATACACTAACAAGTGCACCGGTGTGAGCAACCACATATGCAGAAGGACGTCTTTCATCTCACAGAAGCGCGAACGTCTTGGCGTTCAAGCACATGGCAGAAACAAGGTGTGAACAGATGAGCTGCTGCTATTTTCTCCGTTCGGCATGCTTCGTTGTAGCTCTCTTGCCGGTCGCCGGCTTAGCGGCTTGCTTTGCGCGACTAGCTCTGGGGAGAGAAGGAGATAGCGCCGGAAACCTCGCCTTTTGCCTTCTTCGGCGCTGGAACCTGGTTGCTGCGCCTTCTCTTTGTCCATGTGCACACACACGATTCCTCAGCGAAAACCATGCAGAAACCTTTCCACGAGCACCCAGGGATGTGCACCCAGCACCACGTGCACGCACACGCAGCTAGAGAAAAGCACCTACCTTTTCACACACTGATGCCTAAGCAAACGCGTGGCCACACACACGCACACATCCGCAAGCGCGCCTACTCCCATCTATTGAGGGAAAGACGGACGAGCTCTTTGGTTGCTCTTCACAGGCTTGTCCCTGATCTATAGCTGAGGGCAAACACTTGTGTGCTTGTGGGAGAGCCTGTGTCTTTCCTGGAAGCGTTTGGGAGTTTTGCTCAGACGCGTGTTTCCTCAAGTTCAAGAATCAAGATCTAGGATACCTGCAGACAGGTGCCTGTTTGTGTGGAGACAGTCTGTTTGAAACTGTGTTCCTCAGCGCCCGCTCTTTCTCCCCGTCGCTCCACACGCCTGGGAGTCCCTTTCTTTCTCTCCACAAGCACGTGTGTTGACTTCGTCGCACATGTGCATCTGCACAAGCGTTGAGCTCAGCAGAGCGTGTCTCTTGACACTTGATGTGCGTTGGCTGTGTCTGCCTGCTCCAGTGAAGAGAGAAACGGGAAATCGTCTTGGTAGAGGCAACAAAGCAAAAGCGAGGCAGGATTGACATCTGCTCAACAGAGACGGATTCCCTGCGCTGACACAGTTCACAGTTACACGAGAAGCAATCTGAGCGGTCCGTCGACCGGAGACGTGTTTCCCAAGAGGTCGTTTAGCGAGTGAACAGCAGTGTGCGCGACTTTCAGGAGTGTGCCTGGAAAGTGCCAGAATCACCAGGAGCATCTGTGCAAAAGCTGCTGCCTCTGTGACCGCATTGAGGCACGTTCGCGTGTCTGCGAGTATATAGACGGCTCTTTCGCGTTCACTCCGAGGGAAACGGTCCGCTATTGCTTCTGTGCGCACAGACGCGATTCCCTTGTCTCTTGCGAACACAGGGAACTCTGTGCATCCAAATCTACAGGCTAAGGACGCGTCTGCATATGTTTTGGTGAACAATCGAGTGTGCGTGTTCTGACAGCTGCCTCTATGCAGACGTCTCCACAGAGCCACTTCTGAATGCCCCGCAGCCCAGGACTGAATGGATACACTAACAAGTGCACCGGTGTGAGCAACCACATATGCAGAAGGACGTCTTTCATCTCACAGAAGCGCGAACGTCTTGGCGTTCAAGCACATGGCAGAAACAAGGTGTGAACAGATGAGCTGCTGCTATTTTCTCCGTTCGGCATGCTTCGTTGTAGCTCTCTTGCCGGTCGCCGGCTTAGCGGCTCGCTTTGCGCGACTAGCTCTGGGGAGAGAAGGAGATAGCGCCGGAAACCTCGCCTTTTGCCTTCTTCGGCGCTGGAACCTGGTTGCTGCGCCTTCTCTTTGTCCATGTGCACACACACGATTCCTCAGCGAAAACCATGCAGAAACCTTTCCACGAGCACCCAGGGATGTGCACCCAGCACCACGTGCACGCACACGCAGCTAGAGAAAAGCACCTACCTTTTCACACACTGATGCCTAAGCAAACGCGTGGCCACACACACGCACACATCCGCAAGCGCGCCTACTCCCATCTATTGAGAGAAAGACGGACGAGCTCTTTGGTTGCTCTTCACAGGCTTGTCCCTGATCTATAGCTGAGGGCAAACACTTGTGTGCTTGTGGGAGAGCCTGTGTCTTTCCTGGAAGCGTTTGGGAGTTTTGCTCAGACGCGTGTTTCCTCAAGTTCAAGAATCAAGATCTAGGATACCTGCAGACAGGTGCCTGTTTGTGTGGAGACAGTCTGTTTGAAACTGTGTTCCTCAGCGCCCGCTCTTTCTCCCCGTCGCTCCACACGCCTGGGAGTCCCTTTCTTTCTCTCCACAAGCACGTGTGTTGACTTCGTCGCACATGTGCATCTGCACAAGCGTTGAGCTCAGCAGAGCGTGTCTCTTGACACTTGATGTGCGTTGGCTGTGTCTGCCTGCTCCAGTGAAGAGAGAAACGGGAAATCATCTTGGTAGAGGCAACAAAGCAAAAGCGAGGCAGGATTGACATCTGCTCAACAGAGACGGATTCCCTGCGCTGACACAGTTCACAGTTACACGAGAAGCAATCTGAGCGGTCCGTCGACCGGAGACGTGTTTCCCAAGAGGTCGTTTAGCGAGTGAACAGCAGTGTGCGCGACTTTCAGGAGTGTGCCTGGAAAGTGCCAGAATCACCAGGAGCATCTGTGCAAAAGCTGCTGCCTCTGTGACCGCATTGAGGCACGTTCGCGTGTCTGCGAGTATATAGACGGCTCTTTCGCGTTCACTCCGAGGGAAACGGTCCGCTATTGCTTCTGTGCGCACAGACGCGATTCCCTTGTCTCTTGCGAACACAGGGAACTCTGTGCATCCAAATCTACAGGCTAAGGACGCATCTGCATATGTTTTGGTGAACAATCGAGTGTGCGTGTTCTGACAGCTGCCTCTATGCAGACGTCTCCACAGAGCCACTTCTGAATGCCCCGCAGCCCAGGACTGAATGGATACACTAACAAGTGCACCGGTGTGAGCAACCACATATGCAGAAGGACGTCTTTCATCTCACAGAAGCGCGAACGTCTTGGCGTTCAAGCACATGGCAGAAACAAGGTGTGAACAGATGAGCTGCTGCTATTTTCTCCGTTCGGCATGCTTCGTTGTAGCTCTCTTGCCGGTCGCCGGCTTAGCGGCTTGCTTTGCGCGACTAGCTCTGGGGAGAGAAGGAGATAGCGCCGGAAACCTCGCCTTTTGCCTTCTTCGGCGCTGGAACCTGGTTGCTGCGCCTTCTCTTTGTCCATGTGCACACACACGATTCCTCAGCGAAAACCATGCAGAAACCTTTCCACGAGCACCCAGGGATGTGCACCCAGCACCACGTGCACGCACACGCAGCTAGAGAAAAGCACCTACCTTTTCACACACTGATGCCTAAGCAAACGCGTGGCCACACACACGCACACATCCGCAAGCGCGCCTACTCCCATCTATTGAGGGAAAGACGGACGAGCTCTTTGGTTGCTCTTCACAGGCTTGTCCCTGATCTATAGCTGAGGGCAAACACTTGTGTGCTTGTGGGAGAGCCTGTGTCTTTCCTGGAAGCGTTTGGGAGTTTTGCTCAGACGCGTGTTTCCTCAAGTTCAAGAATCAAGATCTAGGATACCTGCAGACAGGTGCCTGTTTGTGTGGAGACAGTCTGTTTGAAACTGTGTTCCTCAGCGCCCGCTCTTTCTCCCCGTCGCTCCACACGCCTGGGAGTCCCTTTCTTTCTCTCCACAAGCACGTGTGTTGACTTCGTCGCACATGTGCATCTGCACAAGCGTTGAGCTCAGCAGAGCGTGTCTCTTGACACTTGATGTGCGTTGGCTGTGTCTGCCTGCTCCAGTGAAGAGAGAAACGGGAAATCATCTTGGTAGAGGCAACAAAGCAAAAGCGAGGCAGGATTGACATCTGCTCAACAGAGACGGATTCCCTGCGCTGACACAGTTCACAGTTACACGAGAAGCAATCTGAGCGGTCCGTCGACCGGAGACGTGTTTCCCAAGAGGTCGTTTAGCGAGTGAACAGCAGTGTGCGCGACTTTCAGGAGTGTGCCTGGAAAGTGCCAGAATCACCAGGAGCATCTGTGCAAAAGCTGCTGCCTCTGTGACCGCATTGAGGCACGTTCGCGTGTCTGCGAGTATATAGACGGCTCTTTCGCGTTCACTCCGAGGGAAACGGTCCGCTATTGCTTCTGTGCGCACAGACGCGATTCCCTTGTCTCTTGCGAACACAGGGAACTCTGTGCATCCAAATCTACAGGCTAAGGACGCGTCTGCATATGTTTTGGTGAACAATCGAGTGTGCGTGTTCTGACAGCTGCCTCTATGCAGACGTCTCCACAGAGCCACTTCTGAATGCCCCGCAGCCCAGGACTGAATGGATACACTAACAAGTGCACCGGTGTGAGCAACCACATATGCAGAAGGACGTCTTTCATCTCACAGAAGCGCGAACGTCTTGGCGTTCAAGCACATGGCAGAAACAAGGTGTGAACAGATGAGCTGCTGCTATTTTCTCCGTTCGGCATGCTTCGTTGTAGCTCTCTTGCCGGTCGCCGGCTTAGCGGCTTGCTTTGCGCGACTAGCTCTGGGGAGAGAAGGAGATAGCGCCGGAAACCTCGCCTTTTGCCTTCTTCGGCGCTGGAACCTGGTTGCTGCGCCTTCTCTTTGTCCATGTGCACACACACGATTCCTCAGCGAAAACCATGCAGAAACCTTTCCACGAGCACCCAGGGATGTGCACCCAGCACCACGTGCACGCACACGCAGCTAGAGAAAAGCACCTACCTTTTCACACACTGATGCCTAAGCAAACGCGTGGCCACACACACGCACACATCCGCAAGCGCGCCTACTCCCATCTATTGAGGGAAAGACGGACGAGCTCTTTGGTTGCTCTTCACAGGCTTGTCCCTGATCTATAGCTGAGGGCAAACACTTGTGTGCTTGTGGGAGAGCCTGTGTCTTTCCTGGAAGCGTTTGGGAGTTTTGCTCAGACGCGTGTTTCCTCAAGTTCAAGAATCAAGATCTAGGATACCTGCAGACAGGTGCCTGTTTGTGTGGAGACAGTCTGTTTGAAACTGTGTTCCTCAGCGCCCGCTCTTTCTCCCCGTCGCTCCACACGCCTGGGAGTCCCTTTCTTTCTCTCCACAAGCACGTGTGTTGACTTCGTCGCACATGTGCATCTGCACAAGCGTTGAGCTCAGCAGAGCGTGTCTCTTGACACTTGATGTGCGTTGGCTGTGTCTGCCTGCTCCAGTGAAGAGAGAAACGGGAAATCATCTTGGTAGAGGCAACAAAGCAAAGGCGAGGCAGGATTGACATCTGCTCAACAGAGACGGATTCCCTGCGCTGACACAGTTCACAGTTACACGAGAAGCAATCTGAGCGGTCCGTCGACCGGAGACGTGTTTCCCAAGAGGTCGTTTAGCGAGTGAACAGCAGTGTGCGCGACTTTCAGGAGTGTGCCTGGAAAGTGCCAGAATCACCAGGAGCATCTGTGCAAAAGCTGCTGCCTCT
Source organism: Patagioenas fasciata (assembly GCF_037038585.1). Taxonomy (NCBI): domain Eukaryota; kingdom Metazoa; phylum Chordata; class Aves; order Columbiformes; family Columbidae; genus Patagioenas; species Patagioenas fasciata. The sequence continues at coordinate 88,275 of NW_027288795.1, forward strand.
GTGACCGCATTGAGGCACGTTCGCGTGTCTGCGAGTATATAGACGGCTCTTTCGCGTTCACTCCGAGGGAAACGGTCCGCTATTGCTTCTGTGCGCACAGACGCGATTCCCTTGTCTCTTGCGAACACAGGGAACTCTGTGCATCCAAATCTACAGGCTAAGGACGCGTCTGCATATGTTTTGGTGAACAATCGAGTGTGCGTGTTCTGACAGCTGCCTCTATGCAGACGTCTCCACAGAGCCACTTCTGAATGCCCCGCAGCCCAGGACTGAATGGATACACTAACAAGTGCACCGGTGTGAGCAACCACATATGCAGAAGGACGTCTTTCATCTCACAGAAGCGCGAACGTCTTGGCGTTCAAGCACATGGCAGAAACAAGGTGTGAACAGATGAGCTGCTGCTATTTTCTCCGTTCGGCATGCTTCGTTGTAGCTCTCTTGCCGGTCGCCGGCTTAGCGGCTTGCTTTGCGCGACTAGCTCTGGGGAGAGAAGGAGATAGCGCCGGAAACCTCGCCTTTTGCCTTCTTCGGCGCTGGAACCTGGTTGCTGCGCCTTCTCTTTGTCCATGTGCACACACACGATTCCTCAGCGAAAACCATGCAGAAACCTTTCCACGAGCACCCAGGGATGTGCACCCAGCACCACGTGCACGCACACGCAGCTAGAGAAAAGCACCTACCTTTTCACACACTGATGCCTAAGCAAACGCGTGGCCACACACACGCACACATCCGCAAGCGCGCCTACTCCCATCTACTGAGAGAAAGACGGACGAGCTCTTTGGTTGCTCTTCACAGGCTTGTCCCTGATCTATAGCTGAGGGCAAACACTTGTGTGCTTGTGGGAGAGCCTGTGTCTTTCCTGGAAGCGTTTGGGAGTTTTGCTCAGACGCGTGTTTCCTCAAGTTCAAGAATCAAGATCTAGGATACCTGCAGACAGGTGCCTGTTTGTGTGGAGACAGTCTGTTTGAAACTGTGTTCCTCAGCGCCCGCTCTTTCTCCCCGTCGCTCCACACGCCTGGGAGTCCCTTTCTTTCTCTCCACAAGCACGTGTGTTGACTTCGTCGCACATGTGCATCTGCACAAGCGTTGAGCTCAGCAGAGCGTGTCTCTTGACACTTGATGTGCGTTGGCTGTGTCTGCCTGCTCCAGTGAAGAGAGAAACGGGAAATCGTCTTGGTAGAGGCAACAAAGCAAAAGCGAGGCAGGATTGACATCTGCTCAACAGAGACGGATTCCCTGCGCTGACACAGTTCACAGTTACACGAGAAGCAATCTGAGCGGTCCGTCGACCGGAGACGTGTTTCCCAAGAGGTCGTTTAGCGAGTGAACAGCAGTGTGCGCGACTTTCAGGAGTGTGCCTGGAAAGTGCCAGAATCACCAGGAGCATCTGTGCAAAAGCTGCTGCCTCTGTGACCGCATTGAGGCACGTTCGCGTGTCTGCGAGTATATAGACGGCTCTTTCGCGTTCACTCCGAGGGAAACGGTCCGCTATTGCTTCTGTGCGCACAGACGCGATTCCCTTGTCTCTTGCGAACACAGGGAACTCTGTACATCCAAATCTACAGGCTAAGGACGCGTCTGCATATGTTTTGGTGAACAATCGAGTGTGCGTGTTCTGACAGCTGCCTCTATGCAGACGTCTCCACAGAGCCACTTCTGAATGCCCCGCAGCCCAGGACTGAATGGATACACTAACAAGTGCACCGGTGTGAGCAACCACATATGCAGAAGGACGTCTTTCATCTCACAGAAGCGCGAACGTCTTGGCGTTCAAGCACATGGCAGAAACAAGGTGTGAACAGATGAGCTGCTGCTATTTTCTCCGTTCGGCATGCTTCGTTGTAGCTCTCTTGCCGGTCGCCGGCTTAGCGGCTTGCTTTGCGCGACTAGCTCTGGGGAGAGAAGGAGATAGCGCCGGAAACCTCGCCTTTTGCCTTCTTCGGCGCTGGAACCTGGTTGCTGCGCCTTCTCTTTGTCCATGTGCACACACACGATTCCTCAGCGAAAACCATGCAGAAACCTTTCCACGAGCACCCAGGGATGTGCACCCAGCACCACGTGCACGCACACGCAGCTAGAGAAAAGCACCTACCTTTTCACACACTGATGCCTAAGCAAACGCGTGGCCACACACACGCACACATCCGCAAGCGCGCCTACTCCCATCTATTGAGGGAAAGACGGACGAGCTCTTTGGTTGCTCTTCACAGGCTTGTCCCTGATCTATAGCTGAGGGCAAACACTTGTGTGCTTGTGGGAGAGCCTGTGTCTTTCCTGGAAGCGTTTGGGAGTTTTGCTCAGACGCGTGTTTCCTCAAGTTCAAGAATCAAGATCTAGGATACCTGCAGACAGGTGCCTGTTTGTGTGGAGACAGTCTGTTTGAAACTGTGTTCCTCAGCGCCCGCTCTTTCTCCCCGTCGCTCCACACGCCTGGGAGTCCCTTTCTTTCTCTCCACAAGCACGTGTGTTGACTTCGTCGCACATGTGCATCTGCACAAGCGTTGAGCTCAGCAGAGCGTGTCTCTTGACACTTGATGTGCGTTGGCTGTGTCTGCCTGCTCCAGTGAAGAGAGAAACGGGAAATCATCTTGGTAGAGGCAACAAAGCAAAAGCGAGGCAGGATTGACATCTGCTCAACAGAGACGGATTCCCTGCGCTGACACAGTTCACAGTTACACGAGAAGCAATCTGAGCGGTCCGTCGACCGGAGACGTGTTTCCCAAGAGGTCGTTTAGCGAGTGAACAGCAGTGTGCGCGACTTTCAGGAGTGTGCCTGGAAAGTGCCAGAATCACCAGGAGCATCTGTGCAAAAGCTGCTGCCTCTGTGACCGCATTGAGGCACGTTCGCGTGTCTGCGAGTATATAGACGGCTCTTTCGCGTTCACTCCGAGGGAAACGGTCCGCTATTGCTTCTGTGCGCACAGACGCGATTCCCTTGTCTCTTGCGAACACAGGGAACTCTGTGCATCCAAATCTACAGGCTAAGGACGCGTCTGCTTATGTTTTGGTGAACAATCGAGTGTGCGTGTTCTGACAGCTGCCTCTATGCAGACGTCTCCACAGAGCCACTTCTGAATGCCCCGCAGCCCAGGACTGAATGGATACACTAACAAGTGCACCGGTGTGAGCAACCACATATGCAGAAGGACGTCTTTCATCTCACAGAAGCGCGAACGTCTTGGCGTTCAAGCACATGGCAGAAACAAGGTGTGAACAGATGAGCTGCTGCTATTTTCTCCGTTCGGCATGCTTCGTTGTAGCTCTCTTGCCGGTCGCCGGCTTAGCGGCTTGCTTTGCGCGACTAGCTCTGGGGAGAGAAGGAGATAGCGCCGGAAACCTCGCCTTTTGCCTTCTTCGGCGCTGGAACCTGGTTGCTGCGCCTTCTCTTTGTCCATGTGCACACACACGATTCCTCAGCGAAAACCATGCAGAAACCTTTCCACGAGCACCCAGGGATGTGCACCCAGCACCACGTGCACGCACACGCAGCTAGAGAAAAGCACCTACCTTTTCACACACTGATGCCTAAGCAAACGCGTGGCCACACACACGCACACATCCGCAAGCGCGCCTACTCCCATCTATTGAGAGAAAGACGGACGAGCTCTTTGGTTGCTCTTCACAGGCTTGTCCCTGATCTATAGCTGAGGGCAAACACTTGTGTGCTTGTGGGAGAGCCTGTGTCTTTCCTGGAAGCGTTTGGGAGTTTTGCTCAGACGCGTGTTTCCTCAAGTTCAAGAATCAAGATCTAGGATACCTGCAGACAGGTGCCTGTTTGTGTGGAGACAGTCTGTTTGAAACTGTGTTCCTCAGCGCCCGCTCTTTCTCCCCGTCGCTCCACACGCCTGGGAGTCCCTTTCTTTCTCTCCACAAGCACGTGTGTTGACTTCGTCGCACATGTGCATCTGCACAAGCGTTGAGCTCAGCAGAGCGTGTCTCTTGACACTTGATGTGCGTTGGCTGTGTCTGCCTGCTCCAGTGAAGAGAGAAACGGGAAATCGTCTTGGTAGAGGCAACAAAGCAAAAGCGAGGCAGGATTGACATCTGCTCAACAGAGACGGATTCCCTGCGCTGACACAGTTCACAGTTACACGAGAAGCAATCTGAGCGGTCCGTCGACCGGAGACGTGTTTCCCAAGAGGTCGTTTAGCGAGTGAACAGCAGTGTGCGCGACTTTCAGGAGTGTGCCTGGAAAGTGCCAGAATCACCAGGAGCATCTGTGCAAAAGCTGCTGCCTCTGTGACCGCATTGAGGCACGTTCGCGTGTCTGCGAGTATATAGACGGCTCTTTCGCGTTCACTCCGAGGGAAACGGTCCGCTATTGCTTCTGTGCGCACAGACGCGATTCCCTTGTCTCTTGCGAACACAGGGAACTCTGTGCATCCAAATCTACAGGCTAAGGACGCGTCTGCATATGTTTTGGTGAACAATCGAGTGTGCGTGTTCTGACAGCTGCCTCTATGCAGACGTCTCCACAGAGCCACTTCTGAATGCCCCGCAGCCCAGGACTGAATGGATACACTAACAAGTGCACCGGTGTGAGCAACCACATATGCAGAAGGACGTCTTTCATCTCACAGAAGCGCGAACGTCTTGGCGTTCAAGCACATGGCAGAAACAAGGTGTGAACAGATGAGCTGCTGCTATTTTCTCCGTTCGGCATGCTTCGTTGTAGCTCTCTTGCCGGTCGCCGGCTTAGCGGCTTGCTTTGCGCGACTAGCTCTGGGGAGAGAAGGAGATAGCGCCGGAAACCTCGCCTTTTGCCTTCTTCGGCGCTGGAACCTGGTTGCTGCGCCTTCTCTTTGTCCATGTGCACACACACGATTCCTCAGCGAAAACCATGCAGAAACCTTTCCACGAGCACCCAGGGATGTGCACCCAGCACCACGTGCACGCACACGCAGCTAGAGAAAAGCACCTACCTTTTCACACACTGATGCCTAAGCAAACGCGTGGCCACACACACGCACACATCCGCAAGCGCGCCTACTCCCATCTATTGAGGGAAAGACGGACGAGCTCTTTGGTTGCTCTTCACAGGCTTGTCCCTGATCTATAGCTGAGGGCAAACACTTGTGTGCTTGTGGGAGAGCCTGTGTCTTTCCTGGAAGCGTTTGGGAGTTTTGCTCAGACGCGTGTTTCCTCAAGTTCAAGAATCAAGATCTAGGATACCTGCAGACAGGTGCCTGTTTGTGTGGAGACAGTCTGTTTGAAACTGTGTTCCTCAGCGCCCGCTCTTTCTCCCCGTCGCTCCACACGCCTGGGAGTCCCTTTCTTTCTCTCCACAAGCACGTGTGTTGACTTCGTCGCACATGTGCATCTGCACAAGCGTTGAGCTCAGCAGAGCGTGTCTCTTGACACTTGATGTGCGTTGGCTGTGTCTGCCTGCTCCAGTGAAGAGAGAAACGGGAAATCATCTTGGTAGAGGCAACAAAGCAAAAGCGAGGCAGGATTGACATCTGCTCAACAGAGACGGATTCCCTGCGCTGACACAGTTCACAGTTACACGAGAAGCAATCTGAGCGGTCCGTCGACCGGAGACGTGTTTCCCAAGAGGTCGTTTAGCGAGTGAACAGCAGTGTGCGCGACTTTCAGGAGTGTGCCTGGAAAGTGCCAGAATCACCAGGAGCATCTGTGCAAAAGCTGCTGCCTCTGTGACCGCATTGAGGCACGTTCGCGTGTCTGCGAGTATATAGACGGCTCTTTCGCGTTCACTCCGAGGGAAACGGTCCGCTATTGCTTCTGTGCGCACAGACGCGATTCCCTTGTCTCTTGCGAACACAGGGAACTCTGTGCATCCAAATCTACAGGCTAAGGACGCGTCTGCATATGTTTTGGTGAACAATCGAGTGTGCGTGTTCTGACAGCTGCCTCTATGCAGACGTCTCCACAGAGCCACTTCTGAATGCCCCGCAGCCCAGGACTGAATGGATACACTAACAAGTGCACCGGTGTGAGCAACCACATATGCAGAAGGACGTCTTTCATCTCACAGAAGCGCGAACGTCTTGGCGTTCAAGCACATGGCAGAAACAAGGTGTGAACAGATGAGCTGCTGCTATTTTCTCCGTTCGGCATGCTTCGTTGTAGCTCTCTTGCCGGTCGCCGGCTTAGCGGCTTGCTTTGCGCGACTAGCTCTGGGGAGAGAAGGAGATAGCGCCGGAAACCTCGCCTTTTGCCTTCTTCGGCGCTGGAACCTGGTTGCTGCGCCTTCTCTTTGTCCATGTGCACACACACGATTCCTCAGCGAAAACCATGCAGAAACCTTTCCACGAGCACCCAGGGATGTGCACCCAGCACCACGTGCACGCACACGCAGCTAGAGAAAAGCACCTACCTTTTCACACACTGATGCCTAAGCAAACGCGTGGCCACACACACGCACACATCCGCAAGCGCGCCTACTCCCATCTATTGAGAGAAAGACGGACGAGCTCTTTGGTTGCTCTTCACAGGCTTGTCCCTGATCTATAGCTGAGGGCAAACACTTGTGTGCTTGTGGGAGAGCCTGTGTCTTTCCTGGAAGCGTTTGGGAGTTTTGCTCAGACGCGTGTTTCCTCAAGTTCAAGAATCAAGATCTAGGATACCTGCAGACAGGTGCCTGTTTGTGTGGAGACAGTCTGTTTGAAACTGTGTTCCTCAGCGCCCGCTCTTTCTCCCCGTCGCTCCACACGCCTGGGAGTCCCTTTCTTTCTCTCCACAAGCACGTGTGTTGACTTCGTCGCACATGTGCATCTGCACAAGCGTTGAGCTCAGCAGAGCGTGTCTCTTGACACTTGATGTGCGTTGGCTGTGTCTGCCTGCTCCAGTGAAGAGAGAAACGGGAAATCATCTTGGTAGAGGCAACAAAGCAAAAGCGAGGCAGGATTGACATCTGCTCAACAGAGACGGATTCCCTGCGCTGACACAGTTCACAGTTACACGAGAAGCAATCTGAGCGGTCCGTCGACCGGAGACGTGTTTCCCAAGAGGTCGTTTAGCGAGTGAACAGCAGTGTGCGCGACTTTCAGGAGTGTGCCTGGAAAGTGCCAGAATCACCAGGAGCATCTGTGCAAAAGCTGCTGCCTCTGTGACCGCATTGAGGCACGTTCGCGTGTCTGCGAGTATATAGACGGCTCTTTCGCGTTCACTCCGAGGGAAACGGTCCGCTATTGCTTCTGTGCGCACAGACGCGATTCCCTTGTCTCTTGCGAACACAGGGAACTCTGTGCATCCAAATCTACAGGCTAAGGACGCGTCTGCTTATGTTTTGGTGAACAATCGAGTGTGCGTGTTCTGACAGCTGCCTCTATGCAGACGTCTCCACAGAGCCACTTCTGAATGCCCCGCAGCCCAGGACTGAATGGATACACTAACAAGTGCACCGGTGTGAGCAACCACATATGCAGAAGGACGTCTTTCATCTCACAGAAGCGCGAACGTCTTGGCGTTCAAGCACATGGCAGAAACAAGGTGTGAACAGATGAGCTGCTGCTATTTTCTCCGTTCGGCATGCTTCGTTGTAGCTCTCTTGCCGGTCGCCGGCTTAGCGGCTTGCTTTGCGCGACTAGCTCTGGGGAGAGAAGGAGATAGCGCCGGAAACCTCGCCTTTTGCCTTCTTCGGCGCTGGAACCTGGTTGCTGCGCCTTCTCTTTGTCCATGTGCACACACACGATTCCTCAGCGAAAACCATGCAGAAACCTTTCCACGAGCACCCAGGGATGTGCACCCAGCACCACGTGCACGCACACGCAGCTAGAGAAAAGCACCTACCTTTTCACACACTGATGCCTAAGCAAACGCGTGGCCACACACACGCACACATCCGCAAGCGCGCCTACTCCCATCTATTGAGGGAAAGACGGACGAGCAACGTCCTGACAGGCTTGAGGGGAAAAACGTCCGTTGACGGTTGGCGTACTGCACGCCCGCCTACGGGGCTGCAGGGGAATCCACATTTGGAAGGTACCTGAAGATGTGTGCCTGTTCTTGGAGCTCCGCTAGTAGGGTAGCAAAGACACTCGTAGGCAGTACTGAATGCTGCTCCGTGCTACTTCTCCTCCGCTGGCAAATGCTTCACAGTCGCCCTAGGAAAGACGTTTAACAATCGATCTCCAAGAGGAACGAAACACATGATGCCATAAGGCGAAAGAATAGCAGGGCATCTCTTCACAGGCTTGTCCCTGATCTATAGCTGAGGGCAAACACTTGTGTGCTTGTGGGAGAGCCTGTGTCTTTCCTGGAAGCGTTTGGGAGTTTTGCTCAGACGCGTGTTTCCTCAAGTTCAAGAATCAAGATCTAGGATACCTGCAGACAGGTGCCTGTTTGTGTGGAGACAGTCTGTTTGAAACTGTGTTCCTCAGCGCCCGCTCTTTCTCCCCGTCGCTCCACACGCCTGGGAGTCCCTTTCTTTCTCTCCACAAGCACGTGTGTTGACTTCGTCGCACATGTGCATCTGCACAAGCGTTGAGCTCAGCAGAGCGTGTCTCTTGACACTAGATGTGCGTTGGCTGTGTCTGCCTGCTCCAGTGAAGAGAGAAACGGGAAATCATCTTGGTAGAGGCAACAAAGCAAAAGCGAGGCAGGATTGACATCTGCTCAACAGAGACGGATTCCCTGCGCTGACACAGTTCACAGTTACACGAGAAGCAATCTGAGCGGTCCGTCGACCGGAGACGTGTTTCCCAAGAGGTCGTTTAGCGAGTGAACAGCAGTGTGCGCGACTTTCAGGAGTGTGCCTGGAAAGTGCCAGAATCACCAGGAGCATCTGTGCAAAAGCTGCTGCCTCTGTGACCGCATTGAGGCACGTTCGCGTGTCTGCGAGTATATAGACGGCTCTTTCGCGTTCACTCCGAGGGAAACGGTCCGCTATTGCTTCTGTGCGCACAGACGCGATTCCCTTGTCTCTTGCGAACACAGGGAACTCTGTGCATCCAAATCTACAGGCTAAGGACGCGTCTGCTTATGTTTTGGTGAACAATCGAGTGTGCGTGTTCTGACAGCTGCCTCTATGCAGACGTCTCCACAGAGCCACTTCTGAATGCCCCGCAGCCCAGGACTGAATGGATACACTAACAAGTGCACCGGTGTGAGCAACCACATATGCAGAAGGACGTCTTTCATCTCACAGAAGCGCGAACGTCTTGGCGTTCAAGCACATGGCAGAAACAAGGTGTGAACAGATGAGCTGCTGCTATTTTCTCCGTTCGGCATGCTTCGTTGTAGCTCTCTTGCCGGTCGCCGGCTTAGCGGCTTGCTTTGCGCGACTAGCTCTGGGGAGAGAAGGAGATAGCGCCGGAAACCTCGCCTTTTGCCTTCTTCGGCGCTGGAACCTGGTTGCTGCGCCTTCTCTTTGTCCATGTGCACACACACGATTCCTCAGCGAAAACCATGCAGAAACCTTTCCACGAGCACCCAGGGATGTGCACCCAGCACCACGTGCACGCACACGCAGCTAGAGAAAAGCACCTACCTTTTCACACACTGATGCCTAAGCAAACGCGTGGCCACACACACGCACACATCCGCAAGCGCGCCTACTCCCATCTATTGAGGGAAAGACGGACGAGCTCTTTGGTTGCTCTTCACAGGCTTGTCCCTGATCTATAGCTGAGGGCAAACACTTGTGTGCTTGTGGGAGAGCCTGTGTCTTTCCTGGAAGCGTTTGGGAGTTTTGCTCAGACGCGTGTTTCCTCAAGTTCAAGAATCAAGATCTAGGATACCTGCAGACAGGTGCCTGTTTGTGTGGAGACAGTCTGTTTGAAACTGTGTTCCTCAGCGCCCGCTCTTTCTCCCCGTCGCTCCACACGCCTGGGAGTCCCTTTCTTTCTCTCCACAAGCACGTGTGTTGACTTCGTCGCACATGTGCATCTGCACAAGCGTTGAGCTCAGCAGAGCGTGTCTCTTGACACTTGATGTGCGTTGGCTGTGTCTGCCTGCTCCAGTGAAGAGAGAAACGGGAAATCATCTTGGTAGAGGCAACAAAGCAAAAGCGAGGCAGGATTGACATCTGCTCAACAGAGACGGATTCCCTGCGCTGACACAGTTCACAGTTACACGAGAAGCAATCTGAGCGGTCCGTCGACCGGAGACGTGTTTCCCAAGAGGTCGTTTAGCGAGTGAACAGCAGTGTGCGCGACTTTCAGGAGTGTGCCTGGAAAGTGCCAGAATCACCAGGAGCATCTGTGCAAAAGCTGCTGCCTCTGTGACCGCATTGAGGCACGTTCGCGTGTCTGCGAGTATATAGACGGCTCTTTCGCGTTCACTCCGAGGGAAACGGTCCGCTATTGCTTCTGTGCGCACAGACGCGATTCCCTTGTCTCTTGCGAACACAGGGAACTCTGTGCATCCAAATCTACAGGCTAAGGACGCGTCTGCATATGTTTTGGTGAACAATCGAGTGTGCGTGTTCTGACAGCTGCCTCTATGCAGACGTCTCCACAGAGCCACTTCTGAATGCCCCGCAGCCCAGGACTGAATGGATACGCTAACAAGTGCACCGGTGTGAGCAACCACATATGCAGAAGGACGTCTTTCATCTCACAGAAGCGCGAACGTCTTGGCGTTCAAGCACATGGCAGAAACAAGGTGTGAACAGATGAGCTGCTGCTATTTTCTCCGTTCGGCATGCTTCGTTGTAGCTCTCTTGCCGGTCGCCGGCTTAGCGGCTTGCTTTGCGCGACTAGCTCTGGGGAGAGAAGGAGATAGCGCCGGAAACCTCGCCTTTTGCCTTCTTCGGCGCTGGAACCTGGTTGCTGCGCCTTCTCTTTGTCCATGTGCACACACACGATTCCTCAGCGAAAACCATGCAGAAACCTTTCCACGAGCACCCAGGGATGTGCACCCAGCACCACGTGCACGCACACGCAGCTAGAGAAAAGCACCTACCTTTTCACACACTGATGCCTAAGCAAACGCGTGGCCACACACACGCACACATCCGCAAGCGCGCCTACTCCCATCTACTGAGAGAAAGACGGACGAGCTCTTTGGTTGCTCTTCACAGGCTTGTCCCTGATCTATAGCTGAGGGCAAACACTTGTGTGCTTGTGGGAGAGCCTGTGTCTTTCCTGGAAGCGTTTGGGAGTTTTGCTCAGACGCGTGTTTCCTCAAGTTCAAGAATCAAGATCTAGGATACCTGCAGACAGGTGCCTGTTTGTGTGGAGACAGTCTGTTTGAAACTGTGTTCCTCAGCGCCCGCTCTTTCTCCCCGTCGCTCCACACGCCCGGGAGTCCCTTTCTTTCTCTCCACAAGCACGTGTGTTGACTTCGTCGCACATGTGCATCTGCACAAGCGTTGAGCTCAGCAGAGCGTGTCTCTTGACACTTGATGTGCGTTGGCTGTGTCTGCCTGCTCCAGTGAAGAGAGAAACGGGAAATCATCTTGGTAGAGGCAACAAAGCAAAAGCGAGGCAGGATTGACATCTGCTCAACAGAGACGGATTCCCTGCGCTGACACAGTTCACAGTTACACGAGAAGCAATCTGAGCGGTCCGTCGACCGGAGACGTGTTTCCCAAGAGGTCGTTTAGCGAGTGAACAGCAGTGTGCGCGACTTTCAGGAGTGTGCCTGGAAAGTGCCAGAATCACCAGGAGCATCTGTGCAAAAGCTGCTGCCTCTGTGACCGCATTGAGGCACGTTCGCGTGTCTGCGAGTATATAGACGGCTCTTTCGCGTTCACTCCGAGGGAAACGGTCCGCTATTGCTTCTGTGCGCACAGACGCGATTCCCTTGTCTCTTGCGAACACAGGGAACTCTGTGCATCCAAATCTACAGGCTAAGGACGCGTCTGCATATGTTTTGGTGAACAATCGAGTGTGCGTGTTCTGACAGCTGCCTCTATGCAGACGTCTCCACAGAGCCACTTCTGAATGCCCCGCAGCCCAGGACTGAATGGATACACTAACAAGTGCACCGGTGTGAGCAACCACATATGCAGAAGGACGTCTTTCATCTCACAGAAGCGCGAACGTCTTGGCGTTCAAGCACATGGCAGAAACAAGGTGTGAACAGATGAGCTGCTGCTATTTTCTCCGTTCGGCATGCTTCGTTGTAGCTCTCTTGCCGGTCGCCGGCTTAGCGGCTTGCTTTGCGCGACTAGCTCTGGGGAGAGAAGGAGATAGCGCCGGAAACCTCGCCTTTTGCCTTCTTCGGCGCTGGAACCTGGTTGCTGCGCCTTCTCTTTGTCCATGTGCACACACACGATTCCTCAGCGAAAACCATGCAGAAACCTTTCCACGAGCACCCAGGGATGTGCACCCAGCACCACGTGCACGCACACGCAGCTAGAGAAAAGCACCTACCTTTTCACACACTGATGCCTAAGCAAACGCGTGGCCACACACACGCACACATCCGCAAGCGCGCCTACTCCCATCTATTGAGGGAAAGACGGACGAGCAACGTCCTGACAGGCTTGAGGGGAAAAACGTCCGTTGACGGTTGGCGTACTGCACGCCCGCCTACGGGGCTGCAGGGGAATCCACATTTGGAAGGTACCTGAAGATGTGTGCCTGTTCTTGGAGCTCCGCTAGTAGGGTAGCAAAGACACTCGTAGGCAGTACTGAATGCTGCTCCGTGCTACTTCTCCTCCGCTGGCAAATGCTTCACAGTCGCCCTAGGAAAGACGTTTAACAATCGATCTCCAAGAGGAACGAAACACATGATGCCATAAGGCGAAAGAATAGCAGGGCATCTCTTCACAGGCTTGTCCCTGATCTATAGCTGAGGGCAAACACTTGTGTGCTTGTGGGAGAGCCTGTGTCTTTCCTGGAAGCGTTTGGGAGTTTTGCTCAGACGCGTGTTTCCTCAAGTTCAAGAATCAAGATCTAGGATACCTGCAGACAGGTGCCTGTTTGTGTGGAGACAGTCTGTTTGAAACTGTGTTCCTCAGCGCCCGCTCTTTCTCCCCGTCGCTCCACACGCCTGGGAGTCCCTTTCTTTCTCTCCACAAGCACGTGTGTTGACTTCGTCGCACATGTGCATCTGCACAAGCGTTGAGCTCAGCAGAGCGTGTCTCTTGACACTTGATGTGCGTTGGCTGTGTCTGCCTGCTCCAGTGAAGAGAGAAACGGGAAATCATCTTGGTAGAGGCAACAAAGCAAAAGCGAGGCAGGATTGACATCTGCTCAACAGAGACGGATTCCCTGCGCTGACACAGTTCACAGTTACACGAGAAGCAATCTGAGCGGTCCGTCGACCGGAGACGTGTTTCCCAAGAGGTCGTTTAGCGAGTGAACAGCAGTGTGCGCGACTTTCAGGAGTGTGCCTGGAAAGTGCCAGAATCACCAGGAGCATCTGTGCAAAAGCTGCTGCCTCTGTGACCGCATTGAGGCACGTTCCCGTGTCTGCGAGTATATAGACGGCTCTTTCGCGTTCACTCCGAGGGAAACGGTCCGCTATTGCTTCTGTGCGTACAGACGCGATTCCCTTGTCTCTTGCGAACACAGGGAACTCTGTGCATCCAAATCTACAGGCTAAGGACGCGTCTGCATATGTTTTGGTGAACAATCGAGTGTGCGTGTTCTGACAGCTGCCTCTATGCAGACGTCTCCACAGAGCCACTTCTGAATGCCCCGCAGCCCAGGACTGAATGGATACACTAACAAGTGCACCGGTGTGAGCAACCACATATGCAGAAGGACGTCTTTCATCTCACAGAAGCGCGAACGTCTTGGCGTTCAAGCACATGGCAGAAACAAGGTGTGAACAGATGAGCTGCTGCTATTTTCTCCGTTCGGCATGCTTCGTTGTAGCTCTCTTGCCGGTCGCCGGCTTAGCGGCTTGCTTTGCGCGACTAGCTCTGGGGAGAGAAGGAGATAGCGCCGGAAACCTCGCCTTTTGCCTTCTTCGGCGCTGGAACCTGGTTGCTGCGCCTTCTCTTTGTCCATGTGCACACACACGATTCCTCAGCGAAAACCATGCAGAAACCTTTCCACGAGCACCCAGGGATGTGCACCCAGCACCACGTGCACGCACACGCAGCTAGAGAAAAGCACCTACCTTTTCACACACTGATGCCTAAGCAAACGCGTGGCCACACACACGCACACATCCGCAAGCGCGCCTACTCCCATCTATTGAGGGAAAGACGGACGAGCAACGTCCTGACGGGCTTGAGGGGAAAAACGTCCGTTGACGGTTGGCGTACTGCACGCCCGCCTACGGGGCTGCAGGGGAATCCACATTTGGAAGGTACCTGAAGATGTGTGCCTGTTCTTGGAGCTCCGCTAGTAGGGTAGCAAAGACACTCGTAGGCAGTACTGAATGCTGCTCCGTGCTACTTCTCCTCCGCTGGCAAATGCTTCACAGTCGCCCTAGGAAAGACGTTTAACAATCGATCTCCAAGAGGAACGAAACACATGATGCCATAAGGCGAAAGAATAGCAGGGCATCTCTTCACAGGCTTGTCCCTGATCTATAGCTGAGGGCAAACACTTGTGTGCTTGTGGGAGAGCCTGTGTCTTTCCTGGAAGCGTTTGGGAGTTTTGCTCAGACGCGTGTTTCCTCAAGTTCAAGAATCAAGATCTAGGATACCTGCAGACAGGTGCCTGTTTGTGTGGAGACAGTCTGTTTGAAACTGTGTTCCTCAGCGCCCGCTCTTTCTCCCCGTCGCTCCACACGCCTGGGAGTCCCTTTCTTTCTCTCCACAAGCACGTGTGTTGACTTCGTCGCACATGTGCATCTGCACAAGCGTTGAGCTCAGCAGAGCGTGTCTCTTGACACTTGATGTGCGTTGGCTGTGTCTGCCTGCTCCAGTGAAGAGAGAAACGGGAAATCATCTTGGTAGAGGCAACAAAGCAAAAGCGAGGCAGGATTGACATCTGCTCAACAGAGACGGATTCCCTGCGCTGACACAGTTCACAGTTACACGAGAAGCAATCTGAGCGGTCCGTCGACCGGAGACGTGTTTCCCAAGAGGTCGTTTAGCGAGTGAACAGCAGTGTGCGCGACTTTCAGGAGTGTGCCTGGAAAGTGCCAGAATCACCAGGAGCATCTGTGCAAAAGCTGCTGCCTCTGTGACCGCATTGAGGCACGTTCGCGTGTCTGCGAGTATATAGACGGCTCTTTCGCGTTCACTCCGAGGGAAACGGTCCGCTATTGCTTCTGTGCGCACAGACGCGATTCCCTTGTCTCTTGCGAACACAGGGAACTCTGTGCATCCAAATCTACAGGCTAAGGACGCGTCTGCATATGTTTTGGTGAACAATCGAGTGTGCGTGTTCTGACAGCTGCCTCTATGCAGACGTCTCCACAGAGCCACTTCTGAATGCCCCGCAGCCCAGGACTGAATGGATACACTAACAAGTGCACCGGTGTGAGCAACCACATATGCAGAAGGACGTCTTTCATCTCACAGAAGCGCGAACGTCTTGGCGTTCAAGCACATGGCAGAAACAAGGTGTGAACAGATGAGCTGCTGCTATTTTCTCCGTTCGGCATGCTTCGTTGTAGCTCTCTTGCCGGTCGCCGGCTTAGCGGCTTGCTTTGCGCGACTAGCTCTGGGGAGAGAAGGAGATAGCGCCGGAAACCTCGCCTTTTGCCTTCTTCGGCGCTGGAACCTGGTTGCTGCGCCTTCTCTTTGTCCATGTGCACACACACGATTCCTCAGCGAAAACCATGCAGAAACCTTTCCACGAGCACCCAGGGATGTGCACCCAGCACCACGTGCACGCACACGCAGCTAGAGAAAAGCACCTACCTTTTCACACACTGATGCCTAAGCAAACGCGTGGCCACACACACGCACACATCCGCAAGCGCGCCTACTCCCATCTATTGAGAGAAAGACGGACGAGCTCTTTGGTTGCTCTTCACAGGCTTGTCCCTGATCTATAGCTGAGGGCAAACACTTGTGTGCTTGTGGGAGAGCCTGTGTCTTTCCTGGAAGCGTTTGGGAGTTTTGCTCAGACGCGTGTTTCCTCAAGTTCAAGAATCAAGATCTAGGATACCTGCAGACAGGTGCCTGTTTGTGTGGAGACAGTCTGTTTGAAACTGTGTTCCTCAGCGCCCGCTCTTTCTCCCCGTCGCTCCACACGCCTGGGAGTCCCTTTCTTTCTCTCCACAAGCACGTGTGTTGACTTCGTCGCACATGTGCATCTGCACAAGCGTTGAGCTCAGCAGAGCGTGTCTCTTGACACTTGATGTGCGTTGGCTGTGTCTGCCTGCTCCAGTGAAGAGAGAAACGGGAAATCATCTTGGTAGAGGCAACAAAGCAAAAGCGAGGCAGGATTGACATCTGCTCAACAGAGACGGATTCCCTGCGCTGACACAGTTCACAGTTACACGAGAAGCAATCTGAGCGGTCCGTCGACCGGAGACGTGTTTCCCAAGAGGTCGTTTAGCGAGTGAACAGCAGTGTGCGCGACTTTCAGGAGTGTGCCTGGAAAGTGCCAGAATCACCAGGAGCATCTGTGCAAAAGCTGCTGCCTCTGTGACCGCATTGAGGCACGTTCGCGTGTCTGCGAGTATATAGACGGCTCTTTCGCGTTCACTCCGAGGGAAACGGTCCGCTATTGCTTCTGTGCGCACAGACGCGATTCCCTTGTCTCTTGCGAACACAGGGAACTCTGTGCATCCAAATCTACAGGCTAAGGACGCGTCTGCATATGTTTTGGTGAACAATCGAGTGTGCGTGTTCTGACAGCTGCCTCTATGCAGACGTCTCCACAGAGCCACTTCTGAATGCCCCGCAGCCCAGGACTGAATGGATACACTAACAAGTGCACCGGTGTGAGCAACCACATATGCAGAAGGACGTCTTTCATCTCACAGAAGCGCGAACGTCTTGGCGTTCAAGCACATGGCAGAAACAAGGTGTGAACAGATGAGCTGCTGCTATTTTCTCCGTTCGGCATGCTTCGTTGTAGCTCTCTTGCCGGTCGCCGGCTTAGCGGCTTGCTTTGCGCGACTAGCTCTGGGGAGAGAAGGAGATAGCGCCGGAAACCTCGCCTTTTGCCTTCTTCGGCGCTGGAACCTGGTTGCTGCGCCTTCTCTTTGTCCATGTGCACACACACGATTCCTCAGCGAAAACCATGCAGAAACCTTTCCACGAGCACCCAGGGATGTGCACCCAGCACCACGTGCACGCACACGCAGCTAGAGAAAAGCACCTACCTTTTCACACACTGATGCCTAAGCAAACGCGTGGCCACACACACGCACACATCCGCAAGCGCGCCTACTCCCATCTATTGAGGGAAAGACGGACGAGCAACGTCCTGACAGGCTTGAGGGGAAAAACGTCCGTTGACGGTTGGCGTACTGCACGCCCGCCTACGGGGCTGCAGGGGAATCCACATTTGGAAGGTACCTGAAGATGTGTGCCTGTTCTTGGAGCTCCGCTAGTAGGGTAGCAAAGACACTCGTAGGCAGTACTGAATGCTGCTCCGTGCTACTTCTCCTCCGCTGGCAAATGCTTCACAGTCGCCCTAGGAAAGACGTTTAACAATCGATCTCCAAGAGGAACGAAACACATGATGCCATAAGGCGAAAGAATAGCAGGGCATCTCTTCACAGGCTTGTCCCTGATCTATAGCTGAGGGCAAACACTTGTGTGCTTGTGGGAGAGCCTGTGTCTTTCCTGGAAGCGTTTGGGAGTTTTGCTCAGACGCGTGTTTCCTCAAGTTCAAGAATCAAGATCTAGGATACCTGCAGACAGGTGCCTGTTTGTGTGGAGACAGTCTGTTTGAAACTGTGTTCCTCAGCGCCCGCTCTTTCTCCCCGTCGCTCCACACGCCTGGGAGTCCCTTTCTTTCTCTCCACAAGCACGTGTGTTGACTTCGTCGCACATGTGCATCTGCACAAGCGTTGAGCTCAGCAGAGCGTGTCTCTTGACACTTGATGTGCGTTGGCTGTGTCTGCCTGCTCCAGTGAAGAGAGAAACGGGAAATCATCTTGGTAGAGGCAACAAAGCAAAAGCGAGGCAGGATCGACATCTGCTCAACAGAGACGGATTCCCTGCGCTGACACAGTTCACAGTTACACGAGAAGCAATCTGAGCGGTCCGTCGACCGGAGACGTGTTTCCCAAGAGGTCGTTTAGCGAGTGAACAGCAGTGTGCGCGACTTTCAGGAGTGTGCCTGGAAAGTGCCAGAATCACCAGGAGCATCTGTGCAAAAGCTGCTGCCTCTGTGACCGCATTGAGGCACGTTCCCGTGTCTGCGAGTATATAGACGGCTCTTTCGCGTTCACTCCGAGGGAAACGGTCCGCTATTGCTTCTGTGCGTACAGACGCGATTCCCTTGTCTCTTGCGAACACAGGGAACTCTGTGCATCCAAATCTACAGGCTAAGGACGCGTCTGCATATGTTTTGGTGAACAATCGAGTGTGCGTGTTCTGACAGCTGCCTCTATGCAGACGTCTCCACAGAGCCACTTCTGAATGCCCCGCAGCCCAGGACTGAATGGATACACTAACAAGTGCACCGGTGTGAGCAACCACATATGCAGAAGGACGTCTTTCATCTCACAGAAGCGCGAACGTCTTGGCGTTCAAGCACATGGCAGAAACAAGGTGTGAACAGATGAGCTGCTGCTATTTTCTCCGTTCGGCATGCTTCGTTGTAGCTCTCTTGCCGGTCGCCGGCTTAGCGGCTTGCTTTGCGCGACTAGCTCTGGGGAGAGAAGGAGATAGCGCCGGAAACCTCGCCTTTTGCCTTCTTCGGCGCTGGAACCTGGTTGCTGCGCCTTCTCTTTGTCCATGTGCACACACACGATTCCTCAGCGAAAACCATGCAGAAACCTTTCCACGAGCACCCAGGGATGTGCACCCAGCACCACGTGCACGCACACGCAGCTAGAGAAAAGCACCTACCTTTTCACACACTGATGCCTAAGCAAACGCGTGGCCACACACACGCACACATCCGCAAGCGCGCCTACTCCCATCTATTGAGGGAAAGACGGACGAGCAACGTCCTGACAGGCTTGAGGGGAAAAACGTCCGTTGACGGTTGGCGTACTGCACGCCCGCCTACGGGGCTGCAGGGGAATCCACATTTGGAAGGTACCTGAAGATGTGTGCCTGTTCTTGGAGCTCCGCTAGTAGGGTAGCAAAGACACTCGTAGGCAGTACTGAATGCTGCTCCGTGCTACTTCTCCTCCGCTGGCAAATGCTTCACAGTCGCCCTAGGAAAGACGTTTAACAATCGATCTCCAAGAGGAACGAAACACATGATGCCATAAGGCGAAAGAATAGCAGGGCATCTCTTCACAGGCTTGTCCCTGATCTATAGCTGAGGGCAAACACTTGTGTGCTTGTGGGAGAGCCTGTGTCTTTCCTGGAAGCGTTTGGGAGTTTTGCTCAGACGCGTGTTTCCTCAAGTTCAAGAATCAAGATCTAGGATACCTGCAGACAGGTGCCTGTTTGTGTGGAGACAGTCTGTTTGAAACTGTGTTCCTCAGCGCCCGCTCTTTCTCCCCGTCGCTCCACACGCCTGGGAGTCCCTTTCTTTCTCTCCACAAGCACGTGTGTTGACTTCGTCGCACATGTGCATCTGCACAAGCGTTGAGCTCAGCAGAGCGTGTCTCTTGACACTTGATGTGCGTTGGCTGTGTCTGCCTGCTCCAGTGAAGAGAGAAACGGGAAATCATCTTGGTAGAGGCAACAAAGCAAAAGCGAGGCAGGATTGACATCTGCTCAACAGAGACGGATTCCCTGCGCTGACACAGTTCACAGTTACACGAGAAGCAATCTGAGCGGTCCGTCGACCGGAGACGTGTTTCCCAAGAGGTCGTTTAGCGAGTGAACAGCAGTGTGCGCGACTTTCAGGAGTGTGCCTGGAAAGTGCCAGAATCACCAGGAGCATCTGTGCAAAAGCTGCTGCCTCTGTGACCGCATTGAGGCACGTTCGCGTGTCTGCGAGTATACAGACGGCTCTTTCGCGTTCACTCCGAGGGAAACGGTCCGCTATTGCTTCTGTGCGCACAGACGCGATTCCCTTGTCTCTTGCGAACACAGGGAACTCTGTGCATCCAAATCTACAGGCTAAGGACGCGTCTGCATATGTTTTGGTGAACAATCGAGTGTGCGTGTTCTGACAGCTGCCTCTATGCAGACGTCTCCACAGAGCCACTTCTGAATGCCCCGCAGCCCAGGACTGAATGGATACACTAACAAGTGCACCGGTGTGAGCAACCACATATGCAGAAGGACGTCTTTCATCTCACAGAAGCGCGAACGTCTTGGCGTTCAAGCACATGGCAGAAACAAGGTGTGAACAGATGAGCTGCTGCTATTTTCTCCGTTCGGCATGCTTCGTTGTAGCTCTCTTGCCGGTCGCCGGCTTAGCGGCTTGCTTTGCGCGACTAGCTCTGGGGAGAGAAGGAGATAGCGCCGGAAACCTCGCCTTTTGCCTTCTTCGGCGCTGGAACCTGGTTGCTGCGCCTTCTCTTTGTCCATGTGCACACACACGATTCCTCAGCGAAAACCATGCAGAAACCTTTCCACGAGCACCCAGGGATGTGCACCCAGCACCACGTGCACGCACACGCAGCTAGAGAAAAGCACCTACCTTTTCACACACTGATGCCTAAGCAAACGCGTGGCCACACACACGCACACATCCGCAAGCGCGCCTACTCCCATCTATTGAGAGAAAGACGGACGAGCTCTTTGGTTGCTCTTCACAGGCTTGTCCCTGATCTATAGCTGAGGGCAAACACTTGTGTGCTTGTGGGAGAGCCTGTGTCTTTCCTGGAAGCGTTTGGGAGTTTTGCTCAGACGCGTGTTTCCTCAAGTTCAAGAATCAAGATCTAGGATACCTGCAGACAGGTGCCTGTTTGTGTGGAGACAGTCTGTTTGAAACTGTGTTCCTCAGCGCCCGCTCTTTCTCCCCGTCGCTCCACACGCCTGGGAGTCCCTTTCTTTCTCTCCACAAGCACGTGTGTTGACTTCGTCGCACATGTGCATCTGCACAAGCGTTGAGCTCAGCAGAGCGTGTCTCTTGACACTTGATGTGCGTTGGCTGTGTCTGCCTGCTCCAGTGAAGAGAGAAACGGGAAATCATCTTGGTAGAGGCAACAAAGCAAAAGCGAGGCAGGATTGACATCTGCTCAACAGAGACGGATTCCCTGCGCTGACACAGTTCACAGTTACACGAGAAGCAATCTGAGCGGTCCGTCGACCGGAGACGTGTTTCCCAAGAGGTCGTTTAGCGAGTGAACAGCAGTGTGCGCGACTTTCAGGAGTGTGCCTGGAAAGTGCCAGAATCACCAGGAGCATCTGTGCAAAAGCTGCTGCCTCTGTGACCGCATTGAGGCACGTTCGCGTGTCTGCGAGTATATAGACGGCTCTTTCGCGTTCACTCCGAGGGAAACGGTCCGCTATTGCTTCTGTGCGCACAGACGCGATTCCCTTGTCTCTTGCGAACACAGGGAACTCTGTGCATCCAAATCTACAGGCTAAGGACGCGTCTGCATATGTTTTGGTGAACAATCGAGTGTGCGTGTTCTGACAGCTGCCTCTATGCAGACGTCTCCACAGAGCCACTTCTGAATGCCCCGCAGCCCAGGACTGAATGGATACACTAACAAGTGCACCGGTGTGAGCAACCACATATGCAGAAGGACGTCTTTCATCTCACAGAAGCGCGAACGTCTTGGCGTTCAAGCACATGGCAGAAACAAGGTGTGAACAGATGAGCTGCTGCTATTTTCTCCGTTCGGCATGCTTCGTTGTAGCTCTCTTGCCGGTCGCCGGCTTAGCGGCTTGCTTTGCGCGACTAGCTCTGGGGAGAGAAGGAGATAGCGCCGGAAACCTCGCCTTTTGCCTTCTTCGGCGCTGGAACCTGGTTGCTGCGCCTTCTCTTTGTCCATGTGCACACACACGATTCCTCAGCGAAAACCATGCAGAAACCTTTCCACGAGCACCCAGGGATGTGCACCCAGCACCACGTGCACGCACACGCAGCTAGAGAAAAGCACCTACCTTTTCACACTCTGATGCCTAAGCAAACGCGTGGCCACACACACGCACACATCCGCAAGCGCGCCTACTCCCATCTATTGAGGGAAAGACGGACGAGCTCTTTGGTTGCTCTTCACAGGCTTGTCCCTGATCTATAGCTGAGGGCAAACACTTGTGTGCTTGTGGGAGAGCCTGTGTCTTTCCTGGAAGCGTTTGGGAGTTTTGCTCAGACGCGTGTTTCCTCAAGTTCAAGAATCAAGATCTAGGATACCTGCAGACAGGTGCCTGTTTGTGTGGAGACAGTCTGTTTGAAACTGTGTTCCTCAGCGCCCGCTCTTTCTCCCCGTCGCTCCACACGCCTGGGAGTCCCTTTCTTTCTCTCCACAAGCACGTGTGTTGACTTCGTCGCACATGTGCATCTGCACAAGCGTT
Source organism: Patagioenas fasciata (assembly GCF_037038585.1). Taxonomy (NCBI): domain Eukaryota; kingdom Metazoa; phylum Chordata; class Aves; order Columbiformes; family Columbidae; genus Patagioenas; species Patagioenas fasciata. The sequence continues at coordinate 110,599 of NW_027288795.1, forward strand.
GAGCTCAGCAGAGCGTGTCTCTTGACACTTGATGTGCGTTGGCTGTGTCTGCCTGCTCCAGTGAAGAGAGAAACGGGAAATCATCTTGGTAGAGGCAACAAAGCAAAGGCGAGGCAGGATTGACATCTGCTCAACAGAGACGGATTCCCTGCGCTGACACAGTTCACAGTTACACGAGAAGCAATCTGAGCGGTCCGTCGACCGGAGACGTGTTTCCCAAGAGGTCGTTTAGCGAGTGAACAGCAGTGTGCGCGACTTTCAGGAGTGTGCCTGGAAAGTGCCAGAATCACCAGGAGCATCTGTGCAAAAGCTGCTGCCTCTGTGACCGCATTGAGGCACGTTCGCGTGTCTGCGAGTATATAGACGGCTCTTTCGCGTTCACTCCGAGGGAAACGGTCCGCTATTGCTTCTGTGCGCACAGACGCGATTCCCTTGTCTCTTGCGAACACAGGGAACTCTGTGCATCCAAATCTACAGGCTAAGGACGCGTCTGCATATGTTTTGGTGAACAATCGAGTGTGCGTGTTCTGACAGCTGCCTCTATGCAGACGTCTCCACAGAGCCACTTCTGAATGCCCCGCAGCCCAGGACTGAATGGATACGCTAACAAGTGCACCGGTGTGAGCAACCACATATGCAGAAGGACGTCTTTCATCTCACAGAAGCGCGAACGTCTTGGCGTTCAAGCACATGGCAGAAACAAGGTGTGAACAGATGAGCTGCTGCTATTTTCTCCGTTCGGCATGCTTCGTTGTAGCTCTCTTGCCGGTCGCCGGCTTAGCGGCTTGCTTTGCGCGACTAGCTCTGGGGAGAGAAGGAGATAGCGCCGGAAACCTCGCCTTTTGCCTTCTTCGGCGCTGGAACCTGGTTGCTGCGCCTTCTCTTTGTCCATGTGCACACACACGATTCCTCAGCGAAAACCATGCAGAAACCTTTCCACGAGCACCCAGGGATGTGCACCCAGCACCACGTGCACGCACACGCAGCTAGAGAAAAGCACCTACCTTTTCACACACTGATGCCTAAGCAAACGCGTGGCCACACACACGCACACATCCGCAAGCGCGCCTACTCCCATCTATTGAGGGAAAGACGGACGAGCAACGTCCTGACAGGCTTGAGGGGAAAAACGTCCGTTGACGGTTGGCGTACTGCACGCCCGCCTACGGGGCTGCAGGGGAATCCACATTTGGAAGGTACCTGAAGATGTGTGCCTGTTCTTGGAGCTCCGCTAGTAGGGTAGCAAAGACACTCGTAGGCAGTACTGAATGCTGCTCCGTGCTACTTCTCCTCCGCTGGCAAATGCTTCACAGTCGCCCGAGGAAAGACGTTTAACAATCGATCTCCAAGAGGAACGAAACACATGATGCCATAAGGCGAAAGAATAGCAGGGCATCTCTTCACAGGCTTGTCCCTGATCTATAGCTGAGGGCAAACACTTGTGTGCTTGTGGGAGAGCCTGTGTCTTTCCTGGAAGCGTTTGGGAGTTTTGCTCAGACGCGTGTTTCCTCAAGTTCAAGAATCAAGATCTAGGATACCTGCAGACAGGTGCCTGTTTGTGTGGAGACAGTCTGTTTGAAACTGTGTTCCTCAGCGCCCGCTCTTTCTCCCCGTCGCTCCACACGCCTGGGAGTCCCTTTCTTTCTCTCCACAAGCACGTGTGTTGACTTCGTCGCACATGTGCATCTGCACAAGCGTTGAGCTCAGCAGAGCGTGTCTCTTGACACTTGATGTGCGTTGGCTGTGTCTGCCTGCTCCAGTGAAGAGAGAAACGGGAAATCATCTTGGTAGAGGCAACAAAGCAAAAGCGAGGCAGGATTGACATCTGCTCAACAGAGACGGATTCCCTGCGCTGACACAGTTCACAGTTACACGAGAAGCAATCTGAGCGGTCCGTCGACCGGAGACGTGTTTCCCAAGAGGTCGTTTAGCGAGTGAACAGCAGTGTGCGCGACTTTCAGGAGTGTGCCTGGAAAGTGCCAGAATCACCAGGAGCATCTGTGCAAAAGCTGCTGCCTCTGTGACCGCATTGAGGCACGTTCGCGTGTCTGCGAGTATACAGACGGCTCTTTCGCGTTCACTCCGAGGGAAACGGTCCGCTATTGCTTCTGTGCGCACAGACGCGATTCCCTTGTCTCTTGCGAACACAGGGAACTCTGTGCATCCAAATCTACAGGCTAAGGACGCGTCTGCATATGTTTTGGTGAACAATCGAGTGTGCGTGTTCTGACAGCTGCCTCTATGCAGACGTCTCCACAGAGCCACTTCTGAATGCCCCGCAGCCCAGGACTGAATGGATACACTAACAAGTGCACCGGTGTGAGCAACCACATATGCAGAAGGACGTCTTTCATCTCACAGAAGCGCGAACGTCTTGGCGTTCAAGCACATGGCAGAAACAAGGTGTGAACAGATGAGCTGCTGCTATTTTCTCCGTTCGGCATGCTTCGTTGTAGCTCTCTTGCCGGTCGCCGGCTTAGCGGCTTGCTTTGCGCGACTAGCTCTGGGGAGAGAAGGAGATAGCGCCGGAAACCTCGCCTTTTGCCTTCTTCGGCGCTGGAACCTGGTTGCTGCGCCTTCTCTTTGTCCATGTGCACACACACGATTCCTCAGCGAAAACCATGCAGAAACCTTTCCACGAGCACCCAGGGATGTGCACCCAGCACCACGTGCACGCACACGCAGCTAGAGAAAAGCACCTACCTTTTCACACACTGATGCCTAAGCAAACGCGTGGCCACACACACGCACACATCCGCAAGCGCGCCTACTCCCATCTATTGAGGGAAAGACGGACGAGCTCTTTGGTTGCTCTTCACAGGCTTGTCCCTGATCTATAGCTGAGGGCAAACACTTGTGTGCTTGTGGGAGAGCCTGTGTCTTTCCTGGAAGCGTTTGGGAGTTTTGCTCAGACGCGTGTTTCCTCAAGTTCAAGAATCAAGATCTAGGATACCTGCAGACAGGTGCCTGTTTGTGTGGAGACAGTCTGTTTGAAACTGTGTTCCTCAGCGCCCGCTCTTTCTCCCCGTCGCTCCACACGCCTGGGAGTCCCTTTCTTTCTCTCCACAAGCACGTGTGTTGACTTCGTCGCACATGTGCATCTGCACAAGCGTTGAGCTCAGCAGAGCGTGTCTCTTGACACTTGATGTGCGTTGGCTGTGTCTGCCTGCTCCAGTGAAGAGAGAAACGGGAAATCATCTTGGTAGAGGCAACAAAGCAAAGGCGAGGCAGGATTGACATCTGCTCAACAGAGACGGATTCCCTGCGCTGACACAGTTCACAGTTACACGAGAAGCAATCTGAGCGGTCCGTCGACCGGAGACGTGTTTCCCAAGAGGTCGTTTAGCGAGTGAACAGCAGTGTGCGCGACTTTCAGGAGTGTGCCTGGAAAGTGCCAGAATCACCAGGAGCATCTGTGCAAAAGCTGCTGCCTCTGTGACCGCATTGAGGCACGTTCGCGTGTCTGCGAGTATATAGACGGCTCTTTCGCGTTCACTCCGAGGGAAACGGTCCGCTATTGCTTCTGTGCGCACAGACGCGATTCCCTTGTCTCTTGCGAACACAGGGAACTCTGTGCATCCAAATCTACAGGCTAAGGACGCGTCTGCATATGTTTTGGTGAACAATCGAGTGTGCGTGTTCTGACAGCTGCCTCTATGCAGACGTCTCCACAGAGCCACTTCTGAATGCCCCGCAGCCCAGGACTGAATGGATACACTAACAAGTGCACCGGTGTGAGCAACCACATATGCAGAAGGACGTCTTTCATCTCACAGAAGCGCGAACGTCTTGGCGTTCAAGCACATGGCAGAAACAAGGTGTGAACAGATGAGCTGCTGCTATTTTCTCCGTTCGGCATGCTTCGTTGTAGCTCTCTTGCCGGTCGCCGGCTTAGCGGCTTGCTTTGCGCGACTAGCTCTGGGGAGAGAAGGAGATAGCGCCGGAAACCTCGCCTTTTGCCTTCTTCGGCGCTGGAACCTGGTTGCTGCGCCTTCTCTTTGTCCATGTGCACACACACGATTCCTCAGCGAAAACCATGCAGAAACCTTTCCACGAGCACCCAGGGATGTGCACCCAGCACCACGTGCACGCACACGCAGCTAGAGAAAAGCACCTACCTTTTCACACACTGATGCCTAAGCAAACGCGTGGCCACACACACGCACACATCCGCAAGCGCGCCTACTCCCATCTATTGAGGGAAAGACGGACGAGCTCTTTGGTTGCTCTTCACAGGCTTGTCCCTGATCTATAGCTGAGGGCAAACACTTGTGTGCTTGTGGGAGAGCCTGTGTCTTTCCTGGAAGCGTTTGGGAGTTTTGCTCAGACGCGTGTTTCCTCAAGTTCAAGAATCAAGATCTAGGATACCTGCAGACAGGTGCCTGTTTGTGTGGAGACAGTCTGTTTGAAACTGTGCTCCTCAGCGCCCGCTCTTTCTCCCCGTCGCTCCACACGCCTGGGAGTCCCTTTCTTTCTCTCCACAAGCACGTGTGTTGACTTCGTCGCACATGTGCATCTGCACAAGCGTTGAGCTCAGCAGAGCGTGTCTCTTGACACTTGATGTGCGTTGGCTGTGTCTGCCTGCTCCAGTGAAGAGAGAAACGGGAAATCATCTTGGTAGAGGCAACAAAGCAAAGGCGAGGCAGGATTGACATCTGCTCAACAGAGACGGATTCCCTGCGCTGACACAGTTCACAGTTACACGAGAAGCAATCTGAGCGGTCCGTCGACCGGAGACGTGTTTCCCAAGAGGTCGTTTAGCGAGTGAACAGCAGTGTGCGCGACTTTCAGGAGTGTGCCTGGAAAGTGCCAGAATCACCAGGAGCATCTGTGCAAAAGCTGCTGCCTCTGTGACCGCATTGAGGCACGTTCGCGTGTCTGCGAGTATATAGACGGCTCTTTCGCGTTCACTCCGAGGGAAACGGTCCGCTATTGCTTCTGTGCGCACAGACGCGATTCCCTTGTCTCTTGCGAACACAGGGAACTCTGTGCATCCAAATCTACAGGCTAAGGACGCGTCTGCATATGTTTTGGTGAACAATCGAGTGTGCGTGTTCTGACAGCTGCCTCTATGCAGACGTCTCCACAGAGCCACTTCTGAATGCCCCGCAGCCCAGGACTGAATGGATACACTAACAAGTGCACCGGTGTGAGCAACCACATATGCAGAAGGACGTCTTTCATCTCACAGAAGCGCGAACGTCTTGGCGTTCAAGCACATGGCAGAAACAAGGTGTGAACAGATGAGCTGCTGCTATTTTCTCCGTTCGGCATGCTTCGTTGTAGCTCTCTTGCCGGTCGCCGGCTTAGCGGCTTGCTTTGCGCGACTAGCTCTGGGGAGAGAAGGAGATAGCGCCGGAAACCTCGCCTTTTGCCTTCTTCGGCGCTGGAACCTGGTTGCTGCGCCTTCTCTTTGTCCATGTGCACACACACGATTCCTCAGCGAAAACCATGCAGAAACCTTTCCACGAGCACCCAGGGATGTGCACCCAGCACCACGTGCACGCACACGCAGCTAGAGAAAAGCACCTACCTTTTCACACACTGATGCCTAAGCAAACGCGTGGCCACACACACGCACACATCCGCAAGCGCGCCTACTCCCATCTATTGAGGGAAAGACGGACGAGCTCTTTGGTTGCTCTTCACAGGCTTGTCCCTGATCTATAGCTGAGGGCAAACACTTGTGTGCTTGTGGGAGAGCCTGTGTCTTTCCTGGAAGCGTTTGGGAGTTTTGCTCAGACGCGTGTTTCCTCAAGTTCAAGAATCAAGATCTAGGATACCTGCAGACAGGTGCCTGTTTGTGTGGAGACAGTCTGTTTGAAACTGTGTTCCTCAGCGCCCGCTCTTTCTCCCCGTCGCTCCACACGCCTGGGAGTCCCTTTCTTTCTCTCCACAAGCACGTGTGTTGACTTCGTCGCACATGTGCATCTGCACAAGCGTTGAGCTCAGCAGAGCGTGTCTCTTGACACTTGATGTGCGTTGGCTGTGTCTGCCTGCTCCAGTGAAGAGAGAAACGGGAAATCATCTTGGTAGAGGCAACAAAGCAAAAGCGAGGCAGGATTGACATCTGCTCAACAGAGACGGATTCCCTGCGCTGACACAGTTCACAGTTACACGAGAAGCAATCTGAGCGGTCCGTCGACCGGAGACGTGTTTCCCAAGAGGTCGTTTAGCGAGTGAACAGCAGTGTGCGCGACTTTCAGGAGTGTGCCTGGAAAGTGCCAGAATCACCAGGAGCATCTGTGCAAAAGCTGCTGCCTCTGTGACCGCATTGAGGCACGTTCGCGTGTCTGCGAGTATATAGACGGCTCTTTCGCGTTCACTCCGAGGGAAACGGTCCGCTATTGCTTCTGTGCGCACAGACGCGATTCCCTTGTCTCTTGCGAACACAGGGAACTCTGTGCATCCAAATCTACAGGCTAAGGACGCGTCTGCATATGTTTTGGTGAACAATCGAGTGTGCGTGTTCTGACAGCTGCCTCTATGCAGACGTCTCCACAGAGCCACTTCTGAATGCCCCGCAGCCCAGGACTGAATGGATACACTAACAAGTGCACCGGTGTGAGCAACCACATATGCAGAAGGACGTCTTTCATCTCACAGAAGCGCGAACGTCTTGGCGTTCAAGCACATGGCAGAAACAAGGTGTGAACAGATGAGCTGCTGCTATTTTCTCCGTTCGGCATGCTTCGTTGTAGCTCTCTTGCCGGTCGCCGGCTTAGCGGCTTGCTTTGCGCGACTAGCTCTGGGGAGAGAAGGAGATAGCGCCGGAAACCTCGCCTTTTGCCTTCTTCGGCGCTGGAACCTGGTTGCTGCGCCTTCTCTTTGTCCATGTGCACACACACGATTCCTCAGCGAAAACCATGCAGAAACCTTTCCACGAGCACCCAGGGATGTGCACCCAGCACCACGTGCACGCACACGCAGCTAGAGAAAAGCACCTACCTTTTCACACACTGATGCCTAAGCAAACGCGTGGCCACACACACGCACACATCCGCAAGCGCGCCTACTCCCATCTACTGAGAGAAAGACGGACGAGCTCTTTGGTTGCTCTTCACAGGCTTGTCCCTGATCTATAGCTGAGGGCAAACACTTGTGTGCTTGTGGGAGAGCCTGTGTCTTTCCTGGAAGCGTTTGGGAGTTTTGCTCAGACGCGTGTTTCCTCAAGTTCAAGAATCAAGATCTAGGATACCTGCAGACAGGTGCCTGTTTGTGTGGAGACAGTCTGTTTGAAACTGTGTTCCTCAGCGCCCGCTCTTTCTCCCCGTCGCTCCACACGCCTGGGAGTCCCTTTCTTTCTCTCCACAAGCACGTGTGTTGACTTCGTCGCACATGTGCATCTGCACAAGCGTTGAGCTCAGCAGAGCGTGTCTCTTGACACTTGATGTGCGTTGGCTGTGTCTGCCTGCTCCAGTGAAGAGAGAAACGGGAAATCGTCTTGGTAGAGGCAACAAAGCAAAAGCGAGGCAGGATTGACATCTGCTCAACAGAGACGGATTCCCTGCGCTGACACAGTTCACAGTTACACGAGAAGCAATCTGAGCGGTCCGTCGACCGGAGACGTGTTTCCCAAGAGGTCGTTTAGCGAGTGAACAGCAGTGTGCGCGACTTTCAGGAGTGTGCCTGGAAAGTGCCAGAATCACCAGGAGCATCTGTGCAAAAGCTGCTGCCTCTGTGACCGCATTGAGGCACGTTCGCGTGTCTGCGAGTATATAGACGGCTCTTTCGCGTTCACTCCGAGGGAAACGGTCCGCTATTGCTTCTGTGCGCACAGACGCGATTCCCTTGTCTCTTGCGAACACAGGGAACTCTGTGCATCCAAATCTACAGGCTAAGGACGCGTCTGCATATGTTTTGGTGAACAATCGAGTGTGCGTGTTCTGACAGCTGCCTCTATGCAGACGTCTCCACAGAGCCACTTCTGAATGCCCCGCAGCCCAGGACTGAATGGATACACTAACAAGTGCACCGGTGTGAGCAACCACATATGCAGAAGGACGTCTTTCATCTCACAGAAGCGCGAACGTCTTGGCGTTCAAGCACATGGCAGAAACAAGGTGTGAACAGATGAGCTGCTGCTATTTTCTCCGTTCGGCATGCTTCGTTGTAGCTCTCTTGCCGGTCGCCGGCTTAGCGGCTTGCTTTGCGCGACTAGCTCTGGGGAGAGAAGGAGATAGCGCCGGAAACCTCGCCTTTTGCCTTCTTCGGCGCTGGAACCTGGTTGCTGCGCCTTCTCTTTGTCCATGTGCACACACACGATTCCTCAGCGAAAACCATGCAGAAACCTTTCCACGAGCACCCAGGGATGTGCACCCAGCACCACGTGCACGCACACGCAGCTAGAGAAAAGCACCTACCTTTTCACACACTGATGCCTAAGCAAACGCGTGGCCACACACACGCACACATCCGCAAGCGCGCCTACTCCCATCTACTGAGAGAAAGACGGACGAGCTCTTTGGTTGCTCTTCACAGGCTTGTCCTTGATCTATAGCTGAGGGCAAACACTTGTGTGCTTGTGGGAGAGCCTGTGTCTTTCCTGGAAGCGTTTGGGAGTTTTGCTCAGACGCGTGTTTCCTCAAGTTCAAGAATCAAGATCTAGGATACCTGCAGACAGGTGCCTGTTTGTGTGGAGACAGTCTGTTTGAAACTGTGTTCCTCAGCGCCCGCTCTTTCTCCCCGTCGCTCCACACGCCTGGGAGTCCCTTTCTTTCTCTCCACAAGCACGTGTGTTGACTTCGTCGCACATGTGCATCTGCACAAGCGTTGAGCTCAGCAGAGCGTGTCTCTTGACACTTGATGTGCGTTGGCTGTGTCTGCCTGCTCCAGTGAAGAGAGAAACGGGAAATCGTCTTGGTAGAGGCAACAAAGCAAAAGCGAGGCAGGATTGACATCTGCTCAACAGAGACGGATTCCCTGCGCTGACACAGTTCACAGTTACACGAGAAGCAATCTGAGCGGTCCGTCGACCGGAGACGTGTTTCCCAAGAGGTCGTTTAGCGAGTGAACAGCAGTGTGCGCGACTTTCAGGAGTGTGCCTGGAAAGTGCCAGAATCACCAGGAGCATCTGTGCAAAAGCTGCTGCCTCTGTGACCGCATTGAGGCACGTTCGCGTGTCTGCGAGTATATAGACGGCTCTTTCGCGTTCACTCCGAGGGAAACGGTCCGCTATTGCTTCTGTGCGCACAGACGCGATTCCCTTGTCTCTTGCGAACACAGGGAACTCTGTGCATCCAAATCTACAGGCTAAGGACGCGTCTGCATATGTTTTGGTGAACAATCGAGTGTGCGTGTTCTGACAGCTGCCTCTATGCAGACGTCTCCACAGAGCCACTTCTGAATGCCCCGCAGCCCAGGACTGAATGGATACACTAACAAGTGCACCGGTGTGAGCAACCACATATGCAGAAGGACGTCTTTCATCTCACAGAAGCGCGAACGTCTTGGCGTTCAAGCACATGGCAGAAACAAGGTGTGAACAGATGAGCTGCTGCTATTTTCTCCGTTCGGCATGCTTCGTTGTAGCTCTCTTGCCGGTCGCCGGCTTAGCGGCTTGCTTTGCGCGACTAGCTCTGGGGAGAGAAGGAGATAGCGCCGGAAACCTCGCCTTTTGCCTTCTTCGGCGCTGGAACCTGGTTGCTGCGCCTTCTCTTTGTCCATGTGCACACACACGATTCCTCAGCGAAAACCATGCAGAAACCTTTCCACGAGCACCCAGGGATGTGCACCCAGCACCACGTGCACGCACACGCAGCTAGAGAAAAGCACCTACCTTTTCACACACTGATGCCTAAGCAAACGCGTGGCCACACACACGCACACATCCGCAAGCGCGCCTACTCCCATTTACTGAGGGAAAGACTGACGAGCTCTTTGGTTGCTCTTCACAGGCTTGTCCCTGATCTATAGCTGAGGGCAAACACTTGTGTGCTTGTGGGAGAGCCTGTGTCTTTCCTGGAAGCGTTTGGGAGTTTTGCTCAGACGCGTGTTTCCTCAAGTTCAAGAATCAAGATCTAGGATACCTGCAGACAGGTGCCTGTTTGTGTGGAGACAGTCTGTTTGAAACTGTGTTCCTCAGCGCCCGCTCTTTCTCCCCGTCGCTCCACACGCCTGGGAGTCCCTTTCTTTCTCTCCACAAGCACGTGTGTTGACTTCGTCGCACATGTGCATCTGCACAAGCGTTGAGCTCAGCAGAGCGTGTCTCTTGACACTTGATGTGCGTTGGCTGTGTCTGCCTGCTCCAGTGAAGAGAGAAACGGGAAATCATCTTGGTAGAGGCAACAAAGCAAAAGCGAGGCAGGATTGACATCTGCTCAACAGAGACGGATTCCCTGCGCTGACACAGTTCACAGTTACACGAGAAGCAATCTGAGCGGTCCGTCGACCGGAGACGTGTTTCCCAAGAGGTCGTTTAGCGAGTGAACAGCAGTGTGCGCGACTTTCAGGAGTGTGCCTGGAAAGTGCCAGAATCACCAGGAGCATCTGTGCAAAAGCTGCTGCCTCTGTGACCGCATTGAGGCACGTTCGCGTGTCTGCGAGTATATAGACGGCTCTTTCGCGTTCACTCCGAGGGAAACGGTCCGCTATTGCTTCTGTGCGCACAGACGCGATTCCCTTGTCTCTTGCGAACACAGGGAACTCTGTGCATCCAAATCTACAGGCTAAGGACGCGTCTGCATATGTTTTGGTGAACAATCGAGTGTGCGTGTTCTGACAGCTGCCTCTATGCAGACGTCTCCACAGAGCCACTTCTGAATGCCCCGCAGCCCAGGACTGAATGGATACACTAACAAGTGCACCGGTGTGAGCAACCACATATGCAGAAGGACGTCTTTCATCTCACAGAAGCGCGAACGTCTTGGCGTTCAAGCACATGGCAGAAACAAGGTGTGAACAGATGAGCTGCTGCTATTTTCTCCGTTCGGCATGCTTCGTTGTAGCTCTCTTGCCGGTCGCCGGCTTAGCGGCTTGCTTTGCGCGACTAGCTCTGGGGAGAGAAGGAGATAGCGCCGGAAACCTCGCCTTTTGCCTTCTTCGGCGCTGGAACCTGGTTGCTGCGCCTTCTCTTTGTCCATGTGCACACACACGATTCCTCAGCGAAAACCATGCAGAAACCTTTCCACGAGCACCCAGGGATGTGCACCCAGCACCACGTGCACGCACACGCAGCTAGAGAAAAGCACCTACCTTTTCACACACTGATGCCTAAGCAAACGCGTGGCCACACACACGCACACATCCGCAAGCGCGCCTACTCCCATCTATTGAGGGAAAGACGGACGAGCTCTTTGGTTGCTCTTCACAGGCTTGTCCCTGATCTATAGCTGAGGGCAAACACTTGTGTGCTTGTGGGAGAGCCTGTGTCTTTCCTGGAAGCGTTTGGGAGTTTTGCTCAGACGCGTGTTTCCTCAAGTTCAAGAATCAAGATCTAGGATACCTGCAGACAGGTGCCTGTTTGTGTGGAGACAGTCTGTTTGAAACTGTGTTCCTCAGCGCCCGCTCTTTCTCCCCGTCGCTCCACACGCCTGGGAGTCCCTTTCTTTCTCTCCACAAGCACGTGTGTTGACTTCGTCGCACATGTGCATCTGCACAAGCGTTGAGCTCAGCAGAGCGTGTCTCTTGACACTTGATGTGCGTTGGCTGTGTCTGCCTGCTCCAGTGAAGAGAGAAACGGGAAATCGTCTTGGTAGAGGCAACAAAGCAAAAGCGAGGCAGGATTGACATCTGCTCAACAGAGACGGATTCCCTGCGCTGACACAGTTCACAGTTACACGAGAAGCAATCTGAGCGGTCCGTCGACCGGAGACGTGTTTCCCAAGAGGTCGTTTAGCGAGTGAACAGCAGTGTGCGCGACTTTCAGGAGTGTGCCTGGAAAGTGCCAGAATCACCAGGAGCATCTGTGCAAAAGCTGCTGCCTCTGTGACCGCATTGAGGCACGTTCGCGTGTCTGCGAGTATATAGACGGCTCTTTCGCGTTCACTCCGAGGGAAACGGTCCGCTATTGCTTCTGTGCGCACAGACGCGATTCCCTTGTCTCTTGCGAACACAGGGAACTCTGTGCATCCAAATCTACAGGCTAAGGACGCGTCTGCATATGTTTTGGTGAACAATCGAGTGTGCGTGTTCTGACAGCTGCCTCTATGCAGACGTCTCCACAGAGCCACTTCTGAATGCCCCGCAGCCCAGGACTGAATGGATACACTAACAAGTGCACCGGTGTGAGCAACCACATATGCAGAAGGACGTCTTTCATCTCACAGAAGCGCGAACGTCTTGGCGTTCAAGCACATGGCAGAAACAAGGTGTGAACAGATGAGCTGCTGCTATTTTCTCCGTTCGGCATGCTTCGTTGTAGCTCTCTTGCCGGTCGCCGGCTTAGCGGCTTGCTTTGCGCGACTAGCTCTGGGGAGAGAAGGAGATAGCGCCGGAAACCTCGCCTTTTGCCTTCTTCGGCGCTGGAACCTGGTTGCTGCGCCTTCTCTTTGTCCATGTGCACACACACGATTCCTCAGCGAAAACCATGCAGAAACCTTTCCACGAGCACCCAGGGATGTGCACCCAGCACCACGTGCACGCACACGCAGCTAGAGAAAAGCACCTACCTTTTCACACACTGATGCCTAAGCAAACGCGTGGCCACACACACGCACACATCCGCAAGCGCGCCTACTCCCATCTATTGAGGGAAAGACGGACGAGCTCTTTGGTTGCTCTTCACAGGCTTGTCCCTGATCTATAGCTGAGGGCAAACACTTGTGTGCTTGTGGGAGAGCCTGTGTCTTTCCTGGAAGCGTTTGGGAGTTTTGCTCAGACGCGTGTTTCCTCAAGTTCAAGAATCAAGATCTAGGATACCTGCAGACAGGTGCCTGTTTGTGTGGAGACAGTCTGTTTGAAACTGTGTTCCTCAGCGCCCGCTCTTTCTCCCCGTCGCTCCACACGCCTGGGAGTCCCTTTCTTTCTCTCCACAAGCACGTGTGTTGACTTCGTCGCACATGTGCATCTGCACAAGCGTTGAGCTCAGCAGAGCGTGTCTCTTGACACTTGATGTGCGTTGGCTGTGTCTGCCTGCTCCAGTGAAGAGAGAAACGGGAAATCATCTTGGTAGAGGCAACAAAGCAAAAGCGAGGCAGGATTGACATCTGCTCAACAGAGACGGATTCCCTGCGCTGACACAGTTCACAGTTACACGAGAAGCAATCTGAGCGGTCCGTCGACCGGAGACGTGTTTCCCAAGAGGTCGTTTAGCGAGTGAACAGCAGTGTGCGCGACTTTCAGGAGTGTGCCTGGAAAGTGCCAGAATCACCAGGAGCATCTGTGCAAAAGCTGCTGCCTCTGTGACCGCATTGAGGCACGTTCGCGTGTCTGCGAGTATATAGACGGCTCTTTCGCGTTCACTCCGAGGGAAACGGTCCGCTATTGCTTCTGTGCGCACAGACGCGATTCCCTTGTCTCTTGCGAACACAGGGAACTCTGTGCATCCAAATCTACAGGCTAAGGACGCGTCTGCATATGTTTTGGTGAACAATCGAGTGTGCGTGTTCTGACAGCTGCCTCTATGCAGACGTCTCCACAGAGCCACTTCTGAATGCCCCGCAGCCCAGGACTGAATGGATACACTAACAAGTGCACCGGTGTGAGCAACCACATATGCAGAAGGACGTCTTTCATCTCACAGAAGCGCGAACGTCTTGGCGTTCAAGCACATGGCAGAAACAAGGTGTGAACAGATGAGCTGCTGCTATTTTCTCCGTTCGGCATGCTTCGTTGTAGCTCTCTTGCCGGTCGCCGGCTTAGCGGCTTGCTTTGCGCGACTAGCTCTGGGGAGAGAAGGAGATAGCGCCGGAAACCTCGCCTTTTGCCTTCTTCGGCGCTGGAACCTGGTTGCTGCGCCTTCTCTTTGTCCATGTGCACACACACGATTCCTCAGCGAAAACCATGCAGAAACCTTTCCACGAGCACCCAGGGATGTGCACCCAGCACCACGTGCACGCACACGCAGCTAGAGAAAAGCACCTACCTTTTCACACACTGATGCCTAAGCAAACGCGTGGCCACACACACGCACACATCCGCAAGCGCGCCTACTCCCATCTATTGAGGGAAAGACGGACGAGCAACGTCCTGACAGGCTTGAGGGGAAAAACGTCCGTTGACGGTTGGCGTACTGCACGCCCGCCTACGGGGCTGCAGGGGAATCCACATTTGGAAGGTACCTGAAGATGTGTGCCTGTTCTTGGAGCTCCGCTAGTAGGGTAGCAAAGACACTCGTAGGCAGTACTGAATGCTGCTCCGTGCTACTTCTCCTCCGCTGGCAAATGCTTCACAGTCGCCCTAGGAAAGACGTTTAACAATCGATCTCCAAGAGGAACGAAACACATGATGCCATAAGGCGAAAGAATAGCAGGGCATCTCTTCACAGGCTTGTCCCTGATCTATAGCTGAGGGCAAACACTTGTGTGCTTGTGGGAGAGCCTGTGTCTTTCCTGGAAGCGTTTGGGAGTTTTGCTCAGACGCGTGTTTCCTCAAGTTCAAGAATCAAGATCTAGGATACCTGCAGACAGGTGCCTGTTTGTGTGGAGACAGTCTGTTTGAAACTGTGTTCCTCAGCGCCCGCTCTTTCTCCCCGTCGCTCCACACGCCTGGGAGTCCCTTTCTTTCTCTCCACAAGCACGTGTGTTGACTTCGTCGCACATGTGCATCTGCACAAGCGTTGAGCTCAGCAGAGCGTGTCTCTTGACACTTGATGTGCGTTGGCTGTGTCTGCCTGCTCCAGTGAAGAGAGAAACGGGAAATCATCTTGGTAGAGGCAACAAAGCAAAAGCGAGGCAGGATCGACATCTGCTCAACAGAGACGGATTCCCTGCGCTGACACAGTTCACAGTTACACGAGAAGCAATCTGAGCGGTCCGTCGACCGGAGACGTGTTTCCCAAGAGGTCGTTTAGCGAGTGAACAGCAGTGTGCGCGACTTTCAGGAGTGTGCCTGGAAAGTGCCAGAATCACCAGGAGCATCTGTGCAAAAGCTGCTGCCTCTGTGACCGCATTGAGGCACGTTCCCGTGTCTGCGAGTATATAGACGGCTCTTTCGCGTTCACTCCGAGGGAAACGGTCCGCTATTGCTTCTGTGCGTACAGACGCGATTCCCTTGTCTCTTGCGAACACAGGGAACTCTGTGCATCCAAATCTACAGGCTAAGGACGCGTCTGCATATGTTTTGGTGAACAATCGAGTGTGCGTGTTCTGACAGCTGCCTCTATGCAGACGTCTCCACAGAGCCACTTCTGAATGCCCCGCAGCCCAGGACTGAATGGATACACTAACAAGTGCACCGGTGTGAGCAACCACATATGCAGAAGGACGTCTTTCATCTCACAGAAGCGCGAACGTCTTGGCGTTCAAGCACATGGCAGAAACAAGGTGTGAACAGATGAGCTGCTGCTATTTTCTCCGTTCGGCATGCTTCGTTGTAGCTCTCTTGCCGGTCGCCGGCTTAGCGGCTTGCTTTGCGCGACTAGCTCTGGGGAGAGAAGGAGATAGCGCCGGAAACCTCGCCTTTTGCCTTCTTCGGCGCTGGAACCTGGTTGCTGCGCCTTCTCTTTGTCCATGTGCACACACACGATTCCTCAGCGAAAACCATGCAGAAACCTTTCCACGAGCACCCAGGGATGTGCACCCAGCACCACGTGCACGCACACGCAGCTAGAGAAAAGCACCTACCTTTTCACACACTGATGCCTAAGCAAACGCGTGGCCACACACACGCACACATCCGCAAGCGCGCCTACTCCCATCTATTGAGAGAAAGACGGACGAGCTCTTTGGTTGCTCTTCACAGGCTTGTCCCTGATCTATAGCTGAGGGCAAACACTTGTGTGCTTGTGGGAGAGCCTGTGTCTTTCCTGGAAGCGTTTGGGAGTTTTGCTCAGACGCGTGTTTCCTCAAGTTCAAGAATCAAGATCTAGGATACCTGCAGACAGGTGCCTGTTTGTGTGGAGACAGTCTGTTTGAAACTGTGTTCCTCAGCGCCCGCTCTTTCTCCCCGTCGCTCCACACGCCTGGGAGTCCCTTTCTTTCTCTCCACAAGCACGTGTGTTGACTTCGTCGCACATGTGCATCTGCACAAGCGTTGAGCTCAGCAGAGCGTGTCTCTTGACACTTGATGTGCGTTGGCTGTGTCTGCCTGCTCCAGTGAAGAGAGAAACGGGAAATCATCTTGGTAGAGGCAACAAAGCAAAAGCGAGGCAGGATTGACATCTGCTCAACAGAGACGGATTCCCTGCGCTGACACAGTTCACAGTTACACGAGAAGCAATCTGAGCGGTCCGTCGACCGGAGACGTGTTTCCCAAGAGGTCGTTTAGCGAGTGAACAGCAGTGTGCGCGACTTTCAGGAGTGTGCCTGGAAAGTGCCAGAATCACCAGGAGCATCTGTGCAAAAGCTGCTGCCTCTGTGACCGCATTGAGGCACGTTCGCGTGTCTGCGAGTATATAGACGGCTCTTTCGCGTTCACTCCGAGGGAAACGGTCCGCTATTGCTTCTGTGCGCACAGACGCGATTCCCTTGTCTCTTGCGAACACAGGGAACTCTGTGCATCCAAATCTACAGGCTAAGGACGCGTCTGCATATGTTTTGGTGAACAATCGAGTGTGCGTGTTCTGACAGCTGCCTCTATGCAGACGTCTCCACAGAGCCACTTCTGAATGCCCCGCAGCCCAGGACTGAATGGATACACTAACAAGTGCACCGGTGTGAGCAACCACATATGCAGAAGGACGTCTTTCATCTCACAGAAGCGCGAACGTCTTGGCGTTCAAGCACATGGCAGAAACAAGGTGTGAGCAGATGAGCTGCTGCTATTTTCTCCGTTCGGCATGCTTCGTTGTAGCTCTCTTGCCGGTCGCCGGCTTAGCGGCTTGCTTTGCGCGACTAGCTCTGGGGAGAGAAGGAGATAGCGCCGGAAACCTCGCCTTTTGCCTTCTTCGGCGCTGGAACCTGGTTGCTGCGCCTTCTCTTTGTCCATGTGCACACACACGATTCCTCAGCGAAAACCATGCAGAAACCTTTCCACGAGCACCCAGGGATGTGCACCCAGCACCACGTGCACGCACACGCAGCTAGAGAAAAGCACCTACCTTTTCACACACTGATGCCTAAGCAAACGCGTGGCCACACACACGCACACATCCGCAAGCGCGCCTACTCCCATCTATTGAGGGAAAGACGGACGAGCTCTTTGGTTGCTCTTCACAGGCTTGTCCCTGATCTATAGCTGAGGGCAAACACTTGTGTGCTTGTGGGAGAGCCTGTGTCTTTCCTGGAAGCGTTTGGGAGTTTTGCTCAGACGCGTGTTTCCTCAAGTTCAAGAATCAAGATCTAGGATACCTGCAGACAGGTGCCTGTTTGTGTGGAGACAGTCTGTTTGAAACTGTGTTCCTCAGCGCCCGCTCTTTCTCCCCGTCGCTCCACACGCCTGGGAGTCCCTTTCTTTCTCTCCACAAGCACGTGTGTTGACTTCGTCGCACATGTGCATCTGCACAAGCGTTGAGCTCAGCAGAGCGTGTCTCTTGACACTTGATGTGCGTTGGCTGTGTCTGCCTGCTCCAGTGAAGAGAGAAACGGGAAATCATCTTGGTAGAGGCAACAAAGCAAAAGCGAGGCAGGATTGACATCTGCTCAACAGAGACGGATTCCCTGCGCTGACACAGTTCACAGTTACACGAGAAGCAATCTGAGCGGTCCGTCGACCGGAGACGTGTTTCCCAAGAGGTCGTTTAGCGAGTGAACAGCAGTGTGCGCGACTTTCAGGAGTGTGCCTGGAAAGTGCCAGAATCACCAGGAGCATCTGTGCAAAAGCTGCTGCCTCTGTGACCGCATTGAGGCACGTTCGCGTGTCTGCGAGTATATAGACGGCTCTTTCGCGTTCACTCCGAGGGAAACGGTCCGCTATTGCTTCTGTGCGCACAGACGCGATTCCCTTGTCTCTTGCGAACACAGGGAACTCTGTGCATCCAAATCTACAGGCTAAGGACGCGTCTGCATATGTTTTGGTGAACAATCGAGTGTGCGTGTTCTGACAGCTGCCTCTATGCAGACGTCTCCACAGAGCCACTTCTGAATGCCCCGCAGCCCAGGACTGAATGGATACGCTAACAAGTGCACCGGTGTGAGCAACCACATATGCAGAAGGACGTCTTTCATCTCACAGAAGCGCGAACGTCTTGGCGTTCAAGCACATGGCAGAAACAAGGTGTGAACAGATGAGCTGCTGCTATTTTCTCCGTTCGGCATGCTTCGTTGTAGCTCTCTTGCCGGTCGCCGGCTTAGCGGCTTGCTTTGCGCGACTAGCTCTGGGGAGAGAAGGAGATAGCGCCGGAAACCTCGCCTTTTGCCTTCTTCGGCGCTGGAACCTGGTTGCTGCGCCTTCTCTTTGTCCATGTGCACACACACGATTCCTCAGCGAAAACCATGCAGAAACCTTTCCACGAGCACCCAGGGATGTGCACCCAGCACCACGTGCACGCACACGCAGCTAGAGAAAAGCACCTACCTTTTCACACACTGATGCCTAAGCAAACGCGTGGCCACACACACGCACACATCCGCAAGCGCGCCTACTCCCATCTATTGAGAGAAAGACGGACGAGCTCTTTGGTTGCTCTTCACAGGCTTGTCCCTGATCTATAGCTGAGGGCAAACACTTGTGTGCTTGTGGGAGAGCCTGTGTCTTTCCTGGAAGCGTTTGGGAGTTTTGCTCAGACGCGTGTTTCCTCAAGTTCAAGAATCAAGATCTAGGATACCTGCAGACAGGTGCCTGTTTGTGTGGAGACAGTCTGTTTGAAACTGTGTTCCTCAGCGCCCGCTCTTTCTCCCCGTCGCTCCACACGCCTGGGAGTCCCTTTCTTTCTCTCCACAAGCACGTGTGTTGACTTCGTCGCACATGTGCATCTGCACAAGCGTTGAGCTCAGCAGAGCGTGTCTCTTGACACTTGATGTGCGTTGGCTGTGTCTGCCTGCTCCAGTGAAGAGAGAAACGGGAAATCATCTTGGTAGAGGCAACAAAGCAAAAGCGAGGCAGGATTGACATCTGCTCAACAGAGACGGATTCCCTGCGCTGACACAGTTCACAGTTACACGAGAAGCAATCTGAGCGGTCCGTCGACCGGAGACGTGTTTCCCAAGAGGTCGTTTAGCGAGTGAACAGCAGTGTGCGCGACTTTCAGGAGTGTGCCTGGAAAGTGCCAGAATCACCAGGAGCATCTGTGCAAAAGCTGCTGCCTCTGTGACCGCATTGAGGCACGTTCGCGTGTCTGCGAGTATATAGACGGCTCTTTCGCGTTCACTCCGAGGGAAACGGTCCGCTATTGCTTCTGTGCGCACAGACGCGATTCCCTTGTCTCTTGCGAACACAGGGAACTCTGTGCATCCAAATCTACAGGCTAAGGACGCGTCTGCATATGTTTTGGTGAACAATCGAGTGTGCGTGTTCTGACAGCTGCCTCTATGCAGACGTCTCCACAGAGCCACTTCTGAATGCCCCGCAGCCCAGGACTGAATGGATACACTAACAAGTGCACCGGTGTGAGCAACCACATATGCAGAAGGACGTCTTTCATCTCACAGAAGCGCGAACGTCTTGGCGTTCAAGCACATGGCAGAAACAAGGTGTGAACAGATGAGCTGCTGCTATTTTCTCCGTTCGGCATGCTTCGTTGTAGCTCTCTTGCCGGTCGCCGGCTTAGCGGCTTGCTTTGCGCGACTAGCTCTGGGGAGAGAAGGAGATAGCGCCGGAAACCTCGCCTTTTGCCTTCTTCGGCGCTGGAACCTGGTTGCTGCGCCTTCTCTTTGTCCATGTGCACACACACGATTCCTCAGCGAAAACCATGCAGAAACCTTTCCACGAGCACCCAGGGATGTGCACCCAGCACCACGTGCACGCACACGCAGCTAGAGAAAAGCACCTACCTTTTCACACACTGATGCCTAAGCAAACGCGTGGCCACACACACGCACACATCCGCAAGCGCGCCTACTCCCATCTATTGAGGGAAAGACGGACGAGCTCTTTGGTTGCTCTTCACAGGCTTGTCCCTGATCTATAGCTGAGGGCAAACACTTGTGTGCTTGTGGGAGAGCCTGTGTCTTTCCTGGAAGCGTTTGGGAGTTTTGCTCAGACGCGTGTTTCCTCAAGTTCAAGAATCAAGATCTAGGATACCTGCAGACAGGTGCCTGTTTGTGTGGAGACAGTCTGTTTGAAACTGTGTTCCTCAGCGCCCGCTCTTTCTCCCCGTCGCTCCACACGCCTGGGAGTCCCTTTCTTTCTCTCCACAAGCACGTGTGTTGACTTCGTCGCACATGTGCATCTGCACAAGCGTTGAGCTCAGCAGAGCGTGTCTCTTGACACTTGATGTGCGTTGGCTGTGTCTGCCTGCTCCAGTGAAGAGAGAAACGGGAAATCATCTTGGTAGAGGCAACAAAGCAAAAGCGAGGCAGGATCGACATCTGCTCAACAGAGACGGATTCCCTGCGCTGACACAGTTCACAGTTACACGAGAAGCAATCTGAGCGGTCCGTCGACCGGAGACGTGTTTCCCAAGAGGTCGTTTAGCGAGTGAACAGCAGTGTGCGCGACTTTCAGGAGTGTGCCTGGAAAGTGCCAGAATCACCAGGAGCATCTGTGCAAAAGCTGCTGCCTCTGTGACCGCATTGAGGCACGTTCCCGTGTCTGCGAGTATATAGACGGCTCTTTCGCGTTCACTCCGAGGGAAACGGTCCGCTATTGCTTCTGTGCGTACAAACGCGATTCCCTTGTCTCTTGCGAACACAGGGAACTCTGTGCATCCAAATCTACAGGCTAAGGACGCGTCTGCATATGTTTTGGTGAACAATCGAGTGTGCGTGTTCTGACAGCTGCCTCTATGCAGACGTCTCCACAGAGCCACTTCTGAATGCCCCGCAGCCCAGGACTGAATGGATACACTAACAAGTGCACCGGTGTGAGCAACCACATATGCAGAAGGACGTCTTTCATCTCACAGAAGCGCGAACGTCTTGGCGTTCAAGCACATGGCAGAAACAAGGTGTGAACAGATGAGCTGCTGCTATTTTCTCCGTTCGGCATGCTTCGTTGTAGCTCTCTTGCCGGTCGCCGGCTTAGCGGCTTGCTTTGCGCGACTAGCTCTGGGGAGAGAAGGAGATAGCGCCGGAAACCTCGCCTTTTGCCTTCTTCGGCGCTGGAACCTGGTTGCTGCGCCTTCTCTTTGTCCATGTGCACACACACGATTCCTCAGCGAAAACCATGCAGAAACCTTTCCACGAGCACCCAGGGATGTGCACCCAGCACCACGTGCACGCACACGCAGCTAGAGAAAAGCACCTACCTTTTCACACACTGATGCCTAAGCAAACGCGTGGCCACACACACGCACACATCCGCAAGCGCGCCTACTCCCATCTATTGAGGGAAAGACGGACGAGCAACGTCCTGACAGGCTTGAGGGGAAAAACGTCCGTTGACGGTTGGCGTACTGCACGCCCGCCTACGGGGCTGCAGGGGAATCCACATTTGGAAGGTACCTGAAGATGTGTGCCTGTTCTTGGAGCTCCGCTAGTAGGGTAGCAAAGACACTCGTAGGCAGTACTGAATGCTGCTCCGTGCTACTTCTCCTCCGCTGGCAAATGCTTCACAGTCGCCCTAGGAAAGACGTTTAACAATCGATCTCCAAGAGGAACGAAACACATGATGCCATAAGGCGAAAGAATAGCAGGGCATCTCTTCACAGGCTTGTCCCTGATCTATAGCTGAGGGCAAACACTTGTGTGCTTGTGGGAGAGCCTGTGTCTTTCCTGGAAGCGTTTGGGAGTTTTGCTCAGACGCGTGTTTCCTCAAGTTCAAGAATCAAGATCTAGGATACCTGCAGACAGGTGCCTGTTTGTGTGGAGACAGTCTGTTTGAAACTGTGTTCCTCAGCGCCCGCTCTTTCTCCCCGTCGCTCCACACGCCTGGGAGTCCCTTTCTTTCTCTCCACAAGCACGTGTGTTGACTTCGTCGCACATGTGCATCTGCACAAGCGTTGAGCTCAGCAGAGCGTGTCTCTTGACACTTGATGTGCGTTGGCTGTGTCTGCCTGCTCCAGTGAAGAGAGAAACGGGAAATCATCTTGGTAGAGGCAACAAAGCAAAAGCGAGGCAGGATTGACATCTGCTCAACAGAGACGGATTCCCTGCGCTGACACAGTTCACAGTTACACGAGAAGCAATCTGAGCGGTCCGTCGACCGGAGACGTGTTTCCCAAGAGGTCGTTTAGCGAGTGAACAGCAGTGTGCGCGACTTTCAGGAGTGTGCCTGGAAAGTGCCAGAATCACCAGGAGCATCTGTGCAAAAGCTGCTGCCTCTGTGACCGCATTGAGGCACGTTCGCGTGTCTGCGAGTATATAGACGGCTCTTCCGCGTTCACTCCGAGGGAAACGGTCCGCTATTGCTTCTGTGCGCACAGACGCGATTCCCTTGTCTCTTGCGAACACAGGGAACTCTGTGCATCCAAATCTACAGGCTAAGGACGCGTCTGCATATGTTTTGGTGAACAATCGAGTGTGCGTGTTCTGACAGCTGCCTCTATGCAGACGTCTCCACAGAGCCACTTCTGAATGCCCCGCAGCCCAGGACTGAATGGATACACTAACAAGTGCACCGGTGTGAGCAACCACATATGCAGAAGGACGTCTTTCATCTCACAGAAGCGCGAACGTCTTGGCGTTCAAGCACATGGCAGAAACAAGGTGTGAACAGATGAGCTGCTGCTATTTTCTCCGTTCGGCATGCTTCGTTGTAGCTCTCTTGCCGGTCGCCGGCTTAGCGGCTTGCTTTGCGCGACTAGCTCTGGGGAGAGAAGGAGATAGCGCCGGAAACCTCGCCTTTTGCCTTCTTCGGCGCTGGAACCTGGTTGCTGCGCCTTCTCTTTGTCCATGTGCACACACACGATTCCTCAGCGAAAACCATGCAGAAACCTTTCCACGAGCACCCAGGGATGTGCACCCAGCACCACGTGCACGCACACGCAGCTAGAGAAAAGCACCTACCTTTTCACACACTGATGCCTAAGCAAACGCGTGGCCACACACACGCACACATCCGCAAGCGCGCCTACTCCCATCTATTGAGGGAAAGACGGACGAGCTCTTTGGTTGCTCTTCACAGGCTTGTCCCTGATCTATAGCTGAGGGCAAACACTTGTGTGCTTGTGGGAGAGCCTGTGTCTTTCCTGGAAGCGTTTGGGAGTTTTGCTCAGACGCGTGTTTCCTCAAGTTCAAGAATCAAGATCTAGGATACCTGCAGACAGGTGCCTGTTTGTGTGGAGACAGTCTGTTTGAAACTGTGTTCCTCAGCGCCCGCTCTTTCTCCCCGTCGCTCCACACGCCTGGGAGTCCCTTTCTTTCTCTCCACAAGCACGTGTGTTGACTTCGTCGCACATGTGCATCTGCACAAGCGTTGAGCTCAGCAGAGCGTGTCTCTTGACACTTGATGTGCGTTGGCTGTGTCTGCCTGCTCCAGTGAAGAGAGAAACGGGAAATCATCTTGGTAGAGGCAACAAAGCAAAAGCGAGGCAGGATCGACATCTGCTCAACAGAGACGGATTCCCTGCGCTGACACAGTTCACAGTTACACGAGAAGCAATCTGAGCGGTCCGTCGACCGGAGACGTGTTTCCCAAGAGGTCGTTTAGCGAGTGAACAGCAGTGTGCGCGACTTTCAGGAGTGTGCCTGGAAAGTGCCAGAATCACCAGGAGCATCTGTGCAAAAGCTGCTGCCTCTGTGACCGCATTGAGGCACGTTCCCGTGTCTGCGAGTATATAGACGGCTCTTTCGCGTTCACTCCGAGGGAAACGGTCCGCTATTGCTTCTGTGCGTACAAACGCGATTCCCTTGTCTCTTGCGAACACAGGGAACTCTGTGCATCCAAATCTACAGGCTAAGGACGCGTCTGCATATGTTTTGGTGAACAATCGAGTGTGCGTGTTCTGACAGCTGCCTCTATGCAGACGTCTCCACAGAGCCACTTCTGAATGCCCCGCAGCCCAGGACTGAATGGATACACTAACAAGTGCACCGGTGTGAGCAACCACATATGCAGAAGGACGTCTTTCATCTCACAGAAGCGCGAACGTCTTGGCGTTCAAGCACATGGCAGAAACAAGGTGTGAACAGATGAGCTGCTGCTATTTTCTCCGTTCGGCATGCTTCGTTGTAGCTCTCTTGCCGGTCGCCGGCTTAGCGGCTTGCTTTGCGCGACTAGCTCTGGGGAGAGAAGGAGATAGCGCCGGAAACCTCGCCTTTTGCCTTCTTCGGCGCTGGAACCTGGTTGCTGCGCCTTCTCTTTGTCCATGTGCACACACACGATTCCTCAGCGAAAACCGTGCAGAAACCTTTCCACGAGCACCCAGGGATGTGCACCCAGCACCACGTGCACGCACACGCAGCTAGAGAAAAGCACCTACCTTTTCACACACTGATGCCTAAGCAAACGCGTGGCCACACACACGCACACATCCGCAAGCGCGCCTACTCCCATCTATTGAGGGAAAGACGGACGAGCAACGTCCTGACAGGCTTGAGGGGAAAAACGTCCGTTGACGGTTGGCGTACTGCACGCCCGCCTACGGGGCTGCAGGGGAATCCACATTTGGAAGGTACCTGAAGATGTGTGCCTGTTCTTGGAGCTCCGCTAGTAGGGTAGCAAAGACACTCGTAGGCAGTACTGAATGCTGCTCCGTGCTACTTCTCCTCCGCTGGCAAATGCTTCACAGTCGCCCTAGGAAAGACGTTTAACAATCGATCTCCAAGAGGAACGAAACACATGATGCCATAAGGCGAAAGAATAGCAGGGCATCTCTTCACAGGCTTGTCCCTGATCTATAGCTGAGGGCAAACACTTGTGTGCTTGTGGGAGAGCCTGTGTCTTTCCTGGAAGCGTTTGGGAGTTTTGCTCAGACGCGTGTTTCCTCAAGTTCAAGAATCAAGATCTAGGATACCTGCAGACAGGTGCCTGTTTGTGTGGAGACAGTCTGTTTGAAACTGTGTTCCTCAGCGCCCGCTCTTTCTCCCCGTCGCTCCACACGCCTGGGAGTCCCTTTCTTTCTCTCCACAAGCACGTGTGTTGACTTCGTCGCACATGTGCATCTGCACAAGCGTTGAGCTCAGCAGAGCGTGTCTCTTGACACTTGATGTGCGTTGGCTGTGTCTGCCTGCTCCAGTGAAGAGAGAAACGGGAAATCATCTTGGTAGAGGCAACAAAGCAAAAGCGAGGCAGGATTGACATCTGCTCAACAGAGACGGATTCCCTGCGCTGACACAGTTCACAGTTACACGAGAAGCAATCTGAGCGGTCCGTCGACCGGAGACGTGTTTCCCAAGAGGTCGTTTAGCGAGTGAACAGCAGTGTGCGCGACTTTCAGGAGTGTGCCTGGAAAGTGCCAGAATCACCAGGAGCATCTGTGCAAAAGCTGCTGCCTCTGTGACCGCATTGAGGCACGTTCGCGTGTCTGCGAGTATATAGACGGCTCTTTCGCGTTCACTCCGAGGGAAACGGTCCGCTATTGCTTCTGTGCGCACAGACGCGATTCCCTTGTCTCTTGCGAACACAGGGAACTCTGTGCATCCAAATCTACAGGCTAAGGACGCGTCTGCATATGTTTTGGTGAACAATCGAGTGTGCGTGTTCTGACAGCTGCCTCTATGCAGACGTCTCCACAGAGCCACTTCTGAATGCCCCGCAGCCCAGGACTGAATGGATACACTAACAAGTGCACCGGTGTGAGCAACCACATATGCAGAAGGACGTCTTTCATCTCACAGAAGCGCGAACGTCTTGGCGTTCAAGCACATGGCAGAAACAAGGTGTGAACAGATGAGCTGCTGCTATTTTCTCCGTTCGGCATGCTTCGTTGTAGCTCTCTTGCCGGTCGCCGGCTTAGCGGCTTGCTTTGCGCGACTAGCTCTGGGGAGAGAAGGAGATAGCGCCGGAAACCTCGCCTTTTGCCTTCTTCGGCGCTGGAACCTGGTTGCTGCGCCTTCTCTTTGTCCATGTGCACACACACGATTCCTCAGCGAAAACCATGCAGAAACCTTTCCACGAGCACCCAGGGATGTGCACCCAGCACCACGTGCACGCACACGCAGCTAGAGAAAAGCACCTACCTTTTCACACACTGATGCCTAAGCAAACGCGTGGCCACACACACGCACACATCCGCAAGCGCGCCTACTCCCATCTATTGAGAGAAAGACGGACGAGCTCTTTGGTTGCTCTTCACAGGCTTGTCCCTGATCTATAGCTGAGGGCAAACACTTGTGTGCTTGTGGGAGAGCCTGTGTCTTTCCTGGAAGCGTTTGGGAGTTTTGCTCAGACGCGTGTTTCCTCAAGTTCAAGAATCAAGATCTAGGATACCTGCAGACAGGTGCCTGTTTGTGTGGAGACAGTCTGTTTGAAACTGTGTTCCTCAGCGCCCGCTCTTTCTCCCCGTCGCTCCACACGCCTGGGAGTCCCTTTCTTTCTCTCCACAAGCACGTGTGTTGACTTCGTCGCACATGTGCATCTGCACAAGCGTTGAGCTCAGCAGAGCGTGTCTCTTGACACTTGATGTGCGTTGGCTGTGTCTGCCTGCTCCAGTGAAGAGAGAAACGGGAAATCATCTTGGTAGAGGCAACAAAGCAAAAGCGAGGCAGGATTGACATCTGCTCAACAGAGACGGATTCCCTGCGCTGACACAGTTCACAGTTACACGAGAAGCAATCTGAGCGGTCCGTCGACCGGAGACGTGTTTCCCAAGAGGTCGTTTAGCGAGTGAACAGCAGTGTGCGCGACTTTCAGGAGTGTGCCTGGAAAGTGCCAGAATCACCAGGAGCATCTGTGCAAAAGCTGCTGCCTCTGTGACCGCATTGAGGCACGTTCGCGTGTCTGCGAGTATATAGACGGCTCTTTCGCGTTCACTCCGAGGGAAACGGTCCGCTATTGCTTCTGTGCGCACAGACGCGATTCCCTTGTCTCTTGCGAACACAGGGAACTCTGTGCATCCAAATCTACAGGCTAAGGACGCGTCTGCATATGTTTTGGTGAACAATCGAGTGTGCGTGTTCTGACAGCTGCCTCTATGCAGACGTCTCCACAGAGCCACTTCTGAATGCCCCGCAGCCCAGGACTGAATGGATACACTAACAAGTGCACCGGTGTGAGCAACCACATATGCAGAAGGACGTCTTTCATCTCACAGAAGCGCGAACGTCTTGGCGTTCAAGCACATGGCAGAAACAAGGTGTGAACAGATGAGCTGCTGCTATTTTCTCCGTTCGGCATGCTTCGTTGTAGCTCTCTTGCCGGTCGCCGGCTTAGCGGCTTGCTTTGCGCGACTAGCTCTGGGGAGAGAAGGAGATAGCGCCGGAAACCTCGCCTTTTGCCTTCTTCGGCGCTGGAACCTGGTTGCTGCGCCTTCTCTTTGTCCATGTGCACACACACGATTCCTCAGCGAAAACCATGCAGAAACCTTTCCACGAGCACCCAGGGATGTGCACCCAGCACCACGTGCACGCACACGCAGCTAGAGAAAAGCACCTACCTTTTCACACACTGATGCCTAAGCAAACGCGTGGCCACACACACGCACACATCCGCAAGCGCGCCTACTCCCATCTATTGAGGGAAAGACGGACGAGCAACGTCCTGACAGGCTTGAGGGGAAAAACGTCCGTTGACGGTTGGCGTACTGCACGCCCGCCTACGGGGCTGCAGGGGAATCCACATTTGGAAGGTACCTGAAGATGTGTGCCTGTTCTTGGAGCTCCGCTAGTAGGGTAGCAAAGACACTCGTAGGCAGTACTGAATGCTGCTCCGTGCTACTTCTCCTCCGCTGGCAAATGCTTCACAGTCGCCCGAGGAAAGACGTTTAACAATCGATCTCCAAGAGGAACGAAACACATGATGCCATAAGGCGAAAGAATAGCAGGGCATCTCTTCACAGGCTTGTCCCTGATCTATAGCTGAGGGCAAACACTTGTGTGCTTGTGGGAGAGCCTGTGTCTTTCCTGGAAGCGTTTGGGAGTTTTGCTCAGACGCGTGTTTCCTCAAGTTCAAGAATCAAGATCTAGGATACCTGCAGACAGGTGCCTGTTTGTGTGGAGACAGTCTGTTTGAAACTGTGTTCCTCAGCGCCCGCTCTTTCTCCCCGTCGCTCCACACGCCTGGGAGTCCCTTTCTTTCTCTCCACAAGCACGTGTGTTGACTTCGTCGCACATGTGCATCTGCACAAGCGTTGAGCTCAGCAGAGCGTGTCTCTTGACACTTGATGTGCGTTGGCTGTGTCTGCCTGCTCCAGTGAAGAGAGAAACGGGAAATCATCTTGGTAGAGGCAACAAAGCAAAAGCGAGGCAGGATTGACATCTGCTCAACAGAGACGGATTCCCTGCGCTGACACAGTTCACAGTTACACGAGAAGCAATCTGAGCGGTCCGTCGACCGGAGACGTGTTTCCCAAGAGGTCGTTTAGCGAGTGAACAGCAGTGTGCGCGACTTTCAGGAGTGTGCCTGGAAAGTGCCAGAATCACCAGGAGCATCTGTGCAAAAGCTGCTGCCTCTGTGACCGCATTGAGGCACGTTCGCGTGTCTGCGAGTATATAGACGGCTCTTTCGCGTTCACTCCGAGGGAAACGGTCCGCTATTGCTTCTGTGCGCACAGACGCGATTCCCTTGTCTCTTGCGAACACAGGGAACTCTGTGCATCCAAATCTACAGGCTAAGGACGCGTCTGCATATGTTTTGGTGAACAATCGAGTGTGCGTGTTCTGACAGCTGCCTCTATGCAGACGTCTCCACAGAGCCACTTCTGAATGCCCCGCAGCCCAGGACTGAATGGATACACTAACAAGTGCACCGGTGTGAGCAACCACATATGCAGAAGGACGTCTTTCATCTCACAGAAGCGCGAACGTCTTGGCGTTCAAGCACATGGCAGAAACAAGGTGTGAACAGATGAGCTGCTGCTATTTTCTCCGTTCGGCATGCTTCGTTGTAGCTCTCTTGCCGGTCGCCGGCTTAGCGGCTTGCTTTGCGCGACTAGCTCTGGGGAGAGAAGGAGATAGCGCCGGAAACCTCGCCTTTTGCCTTCTTCGGCGCTGGAACCTGGTTGCTGCGCCTTCTCTTTGTCCATGTGCACACACACGATTCCTCAGCGAAAACCATGCAGAAACCTTTCCACGAGCACCCAGGGATGTGCACCCAGCACCACGTGCACGCACACGCAGCTAGAGAAAAGCACCTACCTTTTCACACACTGATGCCTAAGCAAACGCGTGGCCACACACACGCACACATCCGCAAGCGCGCCTACTCCCATCTATTGAGAGAAAGACGGACGAGCTCTTTGGTTGCTCTTCACAGGCTTGTCCCTGATCTATAGCTGAGGGCAAACACTTGTGTGCTTGTGGGAGAGCCTGTGTCTTTCCTGGAAGCGTTTGGGAGTTTTGCTCAGACGCGTGTTTCCTCAAGTTCAAGAATCAAGATCTAGGATACCTGCAGACAGGTGCCTGTTTGTGTGGAGACAGTCTGTTTGAAACTGTGTTCCTCAGCGCCCGCTCTTTCTCCCCGTCGCTCCACACGCCTGGGAGTCCCTTTCTTTCTCTCCACAAGCACGTGTGTTGACTTCGTCGCACATGTGCATCTGCACAAGCGTTGAGCTCAGCAGAGCGTGTCTCTTGACACTTGATGTGCGTTGGCTGTGTCTGCCTGCTCCAGTGAAGAGAGAAACGGGAAATCATCTTGGTAGAGGCAACAAAGCAAAAGCGAGGCAGGATTGACATCTGCTCAACAGAGACGGATTCCCTGCGCTGACACAGTTCACAGTTACACGAGAAGCAATCTGAGCGGTCCGTCGACCGGAGACGTGTTTCCCAAGAGGTCGTTTAGCGAGTGAACAGCAGTGTGCGCGACTTTCAGGAGTGTGCCTGGAAAGTGCCAGAATCACCAGGAGCATCTGTGCAAAAGCTGCTGCCTCTGTGACCGCATTGAGGCACGTTCGCGTGTCTGCGAGTATATAGACGGCTCTTTCGCGTTCACTCCGAGGGAAACGGTCCGCTATTGCTTCTGTGCGCACAGACGCGATTCCCTTGTCTCTTGCGAACACAGGGAACTCTGTGCATCCAAATCTACAGGCTAAGGACGCGTCTGCATATGTTTTGGTGAACAATCGAGTGTGCGTGTTCTGACAGCTGCCTCTATGCAGACGTCTCCACAGAGCCACTTCTGAATGCCCCGCAGCCCAGGACTGAATGGATACACTAACAAGTGCACCGGTGTGAGCAACCACATATGCAGAAGGACGTCTTTCATCTCACAGAAGCGCGAACGTCTTGGCGTTCAAGCACATGGCAGAAACAAGGTGTGAACAGATGAGCTGCTGCTATTTTCTCCGTTCGGCATGCTTCGTTGTAGCTCTCTTGCCGGTCGCCGGCTTAGCGGCTTGCTTTGCGCGACTAGCTCTGGGGAGAGAAGGAGATAGCGCCGGAAACCTCGCCTTTTGCCTTCTTCGGCGCTGGAACCTGGTTGCTGCGCCTTCTCTTTGTCCATGTGCACACACACGATTCCTCAGCGAAAACCATGCAGAAACCTTTCCACGAGCACCCAGGGATGTGCACCCAGCACCACGTGCACGCACACGCAGCTAGAGAAAAGCACCTACCTTTTCACACACTGATGCCTAAGCAAACGCGTGGCCACACACACGCACACATCCGCAAGCGCGCCTACTCCCATCTATTGAGGGAAAGACGGACGAGCAACGTCCTGACAGGCTTGAGGGGAAAAACGTCCGTTGACGGTTGGCGTACTGCACGCCCGCCTACGGGGCTGCAGGGGAATCCACATTTGGAAGGTACCTGAAGATGTGTGCCTGTTCTTGGAGCTCCGCTAGTAGGGTAGCAAAGACACTCGTAGGCAGTACTGAATGCTGCTCCGTGCTACTTCTCCTCCGCTGGCAAATGCTTCACAGTCGCCCTAGGAAAGACGTTTAACAATCGATCTCCAAGAGGAACGAAACACATGATGCCATAAGGCGAAAGAATAGCAGGGCATCTCTTCACAGGCTTGTCCCTGATCTATAGCTGAGGGCAAACACTTGTGTGCTTGTGGGAGAGCCTGTGTCTTTCCTGGAAGCGTTTGGGAGTTTTGCTCAGACGCGTGTTTCCTCAAGTTCAAGAATCAAGATCTAGGATACCTGCAGACAGGTGCCTGTTTGTGTGGAGACAGTCTGTTTGAAACTGTGTTCCTCAGCGCCCGCTCTTTCTCCCCGTCGCTCCACACGCCTGGGAGTCCCTTTCTTTCTCTCCACAAGCACGTGTGTTGACTTCGTCGCACATGTGCATCTGCACAAGCGTTGAGCTCAGCAGAGCGTGTCTCTTGACACTTGATGTGCGTTGGCTGTGTCTGCCTGCTCCAGTGAAGAGAGAAACGGGAAATCATCTTGGTAGAGGCAACAAAGCAAAAGCGAGGCAGGATTGACATCTGCTCAACAGAGACGGATTCCCTGCGCTGACACAGTTCACAGTTACACGAGAAGCAATCTGAGCGGTCCGTCGACCGGAGACGTGTTTCCCAAGAGGTCGTTTAGCGAGTGAACAGCAGTGTGCGCGACTTTCAGGAGTGTGCCTGGAAAGTGCCAGAATCACCAGGAGCATCTGTGCAAAAGCTGCTGCCTCTGTGACCGCATTGAGGCACGTTCGCGTGTCTGCGAGTATATAGACGGCTCTTTCGCGTTCACTCCGAGGGAAACGGTCCGCTATTGCTTCTGTGCGCAC
The DNA here is from genome assembly GCF_037038585.1 of Patagioenas fasciata. Lineage (NCBI taxonomy): Eukaryota > Metazoa > Chordata > Aves > Columbiformes > Columbidae > Patagioenas > Patagioenas fasciata. Next base: position 142,437 of record NW_027288795.1, read on the forward strand.
AGACGCGATTCCCTTGTCTCTTGCGAACACAGGGAACTCTGTGCATCCAAATCTACAGGCTAAAGACGCGTCTGCATATGTTTTGGTGAACAATCGAGTGTGCGTGTTCTGACAGCTGCCTCTATGCAGACGTCTCCACAGAGCCACTTCTGAATGCCCCGCAGCCCAGGACTGAATGGATACACTAACAAGTGCACCGGTGTGAGCAACCACATATGCAGAAGGACGTCTTTCATCTCACAGAAGCGCGAACGTCTTGGCGTTCAAGCACATGGCAGAAACAAGGTGTGAACAGATGAGCTGCTGCTATTTTCTCCGTTCGGCATGCTTCGTTGTAGCTCTCTTGCCGGTCGCCGGCTTAGCGGCTTGCTTTGCGCGACTAGCTCTGGGGAGAGAAGGAGATAGCGCCGGAAACCTCGCCTTTTGCCTTCTTCGGCGCTGGAACCTGGTTGCTGCGCCTTCTCTTTGTCCATGTGCACACACACGATTCCTCAGCGAAAACCATGCAGAAACCTTTCCACGAGCACCCAGGGATGTGCACCCAGCACCACGTGCACGCACACGCAGCTAGAGAAAAGCACCTACCTTTTCACACACTGATGCCTAAGCAAACGCGTGGCCACACACACGCACACATCCGCAAGCGCGCCTACTCCCATCTATTGAGGGAAAGACGGACGAGCAACGTCCTGACAGGCTTGAGGGGAAAAACGTCCGTTGACGGTTGGCGTACTGCACGCCCGCCTACGGGGCTGCAGGGGAATCCACATTTGGAAGGTACCTGAAGATGTGTGCCTGTTCTTGGAGCTCCGCTAGTAGGGTAGCAAAGACACTCGTAGGCAGTACTGAATGCTGCTCCGTGCTACTTCTCCTCCGCTGGCAAATGCTTCACAGTCGCCCGAGGAAAGACGTTTAACAATCGATCTCCAAGAGGAACGAAACACATGATGCCATAAGGCGAAAGAATAGCAGGGCATCTCTTCACAGGCTTGTCCCTGATCTATAGCTGAGGGCAAACACTTGTGTGCTTGTGGGAGAGCCTGTGTCTTTCCTGGAAGCGTTTGTGAGTTTTGCTCAGACGCGTGTTTCCTCAAGTTCAAGAATCAAGATCTAGGATACCTGCAGACAGGTGCCTGTTTGTGTGGAGACAGTCTGTTTGAAACTGTGTTCCTCAGCGCCCGCTCTTTCTCCCCGTCGCTCCACACGCCTGGGAGTCCCTTTCTTTCTCTCCACAAGCACGTGTGTTGACTTCGTCGCACATGTGCATCTGCACAAGCGTTGAGCTCAGCAGAGCGTGTCTCTTGACACTTGATGTGCGTTGGCTGTGTCTGCCTGCTCCAGTGAAGAGAGAAACGGGAAATCATCTTGGTAGAGGCAACAAAGCAAAAGCGAGGCAGGATTGACATCTGCTCAACAGAGACGGATTCCCTGCGCTGACACAGTTCACAGTTACACGAGAAGCAATCTGAGCGGTCCGTCGACCGGAGACGTGTTTCCCAAGAGGTCGTTTAGCGAGTGAACAGCAGTGTGCGCGACTTTCAGGAGTGTGCCTGGAAAGTGCCAGAATCACCAGGAGCATCTGTGCAAAAGCTGCTGCCTCTGTGACCGCATTGAGGCACGTTCGCGTGTCTGCGAGTATATAGACGGCTCTTTCGCGTTCACTCCGAGGGAAACGGTCCGCTATTGCTTCTGTGCGCACAGACGCGATTCCCTTGTCTCTTGCGAACACAGGGAACTCTGTGCATCCAAATCTACAGGCTAAGGACGCGTCTGCATATGTTTTGGTGAACAATCGAGTGTGCGTGTTCTGACAGCTGCCTCTATGCAGACGTCTCCACAGAGCCACTTCTGAATGCCCCGCAGCCCAGGACTGAATGGATACACTAACAAGTGCACCGGTGTGAGCAACCACATATGCAGAAGGACGTCTTTCATCTCACAGAAGCGCGAACGTCTTGGCGTTCAAGCACATGGCAGAAACAAGGTGTGAACAGATGAGCTGCTGCTATTTTCTCCGTTCGGCATGCTTCGTTGTAGCTCTCTTGCCGGTCGCCGGCTTAGCGGCTTGCTTTGCGCGACTAGCTCTGGGGAGAGAAGGAGATAGCGCCGGAAACCTCGCCTTTTGCCTTCTTCGGCGCTGGAACCTGGTTGCTGCGCCTTCTCTTTGTCCATGTGCACACACACGATTCCTCAGCGAAAACCATGCAGAAACCTTTCCACGAGCACCCAGGGATGTGCACCCAGCACCACGTGCACGCACACGCAGCTAGAGAAAAGCACCTACCTTTTCACACACTGATGCCTAAGCAAACGCGTGGCCACACACACGCACACATCCGCAAGCGCGCCTACTCCCATCTATTGAGGGAAAGACGGACGAGCAACGTCCTGACAGGCTTGAGGGGAAAAACGTCCGTTGACGGTTGGCGTACTGCACGCCCGCCTACGGGGCTGCAGGGGAATCCACATTTGGAAGGTACCTGAAGATGTGTGCCTGTTCTTGGAGCTCCGCTAGTAGGGTAGCAAAGACACTCGTAGGCAGTACTGAATGCTGCTCCGTGCTACTTCTCCTCCGCTGGCAAATGCTTCACAGTCGCCCTAGGAAAGACGTTTAACAATCGATCTCCAAGAGGAACGAAACACATGATGCCATAAGGCGAAAGAATAGCAGGGCATCTCTTCACAGGCTTGTCCCTGATCTATAGCTGAGGGCAAACACTTGTGTGCTTGTGGGAGAGCCTGTGTCTTTCCTGGAAGCGTTTGGGAGTTTTGCTCAGACGCGTGTTTCCTCAAGTTCAAGAATCAAGATCTAGGATACCTGCAGACAGGTGCCTGTTTGTGTGGAGACAGTCTGTTTGAAACTGTGTTCCTCAGCGCCCGCTCTTTCTCCCCGTCGCTCCACACGCCTGGGAGTCCCTTTCTTTCTCTCCACAAGCACGTGTGTTGACTTCGTCGCACATGTGCATCTGCACAAGCGTTGAGCTCAGCAGAGCGTGTCTCTTGACACTTGATGTGCGTTGGCTGTGTCTGCCTGCTCCAGTGAAGAGAGAAACGGGAAATCATCTTGGTAGAGGCAACAAAGCAAAAGCGAGGCAGGATTGACATCTGCTCAACAGAGACGGATTCCCTGCGCTGACACAGTTCACAGTTACACGAGAAGCAATCTGAGCGGTCCGTCGACCGGAGACGTGTTTCCCAAGAGGTCGTTTAGCGAGTGAACAGCAGTGTGCGCGACTTTCAGGAGTGTGCCTGGAAAGTGCCAGAATCACCAGGAGCATCTGTGCAAAAGCTGCCGCCTCTGTGACCGCATTGAGGCACGTTCCCGTGTCTGCGAGTATATAGACGGCTCTTTCGCGTTCACTCCGAGGGAAACGGTCCGCTATTGCTTCTGTGCGCACAGACGCGATTCCCTTGTCTCTTGCGAACACAGGGAACTCTGTGCATCCAAATCTACAGGCTAAGGACGCGTCTGCATATGTTTTGGTGAACAATCGAGTGTGCGTGTTCTGACAGCTGCCTCTATGCAGACGTCTCCACAGAGCCACTTCTGAATGCCCCGCAGCCCAGGACTGAATGGATACACTAACAAGTGCACCGGTGTGAGCAACCACATATGCAGAAGGACGTCTTTCATCTCACAGAAGCGCGAACGTCTTGGCGTTCAAGCACATGGCAGAAACAAGGTGTGAACAGATGAGCTGCTGCTATTTTCTCCGTTCGGCATGCTTCGTTGTAGCTCTCTTGCCGGTCGCCGGCTTAGCGGCTTGCTTTGCGCGACTAGCTCTGGGGAGAGAAGGAGATAGCGCCGGAAACCTCGCCTTTTGCCTTCTTCGGCGCTGGAACCTGGTTGCTGCGCCTTCTCTTTGTCCATGTGCACACACACGATTCCTCAGCGAAAACCATGCAGAAACCTTTCCACGAGCACCCAGGGATGTGCACCCAGCACCACGTGCACGCACACGCAGCTAGAGAAAAGCACCTACCTTTTCACACACTGATGCCTAAGCAAACGCGTGGCCACACACACGCACACATCCGCAAGCGCGCCTACTCCCATCTATTGAGGGAAAGACGGACGAGCAACGTCCTGACAGGCTTGAGGGGAAAAACGTCCGTTGACGGTTGGCGTACTGCACGCCCGCCTACGGGGCTGCAGGGGAATCCACATTTGGAAGGTACCTGAAGATGTGTGCCTGTTCTTGGAGCTCCGCTAGTAGGGTAGCAAAGACACTCGTAGGCAGTACTGAATGCTGCTCCGTGCTACTTCTCCTCCGCTGGCAAATGCTTCACAGTCGCCCTAGGAAAGACGTTTAACAATCGATCTCCAAGAGGAACGAAACACATGATGCCATAAGGCGAAAGAATAGCAGGGCATCTCTTCACAGGCTTGTCCCTGATCTATAGCTGAGGGCAAACACTTGTGTGCTTGTGGGAGAGCCTGTGTCTTTCCTGGAAGCGTTTGGGAGTTTTGCTCAGACGCGTGTTTCCTCAAGTTCAAGAATCAAGATCTAGGATACCTGCAGACAGGTGCCTGTTTGTGTGGAGACAGTCTGTTTGAAACTGTGTTCCTCAGCGCCCGCTCTTTCTCCCCGTCGCTCCACACGCCTGGGAGTCCCTTTCTTTCTCTCCACAAGCACGTGTGTTGACTTCGTCGCACATGTGCATCTGCACAAGCGTTGAGCTCAGCAGAGCGTGTCTCTTGACACTTGATGTGCGTTGGCTGTGTCTGCCTGCTCCAGTGAAGAGAGAAACGGGAAATCATCTTGGTAGAGGCAACAAAGCAAAAGCGAGGCAGGATTGACATCTGCTCAACAGAGACGGATTCCCTGCGCTGACACAGTTCACAGTTACACGAGAAGCAATCTGAGCGGTCCGTCGACCGGAGACGTGTTTCCCAAGAGGTCGTTTAGCGAGTGAACAGCAGTGTGCGCGACTTTCAGGAGTGTGCCTGGAAAGTGCCAGAATCACCAGGAGCATCTGTGCAAAAGCTGCTGCCTCTGTGACCGCATTGAGGCACGTTCGCGTGTCTGCGAGTATATAGACGGCTCTTTCGCGTTCACTCCGAGGGAAACAGTCCGCTATTGCTTCTGTGCGCACAGACGCGATTCCCTTGTCTCTTGCGAACACAGGGAACTCTGTGCATCCAAATCTACAGGCTAAGGACGCGTCTGCATATGTTTTGGTGAACAATCGAGTGTGCGTGTTCTGACAGCTGCCTCTATGCAGACGTCTCCACAGAGCCACTTCTGAATGCCCCGCAGCCCAGGACTGAATGGATACACTAACAAGTGCACCGGTGTGAGCAACCACATATGCAGAAGGACGTCTTTCATCTCACAGAAGCGCGAACGTCTTGGCGTTCAAGCACATGGCAGAAACAAGGTGTGAACAGATGAGCTGCTGCTATTTTCTCCGTTCGGCATGCTTCGTTGTAGCTCTCTTGCCGGTCGCCGGCTTAGCGGCTTGCTTTGCGCGACTAGCTCTGGGGAGAGAAGGAGATAGCGCCGGAAACCTCGCCTTTTGCCTTCTTCGGCGCTGGAACCTGGTTGCTGCGCCTTCTCTTTGTCCATGTGCACACACACGATTCCTCAGCGAAAACCATGCAGAAACCTTTCCACGAGCACCCAGGGATGTGCACCCAGCACCACGTGCACGCACACGCAGCTAGAGAAAAGCACCTACCTTTTCACACACTGATGCCTAAGCAAACGCGTGGCCACACACACGCACACATCCGCAAGCGCGCCTACTCCCATCTATTGAGGGAAAGACGGACGAGCAACGTCCTGACAGGCTTGAGGGGAAAAACGTCCGTTGACGGTTGGCGTACTGCACGCCCGCCTACGGGGCTGCAGGGGAATCCACATTTGGAAGGTACCTGAAGATGTGTGCCTGTTCTTGGAGCTCCGCTAGTAGGGTAGCAAAGACACTCGTAGGCAGTACTGAATGCTGCTCCGTGCTACTTCTCCTCCGCTGGCAAATGCTTCACAGTCGCCCGAGGAAAGACGTTTAACAATCGATCTCCAAGAGGAACGAAACACATGATGCCATAAGGCGAAAGAATAGCAGGGCATCTCTTCACAGGCTTGTCCCTGATCTATAGCTGAGGGCAAACACTTGTGTGCTTGTGGGAGAGCCTGTGTCTTTCCTGGAAGCGTTTGGGAGTTTTGCTCAGACGCGTGTTTCCTCAAGTTCAAGAATCAAGATCTAGGATACCTGCAGACAGGTGCCTGTTTGTGTGGAGACAGTCTGTTTGAAACTGTGTTCCTCAGCGCCCGCTCTTTCTCCCCGTCGCTCCACACGCCTGGGAGTCCCTTTCTTTCTCTCCACAAGCACGTGTGTTGACTTCGTCGCACATGTGCATCTGCACAAGCGTTGAGCTCAGCAGAGCGTGTCTCTTGACACTTGATGTGCGTTGGCTGTGTCTGCCTGCTCCAGTGAAGAGAGAAACGGGAAATCATCTTGGTAGAGGCAACAAAGCAAAAGCGAGGCAGGATTGACATCTGCTCAACAGAGACGGATTCCCTGCGCTGACACAGTTCACAGTTACACGAGAAGCAATCTGAGCGGTCCGTCGACCGGAGACGTGTTTCCCAAGAGGTCGTTTAGCGAGTGAACAGCAGTGTGCGCGACTTTCAGGAGTGTGCCTGGAAAGTGCCAGAATCACCAGGAGCATCTGTGCAAAAGCTGCCGCCTCTGTGACCGCATTGAGGCACGTTCCCGTGTCTGCGAGTATATAGACGGCTCTTTCGCGTTCACTCCGAGGGAAACGGTCCGCTATTGCTTCTGTGCGCACAGACGCGATTCCCTTGTCTCTTGCGAACACAGGGAACTCTGTGCATCCAAATCTACAGGCTAAGGACGCGTCTGCATATGTTTTGGTGAACAATCGAGTGTGCGTGTTCTGACAGCTGCCTCTATGCAGACGTCTCCACAGAGCCACTTCTGAATGCCCCGCAGCCCAGGACTGAATGGATACACTAACAAGTGCACCGGTGTGAGCAACCACATATGCAGAAGGACGTCTTTCATCTCACAGAAGCGCGAACGTCTTGGCGTTCAAGCACATGGCAGAAACAAGGTGTGAACAGATGAGCTGCTGCTATTTTCTCCGTTCGGCATGCTTCGTTGTAGCTCTCTTGCCGGTCGCCGGCTTAGCGGCTTGCTTTGCGCGACTAGCTCTGGGGAGAGAAGGAGATAGCGCCGGAAACCTCGCCTTTTGCCTTCTTCGGCGCTGGAACCTGGTTGCTGCGCCTTCTCTTTGTCCATGTGCACACACACGATTCCTCAGCGAAAACCATGCAGAAACCTTTCCACGAGCACCCAGGGATGTGCACCCAGCACCACGTGCACGCACACGCAGCTAGAGAAAAGCACCTACCTTTTCACACACTGATGCCTAAGCAAACGCGTGGCCACACACACGCACACATCCGCAAGCGCGCCTACTCCCATCTATTGAGGGAAAGACGGACGAGCAACGTCCTGACAGGCTTGAGGGGAAAAACGTCCGTTGACGGTTGGCGTACTGCACGCCCGCCTACGGGGCTGCAGGGGAATCCACATTTGGAAGGTACCTGAAGATGTGTGCCTGTTCTTGGAGCTCCGCTAGTAGGGTAGCAAAGACACTCGTAGGCAGTACTGAATGCTGCTCCGTGCTACTTCTCCTCCGCTGGCAAATGCTTCACAGTCGCCCTAGGAAAGACGTTTAACAATCGATCTCCAAGAGGAACGAAACACATGATGCCATAAGGCGAAAGAATAGCAGGGCATCTCTTCACAGGCTTGTCCCTGATCTATAGCTGAGGGCAAACACTTGTGTGCTTGTGGGAGAGCCTGTGTCTTTCCTGGAAGCGTTTGGGAGTTTTGCTCAGACGCGTGTTTCCTCAAGTTCAAGAATCAAGATCTAGGATACCTGCAGACAGGTGCCTGTTTGTGTGGAGACAGTCTGTTTGAAACTGTGTTCCTCAGCGCCCGCTCTTTCTCCCCGTCGCTCCACACGCCTGGGAGTCCCTTTCTTTCTCTCCACAAGCACGTGTGTTGACTTCGTCGCACATGTGCATCTGCACAAGCGTTGAGCTCAGCAGAGCGTGTCTCTTGACACTTGATGTGCGTTGGCTGTGTCTGCCTGCTCCAGTGAAGAGAGAAACGGGAAATCATCTTGGTAGAGGCAACAAAGCAAAAGCGAGGCAGGATTGACATCTGCTCAACAGAGACGGATTCCCTGCGCTGACACAGTTCACAGTTACACGAGAAGCAATCTGAGCGGTCCGTCGACCGGAGACGTGTTTCCCAAGAGGTCGTTTAGCGAGTGAACAGCAGTGTGCGCGACTTTCAGGAGTGTGCCTGGAAAGTGCCAGAATCACCAGGAGCATCTGTGCAAAAGCTGCTGCCTCTGTGACCGCATTGAGGCACGTTCCCGTGTCTGCGAGTATATAGACGGCTCTTTCGCGTTCACTCCGAGGGAAACGGTCCGCTATTGCTTCTGTGCGCACAGACGCGATTCCCTTGTCTCTTGCGAACACAGGGAACTCTGTGCATCCAAATCTACAGGCTAAGGACGCGTCTGCATATGTTTTGGTGAACAATCGAGTGTGCGTGTTCTGACAGCTGCCTCTATGCAGACGTCTCCACAGAGCCACTTCTGAATGCCCCGCAGCCCAGGACTGAATGGATACACTAACAAGTGCACCGGTGTGAGCAACCACATATGCAGAAGGACGTCTTTCATCTCACAGAAGCGCGAACGTCTTGGCGTTCAAGCACATGGCAGAAACAAGGTGTGAACAGATGAGCTGCTGCTATTTTCTCCGTTCGGCATGCTTCGTTGTAGCTCTCTTGCCGGTCGCCGGCTTAGCGGCTTGCTTTGCGCGACTAGCTCTGGGGAGAGAAGGAGATAGCGCCGGAAACCTCGCCTTTTGCCTTCTTCGGCGCTGGAACCTGGTTGCTGCGCCTTCTCTTTGTCCATGTGCACACACACGATTCCTCAGCGAAAACCATGCAGAAACCTTTCCACGAGCACCCAGGGATGTGCACCCAGCACCACGTGCACGCACACGCAGCTAGAGAAAAGCACCTACCTTTTCACACACTGATGCCTAAGCAAACGCGTGGCCACACACACGCACACATCCGCAAGCGCGCCTACTCCCATCTATTGAGGGAAAGACGGACGAGCAACGTCCTGACAGGCTTGAGGGGAAAAACGTCCGTTGACGGTTGGCGTACTGCACGCCCGCCTACGGGGCTGCAGGGGAATCCACATTTGGAAGGTACCTGAAGATGTGTGCCTGTTCTTGGAGCTCCGCTAGTAGGGTAGCAAAGACACTCGTAGGCAGTACTGAATGCTGCTCCGTGCTACTTCTCCTCCGCTGGCAAATGCTTCACAGTCGCCCTAGGAAAGACGTTTAACAATCGATCTCCAAGAGGAACGAAACACATGATGCCATAAGGCGAAAGAATAGCAGGGCATCTCTTCACAGGCTTGTCCCTGATCTATAGCTGAGGGCAAACACTTGTGTGCTTGTGGGAGAGCCTGTGTCTTTCCTGGAAGCGTTTGGGAGTTTTGCTCAGACGCGTGTTTCCTCAAGTTCAAGAATCAAGATCTAGGATACCTGCAGACAGGTGCCTGTTTGTGTGGAGACAGTCTGTTTGAAACTGTGTTCCTCAGCGCCCGCTCTTTCTCCCCGTCGCTCCACACGCCTGGGAGTCCCTTTCTTTCTCTCCACAAGCACGTGTGTTGACTTCGTCGCACATGTGCATCTGCACAAGCGTTGAGCTCAGCAGAGCGTGTCTCTTGACACTTGATGTGCGTTGGCTGTGTCTGCCTGCTCCAGTGAAGAGAGAAACGGGAAATCATCTTGGTAGAGGCAACAAAGCAAAAGCGAGGCAGGATTGACATCTGCTCAACAGAGACGGATTCCCTGCGCTGACACAGTTCACAGTTACACGAGAAGCAATCTGAGCGGTCCGTCGACCGGAGACGTGTTTCCCAAGAGGTCGTTTAGCGAGTGAACAGCAGTGTGCGCGACTTTCAGGAGTGTGCCTGGAAAGTGCCAGAATCACCAGGAGCATCTGTGCAAAAGCTGCTGCCTCTGTGACCGCATTGAGGCACGTTCGCGTGTCTGCGAGTATATAGACGGCTCTTTCGCGTTCACTCCGAGGGAAACGGTCCGCTATTGCTTCTGTGCGCACAGACGCGATTCCCTTGTCTCTTGCGAACACAGGGAACTCTGTGCATCCAAATCTACAGGCTAAGGACGCGTCTGCATATGTTTTGGTGAACAATCGAGTGTGCGTGTTCTGACAGCTGCCTCTATGCAGACGTCTCCACAGAGCCACTTCTGAATGCCCCGCAGCCCAGGACTGAATGGATACACTAACAAGTGCACCGGTGTGAGCAACCACATATGCAGAAGGACGTCTTTCATCTCACAGAAGCGCGAACGTCTTGGCGTTCAAGCACATGGCAGAAACAAGGTGTGAACAGATGAGCTGCTGCTATTTTCTCCGTTCGGCATGCTTCGTTGTAGCTCTCTTGCCGGTCGCCGGCTTAGCGGCTTGCTTTGCGCGACTAGCTCTGGGGAGAGAAGGAGATAGCGCCGGAAACCTCGCCTTTTGCCTTCTTCGGCGCTGGAACCTGGTTGCTGCGCCTTCTCTTTGTCCATGTGCACACACACGATTCCTCAGCGAAAACCATGCAGAAACCTTTCCACGAGCACCCAGGGATGTGCACCCAGCACCACGTGCACGCACACGCCACTAGAGAAAAGCACCTACCTTTTCACACACTGATGCCTAAGCAAACGCGTGGCCACACACACGCACACATCCGCAAGCGCGCCTACTCCCATCTATTGAGGGAAAGACAGACGAGCTCTTTGGTTGCTCTTCACAGGCTTGTCCCTGATCTATAGCTGAGGGCAAACACTTGTGTGCTTGTGGGAGAGCCTGTGTCTTTCCTGGAAGCGTTTGGGAGTTTTGCTCAAATGCGTGTTTCCTCAAGTTCAAGAATCAAGATCTAGGATACCTGCAGACAGGTGCCTGTTTGTGTGGAGACAGTCTGTTTGAAACTGTGTTCCTCAGCGCCCGCTCTTTCTCCCCGTCGCTCCACACGCCTGGGAGTCCCTTTCTTTCTCTCCACAAGCACGTGTGTTGACTTCGTCGCACATGTGCATCTGCACAAGCGTTGAGCTCAGCAGAGCGTGTCTCTTGACACTTGATGTGCGTTGGCTGTGTCTGCCTGCTCCAGTGAAGAGAGAAACGGGAAATCATCTTGGTAGAGGCAACAAAGCAAAAGCGAGGCAGGATTGACATCTGCTCAACAGAGACGGATTCCCTGCGCTGACACAGTTCACAGTTACACGAGAAGCAATCTGAGCGGTCCGTCGACCGGAGACGTGTTTCCCAAGAGGTCGTTTAGCGAGTGAACAGCAGTGTGCGCGACTTTCAGGAGTGTGCCTGGAAAGTGCCAGAATCACCAGGAGCATCTGTGCAAAAGCTGCTGCCTCTGTGACCGCATTGAGGCACGTTCCCGTGTCTGCGAGTATATAGACGGCTCTTTCGCGTTCACTCCGAGGGAAACGGTCCGCTATTGCTTCTGTGCGCACAGACGCGATTCCCTTGTCTCTTGCGAACACAGGGAACTCTGTGCATCCAAATCTACAGGCTAAGGACGCGTCTGCATATGTTTTGGTGAACAATCGAGTGTGCGTGTTCTGACAGCTGCCTCTATGCAGACGTCTCCACAGAGCCACTTCTGAATGCCCCGCAGCCCAGGACTGAATGGATACACTAACAAGTGCACCGGTGTGAGCAACCACATATGCAGAAGGACGTCTTTCATCTCACAGAAGCGCGAACGTCTTGGCGTTCAAGCACATGGCAGAAACAAGGTGTGAACAGATGAGCTGCTGCTATTTTCTCCGTTCGGCATGCTTCGTTGTAGCTCTCTTGCCGGTCGCCGGCTTAGCGGCTTGCTTTGCGCGACTAGCTCTGGGGAGAGAAGGAGATAGCGCCGGAAACCTCGCCTTTTGCCTTCTTCGGCGCTGGAACCTGGTTGCTGCGCCTTCTCTTTGTCCATGTGCACACACACGATTCCTCAGCGAAAACCATGCAGAAACCTTTCCACGAGCACCCAGGGATGTGCACCCAGCACCACGTGCACGCACACGCAGCTAGAGAAAAGCACCTACCTTTTCACACACTGATGCCTAAGCAAACGCGTGGCCACACACACGCACACATCCGCAAGCGCGCCTACTCCCATCTATTGAGGGAAAGACGGACGAGCAACGTCCTGACAGGCTTGAGGGGAAAAACGTCCGTTGACGGTTGGCGTACTGCACGCCCGCCTACGGGGCTGCAGGGGAATCCACATTTGGAAGGTACCTGAAGATGTGTGCCTGTTCTTGGAGCTCCGCTAGTAGGGTAGCAAAGACACTCGTAGGCAGTACTGAATGCTGCTCCGTGCTACTTCTCCTCCGCTGGCAAATGCTTCACAGTCGCCCTAGGAAAGACGTTTAACAATCGATCTCCAAGAGGAACGAAACACATGATGCCATAAGGCGAAAGAATAGCAGGGCATCTCTTCACAGGCTTGTCCCTGATCTATAGCTGAGGGCAAACACTTGTGTGCTTGTGGGAGAGCCTGTGTCTTTCCTGGAAGCGTTTGGGAGTTTTGCTCAGACGCGTGTTTCCTCAAGTTCAAGAATCAAGATCTAGGATACCTGCAGACAGGTGCCTGTTTGTGTGGAGACAGTCTGTTTGAAACTGTGTTCCTCAGCGCCCGCTCTTTCTCCCCGTCGCTCCACACGCCTGGGAGTCCCTTTCTTTCTCTCCACAAGCACGTGTGTTGACTTCGTCGCACATGTGCATCTGCACAAGCGTTGAGCTCAGCAGAGCGTGTCTCTTGACACTTGATGTGCGTTGGCTGTGTCTGCCTGCTCCAGTGAAGAGAGAAACGGGAAATCATCTTGGTAGAGGCAACAAAGCAAAAGCGAGGCAGGATTGACATCTGCTCAACAGAGACGGATTCCCTGCGCTGACACAGTTCACAGTTACACGAGAAGCAATCTGAGCGGTCCGTCGACCGGAGACGTGTTTCCCAAGAGGTCGTTTAGCGAGTGAACAGCAGTGTGCGCGACTTTCAGGAGTGTGCCTGGAAAGTGCCAGAATCACCAGGAGCATCTGTGCAAAAGCTGCTGCCTCTGTGACCGCATTGAGGCACGTTCGCGTGTCTGCGAGTATATAGACGGCTCTTTCGCGTTCACTCCGAGGGAAACGGTCCGCTATTGCTTCTGTGCGCACAGACGCGATTCCCTTGTCTCTTGCGAACACAGGGAACTCTGTGCATCCAAATCTACAGGCTAAGGACGCGTCTGCATATGTTTTGGTGAACAATCGAGTGTGCGTGTTCTGACAGCTGCCTCTATGCAGACGTCTCCACAGAGCCACTTCTGAATGCCCCGCAGCCCAGGACTGAATGGATACACTAACAAGTGCACCGGTGTGAGCAACCACATATGCAGAAGGACGTCTTTCATCTCACAGAAGCGCGAACGTCTTGGCGTTCAAGCACATGGCAGAAACAAGGTGTGAACAGATGAGCTGCTGCTATTTTCTCCGTTCGGCATGCTTCGTTGTAGCTCTCTTGCCGGTCGCCGGCTTAGCGGCTTGCTTTGCGCGACTAGCTCTGGGGAGAGAAGGAGATAGCGCCGGAAACCTCGCCTTTTGCCTTCTTCGGCGCTGGAACCTGGTTGCTGCGCCTTCTCTTTGTCCATGTGCACACACACGATTCCTCAGCGAAAACCATGCAGAAACCTTTCCACGAGCACCCAGGGATGTGCACCCAGCACCACGTGCACGCACACGCCACTAGAGAAAAGCACCTACCTTTTCACACACTGATGCCTAAGCAAACGCGTGGCCACACACACGCACACATCCGCAAGCGCGCCTACTCCCATCTATTGAGGGAAAGACGGACGAGCTCTTTGGTTGCTCTTCACAGGCTTGTCCCTGATCTATAGCTGAGGGCAAACACTTGTGTGCTTGTGGGAGAGCCTGTGTCTTTCCTGGAAGCGTTTGGGAGTTTTGCTCAGACGCGTGTTTCCTCAAGTTCAAGAATCAAGATCTAGGATACCTGCAGACAGGTGCCTGTTTGTGTGGAGACAGTCTGTTTGAAACTGTGTTCCTCAGCGCCCGCTCTTTCTCCCCGTCGCTCCACACGCCTGGGAGTCCCTTTCTTTCTCTCCACAAGCACGTGTGTTGACTTCGTCGCACATGTGCATCTGCACAAGCGTTGAGCTCAGCAGAGCGTGTCTCTTGACACTTGATGTGCGTTGGCTGTGTCTGCCTGCTCCAGTGAAGAGAGAAACGGGAAATCATCTTGGTAGAGGCAACAAAGCAAAAGCGAGGCAGGATTGACATCTGCTCAACAGAGACGGATTCCCTGCGCTGACACAGTTCACAGTTACACGAGAAGCAATCTGAGCGGTCCGTCGACCGGAGACGTGTTTCCCAAGAGGTCGTTTAGCGAGTGAACAGCAGTGTGCGCGACTTTCAGGAGTGTGCCTGGAAAGTGCCAGAATCACCAGGAGCATCTGTGCAAAAGCTGCTGCCTCTGTGACCGCATTGAGGCACGTTCGCGTGTCTGCGAGTATATAGACGGCTCTTTCGCGTTCACTCCGAGGGAAACGGTCCGCTATTGCTTCTGTGCGCACAGACGCGATTCCCTTGTCTCTTGCGAACACAGGGAACTCTGTGCATCCAAATCTACAGGCTAAGGACGCGTCTGCATATGTTTTGGTGAACAATCGAGTGTGCGTGTTCTGACAGCTGCCTCTATGCAGACGTCTCCACAGAGCCACTTCTGAATGCCCCGCAGCCCAGGACTGAATGGATACACTAACAAGTGCACCGGTGTGAGCAACCACATATGCAGAAGGACGTCTTTCATCTCACAGAAGCGCGAACGTCTTGGCGTTCAAGCACATGGCAGAAACAAGGTGTGAACAGATGAGCTGCTGCTATTTTCTCCGTTCGGCATGCTTCGTTGTAGCTCTCTTGCCGGTCGCCGGCTTAGCGGCTTGCTTTGCGCGACTAGCTCTGGGGAGAGAAGGAGATAGCGCCGGAAACCTCGCCTTTTGCCTTCTTCGGCGCTGGAACCTGGTTGCTGCGCCTTCTCTTTGTCCATGTGCACACACACGATTCCTCAGCGAAAACCATGCAGAAACCTTTCCACGAGCACCCAGGGATGTGCACCCAGCACCACGTGCACGCACACGCAGCTAGAGAAAAGCACCTACCTTTTCACACACTGATGCCTAAGCAAACGCGTGGCCACACACACGCACACATCCGCAAGCGCGCCTACTCCCATCTATTGAGAGAAAGACGGACGAGCTCTTTGGTTGCTCTTCACAGGCTTGTCCCTGATCTATAGCTGAGGGCAAACACTTGTGTGCTTGTGGGAGAGCCTGTGTCTTTCCTGGAAGCGTTTGGGAGTTTTGCTCAGACGCGTGTTTCCTCAAGTTCAAGAATCAAGATCTAGGATACCTGCAGACAGGTGCCTGTTTGTGTGGAGACAGTCTGTTTGAAACTGTGTTCCTCAGCGCCCGCTCTTTCTCCCCGTCGCTCCACACGCCTGGGAGTCCCTTTCTTTCTCTCCACAAGCACGTGTGTTGACTTCGTCGCACATGTGCATCTGCACAAGCGTTGAGCTCAGCAGAGCGTGTCTCTTGACACTTGATGTGCGTTGGCTGTGTCTGCCTGCTCCAGTGAAGAGAGAAACGGGAAATCATCTTGGTAGAGGCAACAAAGCAAAAGCGAGGCAGGATTGACATCTGCTCAACAGAGACGGATTCCCTGCGCTGACACAGTTCACAGTTACACGAGAAGCAATCTGAGCGGTCCGTCGACCGGAGACGTGTTTCCCAAGAGGTCGTTTAGCGAGTGAACAGCAGTGTGCGCGACTTTCAGGAGTGTGCCTGGAAAGTGCCAGAATCACCAGGAGCATCTGTGCAAAAGCTGCTGCCTCTGTGACCGCATTGAGGCACGTTCGCGTGTCTGCGAGTATATAGACGGCTCTTTCGCGTTCACTCCGAGGGAAACGGTCCGCTATTGCTTCTGTGCGCACAGACGCGATTCCCTTGTCTCTTGCGAACACAGGGAACTCTGTGCATCCAAATCTACAGGCTAAGGACGCGTCTGCATATGTTTTGGTGAACAATCGAGTGTGCGTGTTCTGACAGCTGCCTCTATGCAGACGTCTCCACAGAGCCACTTCTGAATGCCCCGCAGCCCAGGACTGAATGGATACACTAACAAGTGCACCGGTGTGAGCAACCACATATGCAGAAGGACGTCTTTCATCTCACAGAAGCGCGAACGTCTTGGCGTTCAAGCACATGGCAGAAACAAGGTGTGAACAGATGAGCTGCTGCTATTTTCTCCGTTCGGCATGCTTCGTTGTAGCTCTCTTGCCGGTCGCCGGCTTAGCGGCTTGCTTTGCGCGACTAGCTCTGGGGAGAGAAGGAGATAGCGCCGGAAACCTCGCCTTTTGCCTTCTTCGGCGCTGGAACCTGGTTGCTGCGCCTTCTCTTTGTCCATGTGCACACACACGATTCCTCAGCGAAAACCATGCAGAAACCTTTCCACGAGCACCCAGGGATGTGCACCCAGCACCACGTGCACGCACACGCCACTAGAGAAAAGCACCTACCTTTTCACACACTGATGCCTAAGCAAACGCGTGGCCACACACACGCACACATCCGCAAGCGCGCCTACTCCCATCTATTGAGGGAAAGACGGACGAGCTCTTTGGTTGCTCTTCACAGGCTTGTCCCTGATCTATAGCTGAGGGCAAACACTTGTGTGCTTGTGGGAGAGCCTGTGTCTTTCCTGGAAGCGTTTGGGAGTTTTGCTCAGACGCGTGTTTCCTCAAGTTCAAGAATCAAGATCTAGGATACCTGCAGACAGGTGCCTGTTTGTGTGGAGACAGTCTGTTTGAAACTGTGTTCCTCAGCGCCCGCTCTTTCTCCCCGTCGCTCCACACGCCTGGGAGTCCCTTTCTTTCTCTCCACAAGCACGTGTGTTGACTTCGTCGCACATGTGCATCTGCACAAGCGTTGAGCTCAGCAGAGCGTGTCTCTTGACACTTGATGTGCGTTGGCTGTGTCTGCCTGCTCCAGTGAAGAGAGAAACGGGAAATCATCTTGGTAGAGGCAACAAAGCAAAAGCGAGGCAGGATTGACATCTGCTCAACAGAGACGGATTCCCTGCGCTGACACAGTTCACAGTTACACGAGAAGCAATCTGAGCGGTCCGTCGACCGGAGACGTGTTTCCCAAGAGGTCGTTTAGCGAGTGAACAGCAGTGTGCGCGACTTTCAGGAGTGTGCCTGGAAAGTGCCAGAATCACCAGGAGCATCTGTGCAAAAGCTGCTGCCTCTGTGACCGCATTGAGGCACGTTCGCGTGTCTGCGAGTATATAGACGGCTCTTTCGCGTTCACTCCGAGGGAAACGGTCCGCTATTGCTTCTGTGCGCACAGACGCGATTCCCTTGTCTCTTGCGAACACAGGGAACTCTGTGCATCCAAATCTACAGGCTAAGGACGCGTCTGCATATGTTTTGGTGAACAATCGAGTGTGCGTGTTCTGACAGCTGCCTCTATGCAGACGTCTCCACAGAGCCACTTCTGAATGCCCCGCAGCCCAGGACTGAATGGATACACTAACAAGTGCACCGGTGTGAGCAACCACATATGCAGAAGGACGTCTTTCATCTCACAGAAGCGCGAACGTCTTGGCGTTCAAGCACATGGCAGAAACAAGGTGTGAACAGATGAGCTGCTGCTATTTTCTCCGTTCGGCATGCTTCGTTGTAGCTCTCTTGCCGGTCGCCGGCTTAGCGGCTTGCTTTGCGCGACTAGCTCTGGGGAGAGAAGGAGATAGCGCCGGAAACCTCGCCTTTTGCCTTCTTCGGCGCTGGAACCTGGTTGCTGCGCCTTCTCTTTGTCCATGTGCACACACACGATTCCTCAGCGAAAACCATGCAGAAACCTTTCCACGAGCACCCAGGGATGTGCACCCAGCACCACGTGCACGCACACGCAGCTAGAGAAAAGCACCTACCTTTTCACACACTGATGCCTAAGCAAACGCGTGGCCACACACACGCACACATCCGCAAGCGCGCCTACTCCCATCTATTGAGAGAAAGACGGACGAGCTCTTTGGTTGCTCTTCACAGGCTTGTCCCTGATCTATAGCTGAGGGCAAACACTTGTGTGCTTGTGGGAGAGCCTGTGTCTTTCCTGGAAGCGTTTGGGAGTTTTGCTCAGACGCGTGTTTCCTCAAGTTCAAGAATCAAGATCTAGGATACCTGCAGACAGGTGCCTGTTTGTGTGGAGACAGTCTGTTTGAAACTGTGTTCCTCAGCGCCCGCTCTTTCTCCCCGTCGCTCCACACGCCTGGGAGTCCCTTTCTTTCTCTCCACAAGCACGTGTGTTGACTTCGTCGCACATGTGCATCTGCACAAGCGTTGAGCTCAGCAGAGCGTGTCTCTTGACACTTGATGTGCGTTGGCTGTGTCTGCCTGCTCCAGTGAAGAGAGAAACGGGAAATCATCTTGGTAGAGGCAACAAAGCAAAAGCGAGGCAGGATTGACATCTGCTCAACAGAGACGGATTCCCTGCGCTGACACAGTTCACAGTTACACGAGAAGCAATCTGAGCGGTCCGTCGACCGGAGACGTGTTTCCCAAGAGGTCGTTTAGCGAGTGAACAGCAGTGTGCGCGACTTTCAGGAGTGTGCCTGGAAAGTGCCAGAATCACCAGGAGCATCTGTGCAAAAGCTGCTGCCTCTGTGACCGCATTGAGGCACGTTCGCGTGTCTGCGAGTATATAGACGGCTCTTTCGCGTTCACTCCGAGGGAAACGGTCCGCTATTGCTTCTGTGCGCACAGACGCGATTCCCTTGTCTCTTGCGAACACAGGGAACTCTGTGCATCCAAATCTACAGGCTAAGGACGCGTCTGCATATGTTTTGGTGAACAATCGAGTGTGCGTGTTCTGACAGCTGCCTCTATGCAGACGTCTCCACAGAGCCACTTCTGAATGCCCCGCAGCCCAGGACTGAATGGATACACTAACAAGTGCACCGGTGTGAGCAACCACATATGCAGAAGGACGTCTTTCATCTCACAGAAGCGCGAACGTCTTGGCGTTCAAGCACATGGCAGAAACAAGGTGTGAACAGATGAGCTGCTGCTATTTTCTCCGTTCGGCATGCTTCGTTGTAGCTCTCTTGCCGGTCGCCGGCTTAGCGGCTTGCTTTGCGCGACTAGCTCTGGGGAGAGAAGGAGATAGCGCCGGAAACCTCGCCTTTTGCCTTCTTCGGCGCTGGAACCTGGTTGCTGCGCCTTCTCTTTGTCCATGTGCACACACACGATTCCTCAGCGAAAACCATGCAGAAACCTTTCCACGAGCACCCAGGGATGTGCACCCAGCACCACGTGCACGCACACGCCACTAGAGAAAAGCACCTACCTTTTCACACACTGATGCCTAAGCAAACGCGTGGCCACACACACGCACACATCCGCAAGCGCGCCTACTCCCATCTATTGAGGGAAAGACGGACGAGCTCTTTGGTTGCTCTTCACAGGCTTGTCCCTGATCTATAGCTGAGGGCAAACACTTGTGTGCTTGTGGGAGAGCCTGTGTCTTTCCTGGAAGCGTTTGGGAGTTTTGCTCAGACGCGTGTTTCCTCAAGTTCAAGAATCAAGATCTAGGATACCTGCAGACAGGTGCCTGTTTGTGTGGAGACAGTCTGTTTGAAACTGTGTTCCTCAGCGCCCGCTCTTTCTCCCCGTCGCTCCACACGCCTGGGAGTCCCTTTCTTTCTCTCCACAAGCACGTGTGTTGACTTCGTCGCACATGTGCATCTGCACAAGCGTTGAGCTCAGCAGAGCGTGTCTCTTGACACTTGATGTGCGTTGGCTGTGTCTGCCTGCTCCAGTGAAGAGAGAAACGGGAAATCATCTTGGTAGAGGCAACAAAGCAAAAGCGAGGCAGGATTGACATCTGCTCAACAGAGACGGATTCCCTGCGCTGACACAGTTCACAGTTACACGAGAAGCAATCTGAGCGGTCCGTCGACCGGAGACGTGTTTCCCAAGAGGTCGTTTAGCGAGTGAACAGCAGTGTGCGCGACTTTCAGGAGTGTGCCTGGAAAGTGCCAGAATCACCAGGAGCATCTGTGCAAAAGCTGCTGCCTCTGTGACCGCATTGAGGCACGTTCGCGTGTCTGCGAGTATATAGACGGCTCTTTCGCGTTCACTCCGAGGGAAACGGTCCGCTATTGCTTCTGTGCGCACAGACGCGATTCCCTTGTCTCTTGCGAACACAGGGAACTCTGTGCATCCAAATCTACAGGCTAAGGACGCGTCTGCATATGTTTTGGTGAACAATCGAGTGTGCGTGTTCTGACAGCTGCCTCTATGCAGACGTCTCCACAGAGCCACTTCTGAATGCCCCGCAGCCCAGGACTGAATGGATACACTAACAAGTGCACCGGTGTGAGCAACCACATATGCAGAAGGACGTCTTTCATCTCACAGAAGCGCGAACGTCTTGGCGTTCAAGCACATGGCAGAAACAAGGTGTGAACAGATGAGCTGCTGCTATTTTCTCCGTTCGGCATGCTTCGTTGTAGCTCTCTTGCCGGTCGCCGGCTTAGCGGCTTGCTTTGCGCGACTAGCTCTGGGGAGAGAAGGAGATAGCGCCGGAAACCTCGCCTTTTGCCTTCTTCGGCGCTGGAACCTGGTTGCTGCGCCTTCTCTTTGTCCATGTGCACACACACGATTCCTCAGCGAAAACCATGCAGAAACCTTTCCACGAGCACCCAGGGATGTGCACCCAGCACCACGTGCACGCACACGCAGCTAGAGAAAAGCACCTACCTTTTCACACACTGATGCCTAAGCAAACGCGTGGCCACACACACGCACACATCCGCAAGCGCGCCTACTCCCATCTATTGAGAGAAAGACGGACGAGCTCTTTGGTTGCTCTTCACAGGCTTGTCCCTGATCTATAGCTGAGGGCAAACACTTGTGTGCTTGTGGGAGAGCCTGTGTCTTTCCTGGAAGCGTTTGGGAGTTTTGCTCAGACGCGTGTTTCCTCAAGTTCAAGAATCAAGATCTAGGATACCTGCAGACAGGTGCCTGTTTGTGTGGAGACAGTCTGTTTGAAACTGTGTTCCTCAGCGCCCGCTCTTTCTCCCCGTCGCTCCACACGCCTGGGAGTCCCTTTCTTTCTCTCCACAAGCACGTGTGTTGACTTCGTCGCACATGTGCATCTGCACAAGCGTTGAGCTCAGCAGAGCGTGTCTCTTGACACTTGATGTGCGTTGGCTGTGTCTGCCTGCTCCAGCGAAGAGAGAAACGGGAAATCATCTTGGTAGAGGCAACAAAGCAAAAGCGAGGCAGGATTGACATCTGCTCAACAGAGACGGATTCCCTGCGCTGACACAGTTCACAGTTACACGAGAAGCAATCTGAGCGGTCCGTCGACCGGAGACGTGTTTCCCAAGAGGTCGTTTAGCGAGTGAACAGCAGTGTGCGCGACTTTCAGGAGTGTGCCTGGAAAGTGCCAGAATCACCAGGAGCATCTGTGCAAAAGCTGCTGCCTCTGTGACCGCATTGAGGCACGTTCGCGTGTCTGCGAGTATATAGACGGCTCTTTCGCGTTCACTCCGAGGGAAACGGTCCGCTATTGCTTCTGTGCGCACAGACGCGATTCCCTTGTCTCTTGCGAACACAGGGAACTCTGTGCATCCAAATCTACAGGCTAAGGACGCGTCTGCATATGTTTTGGTGAACAATCGAGTGTGCGTGTTCTGACAGCTGCCTCTATGCAGACGTCTCCACAGAGCCACTTCTGAATGCCCCGCAGCCCAGGACTGAATGGATACACTAACAAGTGCACCGGTGTGAGCAACCACATATGCAGAAGGACGTCTTTCATCTCACAGAAGCGCGAACGTCTTGGCGTTCAAGCACATGGCAGAAACAAGGTGTGAACAGATGAGCTGCTGCTATTTTCTCCGTTCGGCATGCTTCGTTGTAGCTCTCTTGCCGGTCGCCGGCTTAGCGGCTTGCTTTGCGCGACTAGCTCTGGGGAGAGAAGGAGATAGCGCCGGAAACCTCGCCTTTTGCCTTCTTCGGCGCTGGAACCTGGTTGCTGCGCCTTCTCTTTGTCCATGTGCACACACACGATTCCTCAGCGAAAACCATGCAGAAACCTTTCCACGAGCACCCAGGGATGTGCACCCAGCACCACGTGCACGCACACGCAGCTAGAGAAAAGCACCTACCTTTTCACACACTGATGCCTAAGCAAACGCGTGGCCACACACACGCACACATCCGCAAGCGCGCCTACTCCCATCTATTGAGGGAAAGACGGACGAGCAACGTCCTGACAGGCTTGAGGGGAAAAACGTCCGTTGACGGTTGGCGTACTGCACGCCCGCCTACGGGGCTGCAGGGGAATCCACATTTGGAAGGTACCTGAAGATGTGTGCCTGTTCTTGGAGCTCCGCTAGTAGGGTAGCAAAGACACTCGTAGGCAGTACTGAATGCTGCTCCGTGCTACTTCTCCTCCGCTGGCAAATGCTTCACAGTCGCCCGAGGAAAGACGTTTAACAATCGATCTCCAAGAGGAACGAAACACATGATGCCATAAGGCAAAAGAATAGCAGGGCATCTCTTCACAGGCTTGTCCCTGATCTATAGCTGAGGGCAAACACTTGTGTGCTTGTGGGAGAGCCTGTGTCTTTCCTGGAAGCGTTTGGGAGTTTTGCTCAGACGCGTGTTTCCTCAAGTTCAAGAATCAAGATCTAGGATACCTGCAGACAGGTGCCTGTTTGTGTGGAGACAGTCTGTTTGAAACTGTGTTCCTCAGCGCCCGCTCTTTCTCCCCGTCGCTCCACACGCCTGGGAGTCCCTTTCTTTCTCTCCACAAGCACGTGTGTTGACTTCGTCGCACATGTGCATCTGCACAAGCGTTGAGCTCAGCAGAGCGTGTCTCTTGACACTAGATGTGCGTTGACTGTGTCTGCGTGCTCCAGTGAAGAGAGAAACGGGAAATCATCTTGGTAGAGGCAACAAAGCAAAAGCGAGGCAGGATTGACATCTGCTCAACAGAGACGGATTCCCTGCGCTGACACAGTTCACAGTTACACGAGAAGCAATCTGAGCGGTCCGTCGACCGGAGACGTGTTTCCCAAGAGGTCGTTTAGCGAGTGAACAGCAGTGTGCGCGACTTTCAGGAGTGTGCCTGGAAAGTGCCAGAATCACCAGGAGCATCTGTGCAAAAGCTGCTGCCTCTGTGACCGCATTGAGGCACGTTCCCGTGTCTGCGAGTATATAGACGGCTCTTTCGCGTTCACTCCGAGGGAAACGGTCCGCTATTGCTTCTGTGCGTACAGACGCGATTCCCTTGTCTCTTGCGAACACAGGGAACTCTGTGCATCCAAATCTACAGGCTAAGGACGCGTCTGCCTATGTTTTGGTGAACAATCGAGTGTGCGTGTTCTGACAGCTGCCTCTACGCAGACGTCTCCACAGAGCCACTTCTGAATGCCCCGCAGCCCAGGACTGAATGGATACACTAACAAGTGCACCGGTGTGAGCAACCACATATGCAGAAGGACGTCTTTCATCTCACAGAAGCGCGAACGTC
Organism: Patagioenas fasciata; assembly: GCF_037038585.1. Classification (NCBI taxonomy): domain Eukaryota; kingdom Metazoa; phylum Chordata; class Aves; order Columbiformes; family Columbidae; genus Patagioenas; species Patagioenas fasciata. Next base: position 166,190 of record NW_027288795.1, read on the forward strand.
TTGGCGTTCAAGCACATGGCAGAAACAAGGTGTGAACAGATGAGCTGCTGCTATTTTCTCCGTTCGGCATGCTTCGTTGTAGCTCTCTTGCCGGTCGCCGGCTTAGCGGCTTGCTTTGCGCGACTAGCTCTGGGGAGAGAAGGAGATAGCGCCGGAAACCTCGCCTTTTGCCTTCTTCGGCGCTGGAACCTGGTTGCTGCGCCTTCTCTTTGTCCATGTGCACACACACGATTCCTCAGCGAAAACCATGCAGAAACCTTTCCACGAGCACCCAGGGATGTGCACCCAGCACCACGTGCACGCACACGCAGCTAGAGAAAAGCACCTACCTTTTCACACACTGATGCCTAAGCAAACGCGTGGCCACACACACGCACACATCCGCAAGCGCGCCTACTCCCATCTATTGAGGGAAAGACGGACGAGCAACGTCCTGACAGGCTTGAGGGGAAAAACGTCCGTTGACGGTTGGCGTACTGCACGCCCGCCTACGGGGCTGCAGGGGAATCCACATTTGGAAGGTACCTGAAGATGTGTGCCTGTTCTTGGAGCTCCGCTAGTAGGGTAGCAAAGACACTCGTAGGCAGTACTGAATGCTGCTCCGTGCTACTTCTCCTCCGCTGGCAAATGCTTCACAGTCGCCCGAGGAAAGACGTTTAACAATCGATCTCCAAGAGGAACGAAACACATGATGCCATAAGGTGAAAGAATAGCAGGGCATCTCTTCACAGGCTTGTCCCTGATCTATAGCTGAGGGCAAACACTTGTGTGCTTGTGGGAGAGCCTGTGTCTTTCCTGGAAGCGTTTGGGAGTTTTGCTCAGACGCGTGTTTCCTCAAGTTCAAGAATCAAGATCTAGGATACCTGCAGACAGGTGCCTGTTTGTGTGGAGACAGTCTGTTTGAAACTGTGTTCCTCAGCGCCCGCTCTTTCTCCCCGTCGCTCCACACGCCTGGGAGTCCCTTTCTTTCTCTCCACAAGCACGTGTGTTGACTTCGTCGCACATGTGCATCTGCACAAGCGTTGAGCTCAGCAGAGCGTGTCTCTTGACACTTGATGTGCGTTGGCTGTGTCTGCCTGCTCCAGTGAAGAGAGAAACGGGAAATCATCTTGGTAGAGGCAACAAAGCAAAAGCGAGGCAGGATCGACATCTGCTCAACAGAGACGGATTCCCTGCGCTGACACAGTTCACAGTTACACGAGAAGCAATCTGAGCGGTCCGTCGACCGGAGACGTGTTTCCCAAGAGGTCGTTTAGCGAGTGAACAGCAGTGTGCGCGACTTTCAGGAGTGTGCCTGGAAAGTGCCAGAATCACCAGGAGCATCTGGCAAAAGCTGCTGCCTCTGTGACCGCATTGAGGCACGTTCCCGTGTCTGCGAGTATATAGACAGCTCTTTCGCGTTCACTCCGAGGGAAACGGTCCGCTATTGCTTCTGTGCGTACAGACGCGATTCCCTTGTCTCTTGCGAACACAGGGAACTCTGTGCATCCAAATCTACAGGCTAAGGACGCGTCTGCATATGTTTTGGTGAACAATCGAGTGTGCGTGTTCTGACAGCTGCCTCTATGCAGACGTCTCCACAGAGCCACTTCTGAATGCCCCGCAGCCCAGGACTGAATGGATACACTAACAAGTGCACCGGTGTGAGCAACCACATATGCAGAAGGACGTCTTTCATCTCACAGAAGCGCGAACGTCTTGGCGTTCAAGCACATGGCAGAAACAAGGTGTGAACAGATGAGCTGCTGCTATTTTCTCCGTTCGGCATGCTTCGTTGTAGCTCTCTTGCCGGTCGCCGGCTTAGCGGCTTGCTTTGCGCGACTAGCTCTGGGGAGAGAAGGAGATAGCGCCGGAAACCTCGCCTTTTGCCTTCTTCGGCGCTGGAACCTGGTTGCTGCGCCTTCTCTTTGTCCATGTGCACACACACGATTCCTCAGCGAAAACCATGCAGAAACCTTTCCACGAGCACCCAGGGATGTGCACCCAGCACCACGTGCACGCACACGCAGCTAGAGAAAAGCACCTACCTTTTCACACACTGATGCCTAAGCAAACGCGTGGCCACACACACGCACACATCCGCAAGCGCGCCTACTCCCATCTATTGAGGGAAAGACGGACGAGCAACGTCCTGACAGGCTTGAGGGGAAAAACGTCCGTTGACGGTTGGCGTACTGCACGCCCGCCTACGGGGCTGCAGGGGAATCCACATTTGGAAGGTACCTGAAGATGTGTGCCTGTTCTTGGAGCTCCGCTAGTAGGGTAGCAAAGACACTCGTAGGCAGTACTGAATGCTGCTCCGTGCTACTTCTCCTCCGCTGGCAAATGCTTCACAGTCGCCCGAGGAAAGACGTTTAACAATCGATCTCCAAGAGGAACGAAACACATGATGCCATAAGGCGAAAGAATAGCAGGGCATCTCTTCACAGGCTTGTCCCTGATCTATAGCTGAGGGCAAACACTTGTGTGCTTGTGGGAGAGCCTGTGTCTTTCCTGGAAGCGTTTGGGAGTTTTGCTCAGGCGCGTGTTTCCTCAAGTTCAAGAATCAAGATCTAGGATACCTGCAGACAGGTGCCTGTTTGTGTGGAGACAGTCTGTTTGAAACTGTGTTCCTCAGCGCCCGCTCTTTCTCCCCGTCGCTCCACACGCCTGGGAGTCCCTTTCTTTCTCTCCACAAGCACGTGTGTTGACTTCGTCGCACATGTGCATCTGCACAAGCGTTGAGCTCAGCAGAGCGTGTCTCTTGACACTTGATGTGCGTTGGCTGTGTCTGCCTGCTCCAGTGAAGAGAGAAACGGGAAATCATCTTGGTAGAGGCAACAAAGCAAAAGCGAGGCAGGATCGACATCTGCTCAACAGAGACGGATTCCCTGCGCTGACACAGTTCACAGTTACACGAGAAGCAATCTGAGCGGTCCGTCGACCGGAGACGTGTTTCCCAAGAGGTCGTTTAGCGAGTGAACAGCAGTGTGCGCGACTTTCAGGAGTGTGCCTGGAAAGTGCCAGAATCACCAGGAGCATCTGTGCAAAAGCTGCTGCCTCTGTGACCGCATTGAGGCACGTTCGCGTGTCTGCGAGTATATAGACGGCTCTTTCGCGTTCACTCCGAGGGAAACGGTCCGCTATTGCTTCTGTGCGTACAGACGCGATTCCCTTGTCTCTTGCGAACACAGGGAACTCTGTGCATCCAAATCTACAGGCTAAGGACGCGTCTGCCTATGTTTTGGTGAACAATCGAGTGTGCGTGTTCTGACAGCTGCCTCTATGCAGACGTCTCCACAGAGCCACTTCTGAATGCCCCGCAGCCCAGGACTGAATGGATACACTAACAAGTGCACCGGTGTGAGCAACCACATATGCAGAAGGACGTCTTTCATCTCACAGAAGCGCGAACGTCTTGGCGTTCAAGCACATGGCAGAAACAAGGTGTGAACAGATGAGCTGCTGCTATTTTCTCCGTTCGGCATGCTTCGTTGTAGCTCTCTTGCCGGTCGCCGGCTTAGCGGCTTGCTTTGCGCGACTAGCTCTGGGGAGAGAAGGAGATAGCGCCGGAAACCTCGCCTTTTGCCTTCTTCGGCGCTGGAACCTGGTTGCTGCGCCTTCTCTTTGTCCATGTGCACACACACGATTCCTCAGCGAAAACCATGCAGAAACCTTTCCACGAGCACCCAGGGATGTGCACCCAGCACCACGTGCACGCACACGCAGCTAGAGAAAAGCACCTACCTTTTCACACACTGATGCCTAAGCAAACGCGTGGCCACACACACGCACACATCCGCAAGCGCGCCTACTCCCATCTATTGAGGGAAAGACGGACGAGCAACGTCCTGACAGGCTTGAGGGGAAAAACGTCCGTTGACGGTTGGCGTACTGCACGCCCGCCTACGGGGCTGCAGGGGAATCCACATTTGGAAGGTACCTGAAGATGTGTGCCTGTTCTTGGAGCTCCGCTAGTAGGGTAGCAAAGACACTCGTAGGCAGTACTGAATGCTGCTCCGTGCTACTTCTCCTCCGCTGGCAAATGCTTCACAGTCGCCCGAGGAAAGACGTTTAACAATCGATCTCCAAGAGGAACGAAACACATGATGCCATAAGGCGAAAGAATAGCAGGGCATCTCTTCACAGGCTTGTCCCTGATCTATAGCTGAGGGCAAACACTTGTGTGCTTGTGGGAGAGCCTGTGTCTTTCCTGGAAGCGTTTGGGAGTTTTGCTCAGGCGCGTGTTTCCTCAAGTTCAAGAATCAAGATCTAGGATACCTGCAGACAGGTGCCTGTTTGTGTGGAGACAGTCTGTTTGAAACTGTGTTCCTCAGCGCCCGCTCTTTCTCCCCGTCGCTCCACACGCCTGGGAGTCCCTTTCTTTCTCTCCACAAGCACGTGTGTTGACTTCGTCGCACATGTGCATCTGCACAAGCGTTGAGCTCAGCAGAGCGTGTCTCTTGACACTTGATGTGCGTTGGCTGTGTCTGCCTGCTCCAGTGAAGAGAGAAACGGGAAATCATCTTGGTAGAGGCAACAAAGCAAAAGCGAGGCAGGATCGACATCTGCTCAACAGAGACGGATTCCCTGCGCTGACACAGTTCACAGTTACACGAGAAGCAATCTGAGCGGTCCGTCGACCGGAGACGTGTTTCCCAAGAGGTCGTTTAGCGAGTGAACAGCAGTGTGCGCGACTTTCAGGAGTGTGCCTGGAAAGTGCCAGAATCACCAGGAGCATCTGTGCAAAAGCTGCTGCCTCTGTGACCGCATTGAGGCACGTTCGCGTGTCTGCGAGTATATAGACGGCTCTTTCGCGTTCACTCCGAGGGAAACGGTCCGCTATTGCTTCTGTGCGCACAGACGCGATTCCCTTGTCTCTTGCGAACACAGGGAACTCTGTGCATCCAAATCTACAGGCTAAGGACGCGTCTGCATATGTTTTGGTGAACAATCGAGTGTGCGTGTTCTGACAGCTGCCTCTATGCAGACGTCTCCACAGAGCCACTTCTGAATGCCCCGCAGCCCAGGACTGAATGGATACACTAACAAGTGCACCGGTGTGAGCAACCACATATGCAGAAGGACGTCTTTCATCTCACAGAAGCGCGAACGTCTTGGCGTTCAAGCACATGGCAGAAACAAGGTGTGAACAGATGAGCTGCTGCTATTTTCTCCGTTCGGCATGCTTCGTTGTAGCTCTCTTGCCGGTCGCCGGCTTAGCGGCTTGCTTTGCGCGACTAGCTCTGGGGAGAGAAGGAGATAGCGCCGGAAACCTCGCCTTTTGCCTTCTTCGGCGCTGGAACCTGGTTGCTGCGCCTTCTCTTTGTCCATGTGCACACACACGATTCCTCAGCGAAAACCATGCAGAAACCTTTCCACGAGCACCCAGGGATGTGCACCCAGCACCACGTGCACGCACACGCAGCTAGAGAAAAGCACCTACCTTTTCACACACTGATGCCTAAGCAAACGCGTGGCCACACACACGCACACATCCGCAAGCGCGCCTACTCCCATCTATTGAGGGAAAGACGGACGAGCAACGTCCTGACAGGCTTGAGGGGAAAAACGTCCGTTGACGGTTGGCGTACTGCACGCCCGCCTACGGGGCTGCAGGGGAATCCACATTTGGAAGGTACCTGAAGATGTGTGCCTGTTCTTGGAGCTCCGCTAGTAGGGTAGCAAAGACACTCGTAGGCAGTACTGAATGCTGCTCCGTGCTACTTCTCCTCCGCTGGCAAATGCTTCACAGTCGCCCGAGGAAAGACGTTTAACAATCGATCTCCAAGAGGAACGAAACACATGATGCCATAAGGCGAAAGAATAGCAGGGCATCTCTTCACAGGCTTGTCCCTGATCTATAGCTGAGGGCAAACACTTGTGTGCTTGTGGGAGAGCCTGTGTCTTTCCTGGAAGCGTTTGGGAGTTTTGCTCAGACGCGTGTTTCCTCAAGTTCAAGAATCAAGATCTAGGATACCTGCAGACAGGTGCCTGTTTGTGTGGAGACAGTCTGTTTGAAACTGTGTTCCTCAGCGCCCGCTCTTTCTCCCCGTCGCTCCACACGCCTGGGAGTCCCTTTCTTTCTCTCCACAAGCACGTGTGTTGACTTCGTCGCACATGTGCATCTGCACAAGCGTTGAGCTCAGCAGAGCGTGTCTCTTGACACTTGATGTGCGTTGGCTGTGTCTGCCTGCTCCAGTGAAGAGAGAAACGGGAAATCATCTTGGTAGAGGCAACAAAGCAAAAGCGAGGCAGGATTGACATCTGCTCAACAGAGACGGATTCCCTGCGCTGACACAGTTCACAGTTACACGAGAAGCAATCTGAGCGGTCCGTCGACCGGAGACGTGTTTCCCAAGAGGTCGTTTAGCGAGTGAACAGCAGTGTGCGCGACTTTCAGGAGTGTGCCTGGAAAGTGCCAGAATCACCAGGAGCATCTGTGCAAAAGCTGCTGCCTCTGTGACCGCATTGAGGCACGTTCGCGTGTCTGCGAGTATATAGACGGCTCTTTCGCGTTCACTCCGAGGGAAACGGTCCGCTATTGCTTCTGTGCGCACAGACGCGATTCCCTTGTCTCTTGCGAACACAGGGAACTCTGTGCATCCAAATCTACAGGCTAAGGACGCGTCTGCATATGTTTTGGTGAACAATCGAGTGTGCGTGTTCTGACAGCTGCCTCTATGCAGACGTCTCCACAGAGCCACTTCTGAATGCCCCGCAGCCCAGGACTGAATGGATACACTAACAAGTGCACCGGTGTGAGCAACCACATATGCAGAAGGACGTCTTTCATCTCACAGAAGCGCGAACGTCTTGGCGTTCAAGCACATGGCAGAAACAAGGTGTGAACAGATGAGCTGCTGCTATTTTCTCCGTTCGGCATGCTTCGTTGTAGCTCTCTTGCCGGTCGCCGGCTTAGCGGCTTGCTTTGCGCGACTAGCTCTGGGGAGAGAAGGAGATAGCGCCGGAAACCTCGCCTTTTGCCTTCTTCGGCGCTGGAACCTGGTTGCTGCGCCTTCTCTTTGTCCATGTGCACACACACGATTCCTCAGCGAAAACCATGCAGAAACCTTTCCACGAGCACCCAGGGATGTGCACCCAGCACCACGTGCACGCACACGCAGCTAGAGAAAAGCACCTACCTTTTCACACACTGATGCCTAAGCAAACGCGTGGCCACACACACGCACACATCCGCAAGCGCGCCTACTCCCATCTATTGAGGGAAAGACGGACGAGCAACGTCCTGACAGGCTTGAGGGGAAAAACGTCCGTTGACGGTTGGCGTACTGCACGCCCGCCTACGGGGCTGCAGGGGAATCCACATTTGGAAGGTACCTGAAGATGTGTGCCTGTTCTTGGAGCTCCGCTAGTAGGGTAGCAAAGACACTCGTAGGCAGTACTGAATGCTGCTCCGTGCTACTTCTCCTCCGCTGGCAAATGCTTCACAGTCGCCCTAGGAAAGACGTTTAACAATCGATCTCCAAGAGGAACGAAACACATGATGCCATAAGGCGAAAGAATAGCAGGGCATCTCTTCACAGGCTTGTCCCTGATCTATAGCTGAGGGCAAACACTTGTGTGCTTGTGGGAGAGCCTGTGTCTTTCCTGGAAGCGTTTGGGAGTTTTGCTCAGACGCGTGTTTCCTCAAGTTCAAGAATCAAGATCTAGGATACCTGCAGACAGGTGCCTGTTTGTGTGGAGACAGTCTGTTTGAAACTGTGTTCCTCAGCGCCCGCTCTTTCTCCCCGTCGCTCCACACGCCTGGGAGTCCCTTTCTTTCTCTCCACAAGCACGTGTGTTGACTTCGTCGCACATGTGCATCTGCACAAGCGTTGAGCTCAGCAGAGCGTGTCTCTTGACACTAGATGTGCGTTGGCTGTGTCTGCCTGCTCCAGTGAAGAGAGAAACGGGAAATCATCTTGGTAGAGGCAACAAAGCAAAAGCGAGGCAGGATTGACATCTGCTCAACAGAGACGGATTCCCTGCGCTGACACAGTTCACAGTTACACGAGAAGCAATCTGAGCGGTCCGTCGACCGGAGACGTGTTTCCCAAGAGGTCGTTTAGCGAGTGAACAGCAGTGTGCGCGACTTTCAGGAGTGTGCCTGGAAAGTGCCAGAATCACCAGGAGCATCTGTGCAAAAGCTGCTGCCTCTGTGACCGCATTGAGGCACGTTCGCGTGTCTGCGAGTATATAGACGGCTCTTTCGCGTTCACTCCGAGGGAAACGGTCCGCTATTGCTTCTGTGCGCACAGACGCGATTCCCTTGTCTCTTGCGAACACAGGGAACTCTGTGCATCCAAATCTACAGGCTAAGGACGCGTCTGCATATGTTTTGGTGAACAATCGAGTGTGCGTGTTCTGACAGCTGCCTCTATGCAGACGTCTCCACAGAGCCACTTCTGAATGCCCCGCAGCCCAGGACTGAATGGATACACTAACAAGTGCACCGGTGTGAGCAACCACATATGCAGAAGGACGTCTTTCATCTCACAGAAGCGCGAACGTCTTGGCGTTCAAGCACATGGCAGAAACAAGGTGTGAACAGATGAGCTGCTGCTATTTTCTCCGTTCGGCATGCTTCGTTGTAGCTCTCTTGCCGGTCGCCGGCTTAGCGGCTTGCTTTGCGCGACTAGCTCTGGGGACAGAAGGAGATAGCGCCGGAAACCTCGCCTTTTGCCTTCTTCGGCGCTGGAACCTGGTTGCTGCGCCTTCTCTTTGTCCATGTGCACACACACGATTCCTCAGCGAAAACCATGCAGAAACCTTTCCACGAGCACCCAGGGATGTGCACCCAGCACCACGTGCACGCACACGCAGCTAGAGAAAAGCACCTACCTTTTCACACACTGATGCCTAAGCAAACGCGTGGCCACACACACGCACACATCCGCAAGCGCGCCTACTCCCATCTATTGAGGGAAAGACGGACGAGCAACGTCCTGACAGGCTTGAGGGGAAAAACGTCCGTTGACGGTTGGCGTACTGCACGCCCGCCTACGGGGCTGCAGGGGAATCCACATTTGGAAGGTACCTGAAGATGTGTGCCTGTTCTTGGAGCTCTGCTAGTAGGGTAGCAAAGACACTCGTAGGCAGTACTGAATGCTGCTCCGTGCTACTTCTCCTCCGCTGGCAAATGCTTCACAGTCGCCCGAGGAAAGACGTTTAACAATCGATCTCCAAGAGGAACGAAACACATGATGCCATAAGGCGAAAGAATAGCAGGGCATCTCTTCACAGGCTTGTCCCTGATCTATAGCTGAGGGCAAACACTTGTGTGCTTGTGGGAGAGCCTGTGTCTTTCCTGGAAGCGTTTGGGAGTTTTGCTCAGACGCGTGTTTCCTCAAGTTCAAGAATCAAGATCTAGGATACCTGCAGACAGGTGCCTGTTTGTGTGGAGACAGTCTGTTTGAAACTGTGTTCCTCAGCGCCCGCTCTTTCTCCCCGTCGCTCCACACGCCTGGGAGTCCCTTTCTTTCTCTCCACAAGCACGTGTGTTGACTTCGTCGCACATGTGCATCTGCACAAGCGTTGAGCTCAGCAGAGCGTGTCTCTTGACACTTGATGTGCGTTGGCTGTGTCTGCCTGCTCCAGTGAAGAGAGAAACGGGAAATCATCTTGGTAGAGGCAACAAAGCAAAAGCGAGGCAGGATTGACATCTGCTCAACAGAGACGGATTCCCTGCGCTGACACAGTTCACAGTTACACGAGAAGCAATCTGAGCGGTCCGTCGACCGGAGACGTGTTTCCCAAGAGGTCGTTTAGCGAGTGAACAGCAGTGTGCGCGACTTTCAGGAGTGTGCCTGGAAAGTGCCAGAATCACCAGGAGCATCTGTGCAAAAGCTGCTGCCTCTGTGACCGCATTGAGGCACGTTCGCGTGTCTGCGAGTATATAGACGGCTCTTTCGCGTTCACTCCGAGGGAAACGGTCCGCTATTGCTTCTGTGCGCACAGACGCGATTCCCTTGTCTCTTGCGAACACAGGGAACTCTGTGCATCCAAATCTACAGGCTAAGGACGCGTCTGCATATGTTTTGGTGAACAATCGAGTGTGCGTGTTCTGACAGCTGCCTCTATGCAGACGTCTCCACAGAGCCACTTCTGAATGCCCCGCAGCCCAGGACTGAATGGATACACTAACAAGTGCACCGGTGTGAGCAACCACATATGCAGAAGGACGTCTTTCATCTCACAGAAGCGCGAACGTCTTGGCGTTCAAGCACATGGCAGAAACAAGGTGTGAACAGATGAGCTGCTGCTATTTTCTCCGTTCGGCATGCTTCGTTGTAGCTCTCTTGCCGGTCGCCGGCTTAGCGGCTTGCTTTGCGCGACTAGCTCTGGGGAGAGAAGGAGATAGCGCCGGAAACCTCGCCTTTTGCCTTCTTCGGCGCTGGAACCTGGTTGCTGCGCCTTCTCTTTGTCCATGTGCACACACACGATTCCTCAGCGAAAACCATGCAGAAACCTTTCCACGAGCACCCAGGGATGTGCACCCAGCACCACGTGCACGCACACGCAGCTAGAGAAAAGCACCTACCTTTTCACACACTGAAGCCTAAGCAAACGCGTGGCCACACACACGCACACATCCGCAAGCGCGCCTACTCCCATCTATTGAGGGAAAGACGGACGAGCAACGTCCTGACAGGCTTGAGGGGAAAAACGTCCGTTGACGGTTGGCGTACTGCACGCCCGCCTACGGGGCTGCAGGGGAATCCACATTTGGAAGGTACCTGAAGATGTGTGCCTGTTCTTGGAGCTCCGCTAGTAGGGTAGCAAAGACACTCGTAGGCAGTACTGAATGCTGCTCCGTGCTACTTCTCCTCCGCTGGCAAATGCTTCACAGTCGCCCGAGGAAAGACGTTTAACAATCGATCTCCAAGAGGAACGAAACACATGATGCCATAAGGCGAAAGAATAGCAGGGCATCTCTTCACAGGCTTGTCCCTGATCTATAGCTGAGGGCAAACACTTGTGTGCTTGTGGGAGAGCCTGTGTCTTTCCTGGAAGCGTTTGGGAGTTTTGCTCAGACGCGTGTTTCCTCAAGTTCAAGAATCAAGATCTAGGATACCTGCAGACAGGTGCCTGTTTGTGTGGAGACAGTCTGTTTGAAACTGTGTTCCTCAGCGCCCGCTCTTTCTCCCCGTCGCTCCACACGCCTGGGAGTCCCTTTCTTTCTCTCCACAAGCACGTGTGTTGACTTCGTCGCACATGTGCATCTGCACAAGCGTTGAGCTCAGCAGAGCGTGTCTCTTGACACTTGATGTGCGTTGGCTGTGTCTGCCTGCTCCAGTGAAGAGAGAAACGGGAAATCATCTTGGTAGAGGCAACAAAGCAAAAGCGAGGCAGGATTGACATCTGCTCAACAGAGACGGATTCCCTGCGCTGACACAGTTCACAGTTACACGAGAAGCAATCTGAGCGGTCGGTCGACCGGAGACGTGTTTCCCAAGAGGTCGTTTAGCGAGTGAACAGCAGTGTGCGCGACTTTCAGGAGTGTGCCTGGAAAGTGCCAGAATCACCAGGAGCATCTGTGCAAAAGCTGCTGCCTCTGTGACCGCATTGAGGCACGTTCGCGTGTCTGCGAGTATATAGACGGCTCTTTCGCGTTCACTCCGAGGGAAACGGTCCGCTATTGCTTCTGTGCGCACAGACGCGATTCCCTTGTCTCTTGCGAACACAGGGAACTCTGTGCATCCAAATCTACAGGCTAAGGACGCGTCTGCATATGTTTTGGTGAACAATCGAGTGTGCGTGTTCTGACAGCTGCCTCTATGCAGACGTCTCCACAGAGCCACTTCTGAATGCCCCGCAGCCCAGGACTGAATGGATACACTAACAAGTGCACCGGTGTGAGCAACCACATATGCAGAAGGACGTCTTTCATCTCACAGAAGCGCGAACGTCTTGGCGTTCAAGCACATGGCAGAAACAAGGTGTGAACAGATGAGCTGCTGCTATTTTCTCCGTTCGGCATGCTTCGTTGTAGCTCTCTTGCCGGTCGCCGGCTTAGCGGCTTGCTTTGCGCGACTAGCTCTGGGGAGAGAAGGAGATAGCGCCGGAAACCTCGCCTTTTGCCTTCTTCGGCGCTGGAACCTGGTTGCTGCGCCTTCTCTTTGTCCATGTGCACACACACGATTCCTCAGCGAAAACCATGCAGAAACCTTTCCACGAGCACCCAGGGATGTGCACCCAGCACCACGTGCACGCACACGCAGCTAGAGAAAAGCACCTACCTTTTCACACACTGATGCCTAAGCAAACGCGTGGCCACACACACGCACACATCCGCAAGCGCGCCTACTCCCATCTATTGAGGGAAAGACGGACGAGCAACGTCCTGACAGGCTTGAGGGGAAAAACGTCCGTTGACGGTTGGCGTACTGCACGCCCGCCTACGGGGCTGCAGGGGAATCCACATTTGGAAGGTACCTGAAGATGTGTGCCTGTTCTTGGAGCTCCGCTAGTAGGGTAGCAAAGACACTCGTAGGCAGTACTGAATGCTGCTCCGTGCTACTTCTCCTCCGCTGGCAAATGCTTCACAGTCGCCCTAGGAAAGACCTTTAACAATCGATCTCCAAGAGGAACGAAAAGACATGATGCCATAAGGCGAAAGAATAGCAGGGCATCTCTTCACAATCTTGTCCCTGATCTATAGCTGAGGGCAAACACTTGTGTGCTTGTGGGAGAGCCTGTGTCTTTCCTGGAAGCGTTTGGGAGTTTTGCTCAGACGCGTGTTTCCTCAAGTTCAAGAATCAAGATCTAGGATACCTGCAGACAGGTGCCTGTTTGTGTGGAGACAGTCTGTTTGAAACTGTGTTCCTCAGCGCCCGCTCTTTCTCCCCGTCGCTCCACACGCCTGGGAGTCCCTTTCTTTCTCTCCACAAGCACGTGTGTTGACTTCGTCGCACATGTGCATCTGCACAAGCGTTGAGCTCAGCAGAGCGTGTCTCTTGACACTTGATGTGCGTTGGCTGTGTCTGCCTGCTCCAGTGAAGAGAGAAACGGGAAATCATCTTGGTAGAGGCAACAAAGCAAAAGCGAGGCAGGATTGACATCTGCTCAACAGAGACGGATTCCCTGCGCTGACACAGTTCACAGTTACACGAGAAGCAATCTGAGCGGTCCGTCGACCGGAGACGTGTTTCCCAAGAGGTCGTTTAGCGAGTGAACAGCAGTGTGCGCGACTTTCAGGAGTGTGCCTGGAAAGTGCCAGAATCACCAGGAGCATCTGTGCAAAAGCTGCTGCCTCTGTGACCGCATTGAGGCACGTTCGCGTGTCTGCGAGTATATAGACGGCTCTTTCGCGTTCACTCCGAGGGAAACGGTCCGCTATTGCTTCTGTGCGCACAGACGCGATTCCCTTGTCTCTTGCGAACACAGGGAACTCTGTGCATCCAAATCTACAGGCTAAGGACGCGTCTGCATATGTTTTGGTGAACAATCGAGTGTGCGTGTTCTGACAGCTGCCTCTATGCAGACGTCTCCACAGAGCCACTTCTGAATGCCCCGCAGCCCAGGACTGAATGGATACACTAACAAGTGCACCGGTGTGAGCAACCACATATGCAGAAGGACGTCTTTCATCTCACAGAAGCGCGAACGTCTTGGCGTTCAAGCACATGGCAGAAACAAGGTGTGAACAGATGAGCTGCTGCTATTTTCTCCGTTCGGCATGCTTCGTTGTAGCTCTCTTGCCGGTCGCCGGCTTAGCGGCTTGCTTTGCGCGACTAGCTCTAGGGAGAGAAGGAGACAGCGCCGGAAACCTCGCCTTTTGCCTTCTTCGGCGCTGGAACCTGGTTGCTGCGCCTTCTCTTTGTCCATGTGCACACACACGATTCCTCAGCGAAAACCATGCAGAAACCTTTCCACGAGCACCCAGGGATGTGCACCCAGCACCACGTGCACGCACACGCAGCTAGAGAAAAGCACCTACCTTTTCACACACTGATGCCTAAGCAGACGCGTGGCCACACACACGCACACATCCGCAAGCGCGCCTACTCCCATCTATTGAGGGAAAGACGGACGAGCAACGTCCTGACAGGCTTGAGGGGAAAAACGTCCGTTGACGGTTGGCGTACTGCACGCCCGCCTACGGGGCTGCAGGGGAATCCACATTTGGAAGGTACCTGAAGATGTGTGCCTGTTCTTGGAGCTCCGCTAGTAGGGTAGCAAAGACACTCGTAGGCAGTACTGAATGCTGCTCCGTGCTACTTCTCCTCCGCTGGCAAATGCTTCACAGTCGCCCTAGGAAAGACGTTTAACAATCGATCTCCAAGAGGAACGAAACACATGATGCCATAAGGCGAAAGAATAGCAGGGCATCTCTTCACAGGCTTGTCCCTGATCTATAGCTGAGGGCAAACACTTGTGTGCTTGTGGGAGAGCCTGTGTCTTTCCTGGAAGCGTTTGGGAGTTTTGCTCAGACGCGTGTTTCCTCAAGTTCAAGAATCAAGATCTAGGATACCTGCAGACAGGTGCCTGTTTGTGTGGAGACAGTCTGTTTGAAACTGTGTTCCTCAGCGCCCGCTCTTTCTCCCCGTCGCTCCACACGCCTGGGAGTCCCTTTCTTTCTCTCCACAAGCACGTGTGTTGACTTCGTCGCACATGTGCATCTGCACAAGCGTTGAGCTCAGCAGAGCGTGTCTCTTGACACTTGATGTGCGTTGGCTGTGTCTGCCTGCTCCAGTGAAGAGAGAAACGGGAAATCATCTTGGTAGAGGCAACAAAGCAAAAGCGAGGCAGGATTGACATCTGCTCAACAGAGACGGATTCCCTGCGCTGACACAGTTCACAGTTACACGAGAAGCAATCTGAGCGGTCCGTCGACCGGAGACGTGTTTCCCAAGAGGTCGTTTAGCGAGTGAACAGCAGTGTGCGCGACTTTCAGGAGTGTGCCTGGAAAGTGCCAGAATCACCAGGAGCATCTGTGCAAAAGCTGCTGCCTCTGTGACCGCATTGAGGCACGTTCGCGTGTCTGCGAGTATATAGACGGCTCTTTCGCGTTCACTCCGAGGGAAACGGTCCGCTATTGCTTCTGTGCGCACAGACGCGATTCCCTTGTCTCTTGCGAACACAGGGAACTCTGTGCATCCAAATCTACAGGCTAAGGACGCGTCTGCATATGTTTTGGTGAACAATCGAGTGTGCGTGTTCTGACAGCTGCCTCTATGCAGACGTCTCCACAGAGCCACTTCTGAATGCCCCGCAGCCCAGGACTGAATGGATACACTAACAAGTGCACCGGTGTGAGCAACCACATATGCAGAAGGACGTCTTTCATCTCACAGAAGCGCGAACGTCTTGGCGTTCAAGCACATGGCAGAAACAAGGTGTGAACAGATGAGCTGCTGCTATTTTCTCCGTTCGGCATGCTTCGTTGTAGCTCTCTTGCCGGTCGCCGGCTTAGCGGCTTGCTTTGCGCGACTAGCTCTAGGGAGAGAAGGAGACAGCGCCGGAAACCTCGCCTTTTGCCTTCTTCGGCGCTGGAACCTGGTTGCTGCGCCTTCTCTTTGTCCATGTGCACACACACGATTCCTCAGCGAAAACCATGCAGAAACCTTTCCACGAGCACCCAGGGATGTGCACCCAGCACCACGTGCACGCACACGCAGCTAGAGAAAAGCACCTACCTTTTCACACACTGATGCCTAAGCAGACGCGTGGCCACACACAGGCACACATCCGCAAGCGCGCCTACTCCCATCTATTGAGGGAAAGACGGACGAGCAACGTCCTGACAGGCTTGAGGGGAAAAACGTCCGTTGACGGTTGGCGTACTGCACGCCCGCCTACGGGGCTGCAGGGGAATCCACATTTGGAAGGTACCTGAAGATGTGTGCCTGTTCTTGGAGCTCCGCTAGTAGGGTAGCAAAGACACTCGTAGGCAGTACTGAATGCTGCTCCGTGCTACTTCTCCTCCGCTGGCAAATGCTTCACAGTCGCCCTAGGAAAGACGTTTAACAATCGATCTCCAAGAGGAACGAAACACATGATGCCATAAGGCGAAAGAATAGCAGGGCATCTCTTCACAGGCTTGTCCCTGATCTATAGCTGAGGGCAAACACTTGTGTGCTTGTGGGAGAGCCTGTGTCTTTCCTGGAAGCGTTTGGGAGTTTTGCTCAGACGCGTGTTTCCTCAAGTTCAAGAATCAAGATCTAGGATACCTGCAGACAGGTGCCTGTTTGTGTGGAGACAGTCTGTTTGAAACTGTGTTCCTCAGCGCCCGCTCTTTCTCCCCGTCGCTCCACACGCCTGGGAGTCCCTTTCTTTCTCTCCACAAGCACGTGTGTTGACTTCGTCGCACATGTGCATCTGCACAAGCGTTGAGCTCAGCAGAGCGTGTCTCTTGACACTAGATGTGCGTTGGCTGTGTCTGCGTGCTCCAGTGAAGAGAGAAACGGGAAATCATCTTGGTAGAGGCAACAAAGCAAAAGCGAGGCAGGATTGACATCTGCTCAACAGAGACGGATTCCCTGCGCTGACACAGTTCACAGTTACACGAGAAGCAATCTGAGCGGTCCGTCGACCGGAGACGTGTTTCCCAAGAGGTCGTTTAGCGAGTGAACAGCAGTGTGCGCGACTTTCAGGAGTGTGCCTGGAAAGTGCCAGAATCACCAGGAGCATCTGTGCAAAAGCTGCTGCCTCTGTGACCGCATTGAGGCACGTTCGCGTGTCTGCGAGTATATAGACGGCTCTTTCGCGTTCACTCCGAGGGAAACGGTCCGCTATTGCTTCTGTGCGCACAGACGCGATTCCCTTGTCTCTTGCGAACACAGGGAACTCTGTGCATCCAAATCTACAGGCTAAGGACGCGTCTGCATATGTTTTGGTGAACAATCGAGTGTGCGTGTTCTGACAGCTGCCTCTATGCAGACGTCTCCACAGAGCCACTTCTGAATGCCCCGCAGCCCAGGACTGAATGGATACACTAACAAGTGCACCGGTGTGAGCAACCACATATGCAGAAGGACGTCTTTCATCTCACAGAAGCGCGAACGTCTTGGCGTTCAAGCACATGGCAGAAACAAGGTGTGAACAGATGAGCTGCTGCTATTTTCTCCGTTCGGCATGCTTCGTTGTAGCTCTCTTGCCGGTCGCCGGCTTAGCGGCTTGCTTTGCGCGACTAGCTCTAGGGAGAGAAGGAGACAGCGCCGGAAACCTCGCCTTTTGCCTTCTTCGGCGCTGGAACCTGGTTGCTGCGCCTTCTCTTTGTCCATGTGCACACACACGATTCCTCAGCGAAAACCATGCAGAAACCTTTCCACGAGCACCCAGGGATGTGCACCCAGCACCACGTGCACGCACACGCAGCTAGAGAAAAGCACCTACCTTTTCACACACTGATGCCTAAGCAGACGCGTGGCCACACACAGGCACACATCCGCAAGCGCGCCTACTCCCATCTATTGAGGGAAAGACGGACGAGCAACGTCCTGACAGGCTTGAGGGGAAAAACGTCCGTTGACGGTTGGCGTACTGCACGCCCGCCTACGGGGCTGCAGGGGAATCCACATTTGGAAGGTACCTGAAGATGTGTGCCTGTTCTTGGAGCTCCGCTAGTAGGGTAGCAAAGACACTCGTAGGCAGTACTGAATGCTGCTCCGTGCTACTTCTCCTCCGCTGGCAAATGCTTCACAGTCGCCCTAGGAAAGACGTTTAACAATCGATCTCCAAGAGGAACGAAACACATGATGCCATAAGGCGAAAGAATAGCAGGGCATCTCTTCACAGGCTTGTCCCTGATCTATAGCTGAGGGCAAACACTTGTGTGCTTGTGGGAGAGCCTGTGTCTTTCCTGGAAGCGTTTGGGAGTTTTGCTCAGACGCGTGTTTCCTCAAGTTCAAGAATCAAGATCTAGGATACCTGCAGACAGGTGCCTGTTTGTGTGGAGACAGTCTGTTTGAAACTGTGTTCCTCAGCGCCCGCTCTTTCTCCCCGTCGCTCCACACGCCTGGGAGTCCCTTTCTTTCTCTCCACAAGCACGTGTGTTGACTTCGTCGCACATGTGCATCTGCACAAGCGTTGAGCTCAGCAGAGCGTGTCTCTTGACACTTGATGTGCGTTGGCTGTGTCTGCCTGCTCCAGTGAAGAGAGAAACGGGAAATCATCTTGGTAGAGGCAACAAAGCAAAAGCGAGGCAGGATTGACATCTGCTCAACAGAGACGGATTCCCTGCGCTGACACAGTTCACAGTTACACGAGAAGCAATCTGAGCGGTCCGTCGACCGGAGACGTGTTTCCCAAGAGGTCGTTTAGCGAGTGAACAGCAGTGTGCGCGACTTTCAGGAGTGTGCCTGGAAAGTGCCAGAATCACCAGGAGCATCTGTGCAAAAGCTGCTGCCTCTGTGACCGCATTGAGGCACGTTCGCGTGTCTGCGAGTATATAGACGGCTCTTTCGCGTTCACTCCGAGGGAAACGGTCCGCTATTGCTTCTGTGCGCACAGACGCGATTCCCTTGTCTCTTGCGAACACAGGGAACTCTGTGCATCCAAATCTACAGGCTAAGGACGCGTCTGCATATGTTTTGGTGAACAATCGAGTGTGCGTGTTCTGACAGCTGCCTCTATGCAGACGTCTCCACAGAGCCACTTCTGAATGCCCCGCAGCCCAGGACTGAATGGATACACTAACAAGTGCACCGGTGTGAGCAACCACATATGCAGAAGGACGTCTTCCATCTCACAGAAGCGCGAACGTCTTGGCGTTCAAGCACATGGCAGAAACAAGGTGTGAACAGATGAGCTGCTGCTATTTTCTCCGTTCGGCATGCTTCGTTGTAGCTCTCTTGCCGGTCGCCGGCTTAGCGGCTTGCTTTGCGCGACTAGCTCTGGGGAGAGAAGGAGATAGCGCCGGAAACCTCGCCTTTTG
Organism: Patagioenas fasciata; assembly: GCF_037038585.1. Taxonomy (NCBI): domain Eukaryota; kingdom Metazoa; phylum Chordata; class Aves; order Columbiformes; family Columbidae; genus Patagioenas; species Patagioenas fasciata. The sequence goes on from NW_027288795.1 coordinate 185,049, forward strand.
CCTTCTTCGGCGCTGGAACCTGGTTGCTGCGCCTTCTCTTTGTCCATGTGCACACACACGATTCCTCAGCGAAAACCATGCAGAAACCTTTCCACGAGCACCCAGGGATGTGCACCCAGCACCACGTGCACGCACACGCAGCTAGAGAAAAGCACCTACCTTTTCACACACTGATGCCTAAGCAAACGCGTGGCCACACACACGCACACATCCGCAAGCGCGCCTACTCCCTTCTATTGAGGGAAAGACGGACGAGCAACGTCCTGACAGGCTTGAGGGGAAAAACGTCCGTTGACGGTTGGCGTACTGCACGCCCGCCTACGGGGCTGCAGGGGAATCCACATTTGGAAGGTACCTGAAGATGTGTGCCTGTTCTTGGAGCTCCGCTAGTAGGGTAGCAAACACACTCGTAGGCAGTACTGAATGCTGCTCCGTGCTACTTCTCCTCCGCTGGCAAATGCTTCACAGTCGCCCGAGGAAAGACGTTTAACAATCGATCTCCAAGAGGAACGAAACACATGATGCCATAAGGCGAAAGAATAGCAGGGCATCTCTTCACAGGCTTGTCCCTGATCTATAGCTGAGGGCAAACACTTGTGTGCTTGTGGGAGAGCCTGTGTCTTTCCTGGAAGCGTTTGGGAGTTTTGCTCAGACGCGTGTTTCCTCAAGTTCAAGAATCAAGATCTAGGATACCTGCAGACAGGTGCCTGTTTGTGTGGAGACAGTCTGTTTGAAACTGTGTTCCTCAGCGCCCGCTCTTTCTCCCCGTCGCTCCACACGCCTGGGAGTCCCTTTCTTTCTCTCCACAAGCACGTGTGTTGACTTCGTCGCACGTGTGCATCTGCACAAGCGTTGAGCTCAGCAGAGCGTGTCTCTTGACACTTGATGTGCGTTGGCTGTGTCTGCCTGCTCCAGTGAAGAGAGAAACGGGAAATCATCTTGGTAGAGGCAACAAAGCAAAAGCGAGGCAGGATTGACATCTGCTCAACAGAGACGGATTCCCTGCGCTGACACAGTTCACAGTTACACGAGAAGCAATCTGAGCGGTCCGTCGACCGGAGACGTGTTTCCCAAGAGGTCGTTTAGCGAGTGAACAGCAGTGTGCGCGACTTTCAGGAGTGTGCCTGGAAAGTGCCAGAATCACCAGGAGCATCTGTGCAAAAGCTGCTGCCTCTGTGACCGCATTGAGGCACGTTCGCGTGTCTGCGAGTATATAGACGGCTCTTTCGCGTTCACTCCGAGGGAAACGGTCCGCTATTGCTTCTGTGCGCACAGACGCGATTCCCTTGTCTCTTGCGAACACAGGGAACTCTGTGCATCCAAATCTACAGGCTAAGGACGCGTCTGCATATGTTTTGGTGAACAATCGAGTGTGCGTGTTCTGACAGCTGCCTCTATGCAGACGTCTCCACAGAGCCACTTCTGAATGCCCCGCAGCCCAGGACTGAATGGATACACTAACAAGTGCACCGGTGTGAGCAACCACATATGCAGAAGGACGTCTTTCATCTCACAGAAGCGCGAACGTCTTGGCGTTCAAGCACATGGCAGAAACAAGGTGTGAACAGATGAGCTGCTGCTATTTTCTCCGTTCGGCATGCTTCGTTGTAGCTCTCTTGCCGGTCGCCGGCTTAGCGGCTTGCTTTGCGCGACTAGCTCTAGGGAGAGAAGGAGACAGCGCCGGAAACCTCGCCTTTTGCCTTCTTCGGCGCTGGAACCTGGTTGCTGCGCCTTCTCTTTGTCCATGTGCACACACACGATTCCTCAGCGAAAACCATGCAGAAACCTTTCCACGAGCACCCAGGGATGTGCACCCAGCACCACGTGCACGCACACGCAGCTAGAGAAAAGCACCTACCTTTTCACACACTGATGCCTAAGCAGACGCGTGGCCACACACAGGCACACATCCGCAAGCGCGCCTACTCCCATCTATTGAGGGAAAGACGGACGAGCAACGTCCTGACAGGCTTGAGGGGAAAAACGTCCGTTGACGGTTGGCGTACTGCACGCCCGCCTACGGGGCTGCAGGGGAATCCACATTTGGAAGGTACCTGAAGATGTGTGCCTGTTCTTGGAGCTCCGCTAGTAGGGTAGCAAAGACACTCGTAGGCAGTACTGAATGCTGCTCCGTGCTACTTCTCCTCCGCTGGCAAATGCTTCACAGTCGCCCTAGGAAAGACGTTTAACAATCGATCTCCAAGAGGAACGAAACACATGATGCCATAAGGCGAAAGAATAGCAGGGCATCTCTTCACAGGCTTGTCCCTGATCTATAGCTGAGGGCAAACACTTGTGTGCTTGTGGGAGAGCCTGTGTCTTTCCTGGAAGCGTTTGGGAGTTTTGCTCAGACGCGTGTTTCCTCAAGTTCAAGAATCAAGATCTAGGATACCTGCAGACAGGTGCCTGTTTGTGTGGAGACAGTCTGTTTGAAACTGTGTTCCTCAGCGCCCGCTCTTTCTCCCCGTCGCTCCACACGCCTGGGAGTCCCTTTCTTTCTCTCCACAAGCACGTGTGTTGACTTCGTCGCACATGTGCATCTGCACAAGCGTTGAGCTCAGCAGAGCGTGTCTCTTGACACTTGATGTGCGTTGGCTGTGTCTGCCTGCTCCAGTGAAGAGAGAAACGGGAAATCATCTTGGTAGAGGCAACAAAGCAAAAGCGAGGCAGGATTGACATCTGCTCAACAGAGACGGATTCCCTGCGCTGACACAGTTCACAGTTACACGAGAAGCAATCTGAGCGGTCCGTCGACCGGAGACGTGTTTCCCAAGAGGTCGTTTAGCGAGTGAACAGCAGTGTGCGCGACTTTCAGGAGTGTGCCTGGAAAGTGCCAGAATCACCAGGAGCATCTGTGCAAAAGCTGCTGCCTCTGTGACCGCATTGAGGCACGTTCGCGTGTCTGCGAGTATATAGACGGCTCTTTCGCGTTCACTCCGAGGGAAACGGTCCGCTATTGCTTCTGTGCGCACAGACGCGATTCCCTTGTCTCTTGCGAACACAGGGAACTCTGTGCATCCAAATCTACAGGCTAAGGACGCGTCTGCATATGTTTTGGTGAACAATCGAGTGTGCGTGTTCTGACAGCTGCCTCTATGCAGACGTCTCCACAGAGCCACTTCTGAATGCCCCGCAGCCCAGGACTGAATGGATACACTAACAAGTGCACCGGTGTGAGCAACCACATATGCAGAAGGACGTCTTTCATCTCACAGAAGCGCGAACGTCTTGGCGTTCAAGCACATGGCAGAAACAAGGTGTGAACAGATGAGCTGCTGCTATTTTCTCCGTTCGGCATGCTTCGTTGTAGCTCTCTTGCCGGTCGCCGGCTTAGCGGCTTGCTTTGCGCGACTAGCTCTGGGGAGAGAAGGAGATAGCGCCGGAAACCTCGCCTTTTGCCTTCTTCGGCGCTGGAACCTGGTTGCTGCGCCTTCTCTTTGTCCATGTGCACACACACGATTCCTCAGCGAAAACCATGCAGAAACCTTTCCACGAGCACCCAGGGATGTGCACCCAGCACCACGTGCACGCACACGCAGCTAGAGAAAAGCACCTACCTTTTCACACACTGATGCCTAAGCAAACGCGTGGCCACACACACGCACACATCCGCAAGCGCGCCTACTCCCATCTATTGAGGGAAAGACGGACGAGCAACGTCCTGACAGGCTTGAGGGGAAAAACGTCCGTTGACGGTTGGCGTACTTCACGCCCGCCTACGGGGCTGCAGGGGAATCCACATTTGGAAGGTACCTGAAGATGTGTGCCTGTTCTTGGAGCTCCGCTAGTAGGGTAGCAAAGACACTCGTAGGCAGTACTGAATGCTGCTCCGTGCTACTTCTCCTCCGCTGGCAAATGCTTCACAGTCGCCCTAGGAAAGACGTTTAACAATCGATCTCCAAGAGGAACGAAACACATGATGCCATAAGGCGAAAGAATAGCAGGGCATCTCTTCACAGGCTTGTCCCTGATCTATAGCTGAGGGCAAACACTTGTGTGCTTGTGGGAGAGCCTGTGTCTTTCCTGGAAGCGTTTGGGAGTTTTGCTCAGACGCGTGTTTCCTCAAGTTCAAGAATCAAGATCTAGGATACCTGCAGACAGGTGCCTGTTTGTGTGGAGACAGTCTGTTTGAAACTGTGTTCCTCAGCGCCCGCTCTTTCTCCCCGTCGCTCCACACGCCTGGGAGTCCCTTTCTTTCTCTCCACAAGCACGTGTGTTGACTTCGTCGCACATGTGCATCTGCACAAGCGTTGAGCTCAGCAGAGCGTGTCTCTTGACACTTGATGTGCGTTGGCTGTGTCTGCCTGCTCCAGTGAAGAGAGAAACGGGAAATCATCTTGGTAGAGGCAACAAAGCAAAAGCGAGGCAGGATTGACATCTGCTCAACAGAGACGGATTCCCTGCGCTGACACAGTTCACAGTTACACGAGAAGCAATCTGAGCGGTCCGTCGACCGGAGACGTGTTTCCCAAGAGGTCGTTTAGCGAGTGAACAGCAGTGTGCGCGACTTTCAGGAGTGTGCCTGGAAAGTGCCAGAATCACCAGGAGCATCTGTGCAAAAGCTGCTGCCTCTGTGACCGCATTGAGGCACGTTCGCGTGTCTGCGAGTATATAGACGGCTCTTTCGCGTTCACTCCGAGGGAAACGGTCCGCTATTGCTTCTGTGCGCACAGACGCGATTCCCTTGTCTCTTGCGAACACAGGGAACTCTGTGCATCCAAATCTACAGGCTAAGGACGCGTCTGCATATGTTTTGGTGAACAATCGAGTGTGCGTGTTCTGACAGCTGCCTCTATGCAGACGTCTCCACAGAGCCACTTCTGAATGCCCCGCAGCCCAGGACTGAATGGATACACTAACAAGTGCACCGGTGTGAGCAACCACATATGCAGAAGGACGTCTTTCATCTCACAGAAGCGCGAACGTCTTGGCGTTCAAGCACATGGCAGAAACAAGGTGTGAACAGATGAGCTGCTGCTATTTTCTCCGTTCGGCATGCTTCGTTGTAGCTCTCTTGCCGGTCGCCGGCTTAGCGGCTTGCTTTGCGCGACTAGCTCTGGGGAGAGAAGGAGATAGCGCCGGAAACCTCGCCTTTTGCCTTCTTCGGCGCTGGAACCTGGTTGCTGCGCCTTCTCTTTGTCCATGTGCACACACACGATTCCTCAGCGAAAACCATGCAGAAACCTTTCCACGAGCACCCAGGGATGTGCACCCAGCACCACGTGCACGCACACGCAGCTAGAGAAAAGCACCTACCTTTTCACACACTGATGCCTAAGCAAACGCGTGGCCACACACACGCACACATCCGCAAGCGCGCCTACTCCCATCTATTGAGGGAAAGACGGACGAGCAACGTCCTGACAGGCTTGAGGGGAAAAACGTCCGTTGACGGTTGGCGTACTTCACGCCCGCCTACGGGGCTGCAGGGGAATCCACATTTGGAAGGTACCTGAAGATGTGTGCCTGTTCTTGGAGCTCCGCTAGTAGGGTAGCAAAGACACTCGTAGGCAGTACTGAATGCTGCTCCGTGCTACTTCTCCTCCGCTGGCAAATGCTTCACAGTCGCCCTAGGAAAGACGTTTAACAATCGATCTCCAAGAGGAACGAAACACATGATGCCATAAGGCGAAAGAATAGCAGGGCATCTCTTCACAGGCTTGTCCCTGATCTATAGCTGAGGGCAAACACTTGTGTGCTTGTGGGAGAGCCTGTGTCTTTCCTGGAAGCGTTTGGGAGTTTTGCTCAGACGCGTGTTTCCTCAAGTTCAAGAATCAAGATCTAGGATACCTGCAGACAGGTGCCTGTTTGTGTGGAGACAGTCTGTTTGAAACTGTGTTCCTCAGCGCCCGCTCTTTCTCCCCGTCGCTCCACACGCCTGGGAGTCCCTTTCTTTCTCTCCACAAGCACGTGTGTTGACTTCGTCGCACATGTGCATCTGCACAAGCGTTGAGCTCAGCAGAGCGTGTCTCTTGACACTTGATGTGCGTTGGCTGTGTCTGCCTGCTCCAGTGAAGAGAGAAACGGGAAATCATCTTGGTAGAGGCAACAAAGCAAAAGCGAGGCAGGATTGACATCTGCTCAACAGAGACGGATTCCCTGCGCTGACACAGTTCACAGTTACACGAGAAGCAATCTGAGCGGTCCGTCGACCGGAGACGTGTTTCCCAAGAGGTCGTTTAGCGAGTGAACAGCAGTGTGCGCGACTTTCAGGAGTGTGCCTGGAAAGTGCCAGAATCACCAGGAGCATCTGTGCAAAAGCTGCTGCCTCTGTGACCGCATTGAGGCACGTTCGCGTGTCTGCGAGTATATAGACGGCTCTTTCGCGTTCACTCCGAGGGAAACGGTCCGCTATTGCTTCTGTGCGCACAGACGCGATTCCCTTGTCTCTTGCGAACACAGGGAACTCTGTGCATCCAAATCTACAGGCTAAGGACGCGTCTGCATATGTTTTGGTGAACAATCGAGTGTGCGTGTTCTGACAGCTGCCTCTATGCAGACGTCTCCACAGAGCCACTTCTGAATGCCCCGCAGCCCAGGACTGAATGGATACACTAACAAGTGCACCGGTGTGAGCAACCACATATGCAGAAGGACGTCTTTCATCTCACAGAAGCGCGAACGTCTTGGCGTTCAAGCACATGGCAGAAACAAGGTGTGAACAGATGAGCTGCTGCTATTTTCTCCGTTCGGCATGCTTCGTTGTAGCTCTCTTGCCGGTCGCCGGCTTAGCGGCTTGCTTTGCGCGACTAGCTCTGGGGAGAGAAGGAGATAGCGCCGGAAACCTCGCCTTTTGCCTTCTTCGGCGCTGGAACCTGGTTGCTGCGCCTTCTCTTTGTCCATGTGCACACACACGATTCCTCAGCGAAAACCATGCAGAAACCTTTCCACGAGCACCCAGGGATGTGCACCCAGCACCACGTGCACGCACACGCAGCTAGAGAAAAGCACCTACCTTTTCACACACTGATGCCTAAGCAAACGCGTGGCCACACACACGCACACATCCGCAAGCGCGCCTACTCCCATCTATTGAGGGAAAGACGGACGAGCAACGTCCTGACAGGCTTGAGGGGAAAAACGTCCGTTGACGGTTGGCGTACTGCACGCCCGCCTACGGGGCTGCAGGGGAATCCACATTTGGAAGGTACCTGAAGATGTGTGCCTGTTCTTGGAGCTCCGCTAGTAGGGTAGCAAAGACACTCGTAGGCAGTACTGAATGCTGCTCCGTGCTACTTCTCCTCCGCTGGCAAATGCTTCAGTGTCGCCCGAGGAAAGACGTTTAACAATCGATCTCCAAGAGGAACGAAACACATGATGCCATAAGGCGAAAGAATAGCAGGGCATCTCTTCACAGGCTTGTCCCTGATCTATAGCTGAGGGCAAACACTTGTGTGCTTGTGGGAGAGCCTGTGTCTTTCCTGGAAGCGTTTGGGAGTTTTGCTCAGACGCGTGTTTCCTCAAGTTCAAGAATCAAGATCTAGGATACCTGCAGACAGGTGCCTGTTTGTGTGGAGACAGTCTGTTTGAAACTGTGTTCCTCAGCGCCCGCTCTTTCTCCCCGTCGCTCCACACGCCTGGGAGTCCCTTTCTTTCTCTCCACAAGCACGTGTGTTGACTTCGTCGCACATGTGCATCTGCACAAGCGTTGAGCTCAGCAGAGCGTGTCTCTTGACACTTGATGTGCGTTGGCTGTGTCTGCCTGCTCCAGTGAAGAGAGAAACGGGAAATCATCTTGGTAGAGGCAACAAAGCAAAAGCGAGGCAGGATTGACATCTGCTCAACAGAGACGGATTCCCTGCGCTGACACAGTTCACAGTTACACGAGAAGCAATCTGAGCGGTCCGTCGACCGGAGACGTGTTTCCCAAGAGGTCGTTTAGCGAGTGAACAGCAGTGTGCGCGACTTTCAGGAGTGTGCCTGGAAAGTGCCAGAATCACCAGGAGCATCTGTGCAAAAGCTGCTGCCTCTGTGACCGCATTGAGGCACGTTCGCGTGTCTGCGAGTATATAGACGGCTCTTTCGCGTTCACTCCGAGGGAAACGGTCCGCTATTGCTTCTGTGCGAACAGACGCGATTCCCTTGTCTCTTGCGAACACAGGGAACTCTGTGCATCCAAATCTACAGGCTAAGGACGCGTCTGCATATGTTTTGGTGAACAATCGAGTGTGCGTGTTCTGACAGCTGCCTCTATGCAGACGTCTCCACAGAGCCACTTCTGAATGCCCCGCAGCCCAGGACTGAATGGATACACTAACAAGTGCACCGGTGTGAGCAACCACATATGCAGAAGGACGTCTTTCATCTCACAGAAGCGCGAACGTCTTGGCGTTCAAGCACATGGCAGAAACAAGGTGTGAACAGATGAGCTGCTGCTATTTTCTCCGTTCGGCATGCTTCGTTGTAGCTCTCTTGCCGGTCGCCGGCTTAGCGGCTTGCTTTGCGCGACTAGCTCTGGGGAGAGAAGGAGATAGCGCCGGAAACCTCGCCTTTTGCCTTCTTCGGCGCTGGAACCTGGTTGCTGCGCCTTCTCTTTGTCCATGTGCACACACACGATTCCTCAGCGAAAACCATGCAGAAACCTTTCCACGAGCACCCAGGGATGTGCACCCAGCACCACGTGCACGCACACGCAGCTAGAGAAAAGCACCTACCTTTTCACACACTGATGCCTAAGCAAACGCGTGGCCACACACACGCACACATCCGCAAGCGCGCCTACTCCCATCTACTGAGAGAAAGACGGACGAGCTCTTTGGTTGCTCTTCACAGGCTTGTCCCTGATCTATAGCTGAGGGCAAACACTTGTGTGCTTGTGGGAGAGCCTGTGTCTTTCCTGGAAGCGTTTGGGAGTTTTGCTCAGACGCGTGTTTCCTCAAGTTCAAGAATCAAGATCTAGGATACCTGCAGACAGGTGCCTGTTTGTGTGGAGACAGTCTGTTTGAAACTGTGTTCCTCAGCGCCCGCTCTTTCTCCCCGTCGCTCCACACGCCTGGGAGTCCCTTTCTTTCTCTCCACAAGCACGTGTGTTGACTTCGTCGCACATGTGCATCTGCACAAGCGTTGAGCTCAGCAGAGCGTGTCTCTTGACACTTGATGTGCGTTGGCTGTGTCTGCCTGCTCCAGTGAAGAGAGAAACGGGAAATCATCTTGGTAGAGGCAACAAAGCAAAGGCGAGGCAGGATTGACATCTGCTCAACAGAGACGGATTCCCTGCGCTGACACAGTTCACAGTTACACGAGAAGCAATCTGAGCGGTCCGTCGACCGGAGACGTGTTTCCCAAGAGGTCGTTTAGCGAGTGAACAGCAGTGTGCGCGACTTTCAGGAGTGTGCCTGGAAAGTGCCAGAATCACCAGGAGCATCTGTGCAAAAGCTGCTGCCTCTGTGACCGCATTGAGGCACGTTCGCGTGTCTGCGAGTATATAGACGGCTCTTTCGCGTTCACTCCGAGGGAAACGGTCCGCTATTGCTTCTGTGCGCACAGACGCGATTCCCTTGTCTCTTGCGAACACAGGGAACTCTGTGCATCCAAATCTACAGGCTAAGGACGCGTCTGCATATGTTTTGGTGAACAATCGAGTGTGCGTGTTCTGACAGCTGCCTCTATGCAGACGTCTCCACAGAGCCACTTCTGAATGCCCCGCAGCCCAGGACTGAATGGATACACTAACAAGTGCACCGGTGTGAGCAACCACATATGCAGAAGGACGTCTTTCATCTCACAGAAGCGCGAACGTCTTGGCGTTCAAGCACATGGCAGAAACAAGGTGTGAACAGATGAGCTGCTGCTATTTTCTCCGTTCGGCATGCTTCGTTGTAGCTCTCTTGCCGGTCGCCGGCTTAGCGGCTTGCTTTGCGCGACTAGCTCTGGGGAGAGAAGGAGATAGCGCCGGAAACCTCGCCTTTTGCCTTCTTCGGCGCTGGAACCTGGTTGCTGCGCCTTCTCTTTGTCCATGTGCACACACACGATTCCTCAGCGAAAACCATGCAGAAACCTTTCCACGAGCACCCAGGGATGTGCACCCAGCACCACGTGCACGCACACGCAGCTAGAGAAAAGCACCTACCTTTTCACACACTGATGCCTAAGCAAACGCGTGGCCACACACACGCACACATCCGCAAGCGCGCCTACTCCCATCTACTGAGAGAAAGACGGACGAGCTCTTTGGTTGCTCTTCACAGGCTTGTCCCTGATCTATAGCTGAGGGCAAACACTTGTGTGCTTGTGGGAGAGCCTGTGTCTTTCCTGGAAGCGTTTGGGAGTTTTGCTCAGACGCGTGTTTCCTCAAGTTCAAGAATCAAGATCTAGGATACCTGCAGACAGGTGCCTGTTTGTGTGGAGACAGTCTGTTTGAAACTGTGTTCCTCAGCGCCCGCTCTTTCTCCCCGTCGCTCCACACGCCTGGGAGTCCCTTTCTTTCTCTCCACAAGCACGTGTGTTGACTTCGTCGCACATGTGCATCTGCACAAGCGTTGAGCTCAGCAGAGCGTGTCTCTTGACACTTGATGTGCGTTGGCTGTGTCTGCCTGCTCCAGTGAAGAGAGAAACGGGAAATCATCTTGGTAGAGGCAACAAAGCAAAAGCGAGGCAGGATTGACATCTGCTCAACAGAGACGGATTCCCTGCGCTGACACAGTTCACAGTTACACGAGAAGCAATCTGAGCGGTCCGTCGACCGGAGACGTGTTTCCCAAGAGGTCGTTTAGCGAGTGAACAGCAGTGTGCGCGACTTTCAGGAGTGTGCCTGGAAAGTGCCAGAATCACCAGGAGCATCTGTGCAAAAGCTGCTGCCTCTGTGACCGCATTGAGGCACGTTCGCGTGTCTGCGAGTATATAGACGGCTCTTTCGCGTTCACTCCGAGGGAAACGGTCCGCTATTGCTTCTGTGCGCACAGACGCGATTCCCTTGTCTCTTGCGAACACAGGGAACTCTGTGCATCCAAATCTACAGGCTAAGGACGCGTCTGCATATGTTTTGGTGAACAATCGAGTGTGCGTGTTCTGACAGCTGCCTCTATGCAGACGTCTCCACAGAGCCACTTCTGAATGCCCCGCAGCCCAGGACTGAATGGATACACTAACAAGTGCACCGGTGTGAGCAACCACATATGCAGAAGGACGTCTTCCATCTCACAGAAGCGCGAACGTCTTGGCGTTCAAGCACATGGCAGAAACAAGGTGTGAACAGATGAGCTGCTGCTATTTTCTCCGTTCGGCATGCTTCGTTGTAGCTCTCTTGCCGGTCGCCGGCTTAGCGGCTTGCTTTGCGCGACTAGCTCTGGGGAGAGAAGGAGATAGCGCCGGAAACCTCGCCTTTTGCCTTCTTCGGCGCTGGAACCTGGTTGCTGCGCCTTCTCTTTGTCCATGTGCACACACACGATTCCTCAGCGAAAACCATGCAGAAACCTTTCCACGAGCACCCAGGGATGTGCACCCAGCACCACGTGCACGCACACGCAGCTAGAGAAAAGCACCTACCTTTTCACACACTGATGCCTAAGCAAACGCGTGGCCACACACACGCACACATCCGCAAGCGCGCCTACTCCCTTCTATTGAGGGAAAGACGGACGAGCAACGTCCTGACAGGCTTGAGGGGAAAAACGTCCGTTGACGGTTGGCGTACTGCACGCCCGCCTACGGGGCTGCAGGGGAATCCACATTTGGAAGGTACCTGAAGATGTGTGCCTGTTCTTGGAGCTCCGCTAGTAGGGTAGCAAACACACTCGTAGGCAGTACTGAATGCTGCTCCGTGCTACTTCTCCTCCGCTGGCAAATGCTTCACAGTCGCCCGAGGAAAGACGTTTAACAATCGATCTCCAAGAGGAACGAAACACATGATGCCATAAGGCGAAAGAATAGCAGGGCATCTCTTCACAGGCTTGTCCCTGATCTATAGCTGAGGGCAAACACTTGTGTGCTTGTGGGAGAGCCTGTGTCTTTCCTGGAAGCGTTTGGGAGTTTTGCTCAGACGCGTGTTTCCTCAAGTTCAAGAATCAAGATCTAGGATACCTGCAGACAGGTGCCTGTTTGTGTGGAGACAGTCTGTTTGAAACTGTGTTCCTCAGCGCCCGCTCTTTCTCCCCGTCGCTCCACACGCCTGGGAGTCCCTTTCTTTCTCTCCACAAGCACGTGTGTTGACTTCGTCGCACGTGTGCATCTGCACAAGCGTTGAGCTCAGCAGAGCGTGTCTCTTGACACTTGATGTGCGTTGGCTGTGTCTGCCTGCTCCAGTGAAGAGAGAAACGGGAAATCATCTTGGTAGAGGCAACAAAGCAAAAGCGAGGCAGGATTGACATCTGCTCAACAGAGACGGATTCCCTGCGCTGACACAGTTCACAGTTACACGAGAAGCAATCTGAGCGGTCCGTCGACCGGAGACGTGTTTCCCAAGAGGTCGTTTAGCGAGTGAACAGCAGTGTGCGCGACTTTCAGGAGTGTGCCTGGAAAGTGCCAGAATCACCAGGAGCATCTGTGCAAAAGCTGCTGCCTCTGTGACCGCATTGAGGCACGTTAGCGTGTCTGCGAGTATATAGACGGCTCTTTCGCGTTCACTCCGAGGGAAACGGTCCGCTATTGCTTCTGTGCGCACAGACGCGATTCCCTTGTCTCTTGCGAACACAGGGAACTCTGTGCATCCAAATCTACAGGCTAAGGACGCGTCTGCATATGTTTTGGTGAACAATCGAGTGTGCGTGTTCTGACAGCTGCCTCTATGCAGACGTCTCCACAGAGCCACTTCTGAATGCCCCGCAGCCCAGGACTGAATGGATACACTAACAAGTGCACCGGTGTGAGCAACCACATATGCAGAAGGACGTCTTTCATCTCACAGAAGCGCGAACGTCTTGGCGTTCAAGCACATGGCAGAAACAAGGTGTGAACAGATGAGCTGCTGCTATTTTCTCCGTTCGGCATGCTTCGTTGTAGCTCTCTTGCCGGTCGCCGGCTTAGCGGCTTGCTTTGCGCGACTAGCTCTAGGGAGAGAAGGAGACAGCGCCGGAAACCTCGCCTTTTGCCTTCTTCGGCGCTGGAACCTGGTTGCTGCGCCTTCTCTTTGTCCATGTGCACACACACGATTCCTCAGCGAAAACCATGCAGAAACCTTTCCACGAGCACCCAGGGATGTGCACCCAGCACCACGTGCACGCACACGCAGCTAGAGAAAAGCACCTACCTTTTCACACACTGATGCCTAAGCAGACGCGTGGCCACACACAGGCACACATCCGCAAGCGCGCCTACTCCCATCTATTGAGGGAAAGACGGACGAGCAACGTCCTGACAGGCTTGAGGGGAAAAACGTCCGTTGACGGTTGGCGTACTGCACGCCCGCCTACGGGGCTGCAGGGGAATCCACATTTGGAAGGTACCTGAAGATGTGTGCCTGTTCTTGGAGCTCCGCTAGTAGGGTAGCAAAGACACTCGTAGGCAGTACTGAATGCTGCTCCGTGCTACTTCTCCTCCGCTGGCAAATGCTTCACAGTCGCCCTAGGAAAGACGTTTAACAATCGATCTCCAAGAGGAACGAAACACATGATGCCATAAGGCGAAAGAATAGCAGGGCATCTCTTCACAGGCTTGTCCCTGATCTATAGCTGAGGGCAAACACTTGTGTGCTTGTGGGAGAGCCTGTGTCTTTCCTGGAAGCGTTTGGGAGTTTTGCTCAGACGCGTGTTTCCTCAAGTTCAAGAATCAAGATCTAGGATACCTGCAGACAGGTGCCTGTTTGTGTGGAGACAGTCTGTTTGAAACTGTGTTCCTCAGCGCCCGCTCTTTCTCCCCGTCGCTCCACACGCCTGGGAGTCCCTTTCTTTCTCTCCACAAGCACGTGTGTTGACTTCGTCGCACATGTGCATCTGCACAAGCGTTGAGCTCAGCAGAGCGTGTCTCTTGACACTTGATGTGCGTTGGCTGTGTCTGCCTGCTCCAGTGAAGAGAGAAACGGGAAATCATCTTGGTAGAGGCAACAAAGCAAAAGCGAGGCAGGATTGACATCTGCTCAACAGAGACGGATTCCCTGCGCTGACACAGTTCACAGTTACACGAGAAGCAATCTGAGCGGTCCGTCGACCGGAGACGTGTTTCCCAAGAGGTCGTTTAGCGAGTGAACAGCAGTGTGCGCGACTTTCAGGAGTGTGCCTGGAAAGTGCCAGAATCACCAGGAGCATCTGTGCAAAAGCTGCTGCCTCTGTGACCGCATTGAGGCACGTTCGCGTGTCTGCGAGTATATAGACGGCTCTTTCGCGTTCACTCCGAGGGAAACGGTCCGCTATTGCTTCTGTGCGCACAGACGCGATTCCCTTGTCTCTTGCGAACACAGGGAACTCTGTGCATCCAAATCTACAGGCTAAGGACGCGTCTGCATATGTTTTGGTGAACAATCGAGTGTGCGTGTTCTGACAGCTGCCTCTATGCAGACGTCTCCACAGAGCCACTTCTGAATGCCCCGCAGCCCAGGACTGAATGGATACACTAACAAGTGCACCGGTGTGAGCAACCACATATGCAGAAGGACGTCTTTCATCTCACAGAAGCGCGAACGTCTTGGCGTTCAAGCACATGGCAGAAACAAGGTGTGAACAGATGAGCTGCTGCTATTTTCTCCGTTCGGCATGCTTCGTTGTAGCTCTCTTGCCGGTCGCCGGCTTAGCGGCTTGCTTTGCGCGACTAGCTCTGGGGAGAGAAGGAGATAGCGCCGGAAACCTCGCCTTTTGCCTTCTTCGGCGCTGGAACCTGGTTGCTGCGCCTTCTCTTTGTCCATGTGCACACACACGATTCCTCAGCGAAAACCATGCAGAAACCTTTCCACGAGCACCCAGGGATGTGCACCCAGCACCACGTGCACGCACACGCAGCTAGAGAAAAGCACCTACCTTTTCACACACTGATGCCTAAGCAAACGCGTGGCCACACACACGCACACATCCGCAAGCGCGCCTACTCCCATCTATTGAGGGAAAGACGGACGAGCAACGTCCTGACAGGCTTGAGGGGAAAAACGTCCGTTGACGGTTGGCGTACTTCACGCCCGCCTACGGGGCTGCAGGGGAATCCACATTTGGAAGGTACCTGAAGATGTGTGCCTGTTCTTGGAGCTCCGCTAGTAGGGTAGCAAAGACACTCGTAGGCAGTACTGAATGCTGCTCCGTGCTACTTCTCCTCCGCTGGCAAATGCTTCACAGTCGCCCTAGGAAAGACGTTTAACAATCGATCTCCAAGAGGAACGAAACACATGATGCCATAAGGCGAAAGAATAGCAGGGCATCTCTTCACAGGCTTGTCCCTGATCTATAGCTGAGGGCAAACACTTGTGTGCTTGTGGGAGAGCCTGTGTCTTTCCTGGAAGCGTTTGGGAGTTTTGCTCAGACGCGTGTTTCCTCAAGTTCAAGAATCAAGATCTAGGATACCTGCAGACAGGTGCCTGTTTGTGTGGAGACAGTCTGTTTGAAACTGTGTTCCTCAGCGCCCGCTCTTTCTCCCCGTCGCTCCACACGCCTGGGAGTCCCTTTCTTTCTCTCCACAAGCACGTGTGTTGACTTCGTCGCACATGTGCATCTGCACAAGCGTTGAGCTCAGCAGAGCGTGTCTCTTGACACTTGATGTGCGTTGGCTGTGTCTGCGTGCTCCAGTGAAGAGAGAAACGGGAAATCATCTTGGTAGAGGCAACAAAGCAAAAGCGAGGCAGGATTGACATCTGCTCAACAGAGACGGATTCCCTGCGCTGACACAGTTCACAGTTACACGAGAAGCAATCTGAGCGGTCCGTCGACCGGAGACGTGTTTCCCAAGAGGTCGTTTAGCGAGTGAACAGCAGTGTGCGCGACTTTCAGGAGTGTGCCTGGAAAGTGCCAGAATCACCAGGAGCATCTGTGCAAAAGCTGCTGCCTCTGTGACCGCATTGAGGCACGTTCGCGTGTCTGCGAGTATATAGACGGCTCTTTCGCGTTCACTCCGAGGGAAACGGTCCGCTATTGCTTCTGTGCGCACAGACGCGATTCCCTTGTCTCTTGCGAACACAGGGAACTCTGTGCATCCAAATCTACAGGCTAAGGACGCGTCTGCATATGTTTTGGTGAACAATCGAGTGTGCGTGTTCTGACAGCTGCCTCTATGCAGACGTCTCCACAGAGCCACTTCTGAATGCCCCGCAGCCCAGGACTGAATGGATACACTAACAAGTGCACCGGTGTGAGCAACCACATATGCAGAAGGACGTCTTTCATCTCACAGAAGCGCGAACGTCTTGGCGTTCAAGCACATGGCAGAAACAAGGTGTGAACAGATGAGCTGCTGCTATTTTCTCCGTTCGGCATGCTTCGTTGTAGCTCTCTTGCCGGTCGCCGGCTTAGCGGCTTGCTTTGCGCGACTAGCTCTGGGGAGAGAAGGAGATAGCGCCGGAAACCTCGCCTTTTGCCTTCTTCGGCGCTGGAACCTGGTTGCTGCGCCTTCTCTTTGTCCATGTGCACACACACGATTCCTCAGCGAAAACCATGCAGAAACCTTTCCACGAGCACCCAGGGATGTGCACCCAGCACCACGTGCACGCACACGCAGCTAGAGAAAAGCACCTACCTTTTCACACACTGATGCCTAAGCAAACGCGTGGCCACACACACGCACACATCCGCAAGCGCGCCTACTCCCATCTATTGAGGGAAAGACGGACGAGCAACGTCCTGACAGGCTTGAGGGGAAAAACGTCCGTTGACGGTTGGCGTACTTCACGCCCGCCTACGGGGCTGCAGGGGAATCCACATTTGGAAGGTACCTGAAGATGTGTGCCTGTTCTTGGAGCTCCGCTAGTAGGGTAGCAAAGACACTCGTAGGCAGTACTGAATGCTGCTCCGTGCTACTTCTCCTCCGCTGGCAAATGCTTCACAGTCGCCCTAGGAAAGACGTTTAACAATCGATCTCCAAGAGGAACGAAACACATGATGCCATAAGGCGAAAGAATAGCAGGGCATCTCTTCACAGGCTTGTCCCTGATCTATAGCTGAGGGCAAACACTTGTGTGCTTGTGGGAGAGCCTGTGTCTTTCCTGGAAGCGTTTGGGAGTTTTGCTCAGACGCGTGTTTCCTCAAGTTCAAGAATCAAGATCTAGGATACCTGCAGACAGGTGCCTGTTTGTGTGGAGACAGTCTGTTTGAAACTGTGTTCCTCAGCGCCCGCTCTTTCTCCCCGTCGCTCCACACGCCTGGGAGTCCCTTTCTTTCTCTCCACAAGCACGTGTGTTGACTTCGTCGCACATGTGCATCTGCACAAGCGTTGAGCTCAGCAGAGCGTGTCTCTTGACACTTGATGTGCGTTGGCTGTGTCTGCCTGCTCCAGTGAAGAGAGAAACGGGAAATCATCTTGGTAGAGGCAACAAAGCAAAAGCGAGGCAGGATTGACATCTGCTCAACAGAGACGGATTCCCTGCGCTGACACAGTTCACAGTTACACGAGAAGCAATCTGAGCGGTCCGTCGACCGGAGACGTGTTTCCCAAGAGGTCGTTTAGCGAGTGAACAGCAGTGTGCGCGACTTTCAGGAGTGTGCCTGGAAAGTGCCAGAATCACCAGGAGCATCTGTGCAAAAGCTGCTGCCTCTGTGACCGCATTGAGGCACGTTCGCGTGTCTGCGAGTATATAGACGGCTCTTTCGCGTTCACTCCGAGGGAAACGGTCCGCTATTGCTTCTGTGCGCACAGACGCGATTCCCTTGTCTCTTGCGAACACAGGGAACTCTGTGCATCCAAATCTACAGGCTAAGGACGCGTCTGCATATGTTTTGGTGAACAATCGAGTGTGCGTGTTCTGACAGCTGCCTCTATGCAGACGTCTCCACAGAGCCACTTCTGAATGCCCCGCAGCCCAGGACTGAATGGATACACTAACAAGTGCACCGGTGTGAGCAACCACATATGCAGAAGGACGTCTTTCATCTCACAGAAGCGCGAACGTCTTGGCGTTCAAGCACATGGCAGAAACAAGGTGTGAACAGATGAGCTGCTGCTATTTTCTCCGTTCGGCATGCTTCGTTGTAGCTCTCTTGCCGGTCGCCGGCTTAGCGGCTTGCTTTGCGCGACTAGCTCTGGGGAGAGAAGGAGATAGCGCCGGAAACCTCGCCTTTTGCCTTCTTCGGCGCTGGAACCTGGTTGCTGCGCCTTCTCTTTGTCCATGTGCACACACACGATTCCTCAGCGAAAACCATGCAGAAACCTTTCCACGAGCACCCAGGGATGTGCACCCAGCACCACGTGCACGCACACGCAGCTAGAGAAAAGCACCTACCTTTTCACACACTGATGCCTAAGCAAACGCGTGGCCACACACACGCACACATCCGCAAGCGCGCCTACTCCCATCTACTGAGAGAAAGACGGACGAGCTCTTTGGTTGCTCTTCACAGGCTTGTCCCTGATCTATAGCTGAGGGCAAACACTTGTGTGCTTGTGGGAGAGCCTGTGTCTTTCCTGGAAGCGTTTGGGAGTTTTGCTCAGACGCGTGTTTCCTCAAGTTCAAGAATCAAGATCTAGGATACCTGCAGACAGGTGCCTGTTTGTGTGGAGACAGTCTGTTTGAAACTGTGTTCCTCAGCGCCCGCTCTTTCTCCCCGTCGCTCCACACGCCTGGGAGTCCCTTTCTTTCTCTCCACAAGCACGTGTGTTGACTTCGTCGCACATGTGCATCTGCACAAGCGTTGAGCTCAGCAGAGCGTGTCTCTTGACACTTGATGTGCGTTGGCTGTGTCTGCCTGCTCCAGTGAAGAGAGAAACGGGAAATCATCTTGGTAGAGGCAACAAAGCAAAGGCGAGGCAGGATTGACATCTGCTCAACAGAGACGGATTCCCTGCGCTGACACAGTTCACAGTTACACGAGAAGCAATCTGAGCGGTCCGTCGACCGGAGACGTGTTTCCCAAGAGGTCGTTTAGCGAGTGAACAGCAGTGTGCGCGACTTTCAGGAGTGTGCCTGGAAAGTGCCAGAATCACCAGGAGCATCTGTGCAAAAGCTGCTGCCTCTGTGACCGCATTGAGGCACGTTCGCGTGTCTGCGAGTATATAGACGGCTCTTTCGCGTTCACTCCGAGGGAAACGGTCCGCTATTGCTTCTGTGCGCACAGACGCGATTCCCTTGTCTCTTGCGAACACAGGGAACTCTGTGCATCCAAATCTACAGGCTAAGGACGCGTCTGCATATGTTTTGGTGAACAATCGAGTGTGCGTGTTCTGACAGCTGCCTCTATGCAGACGTCTCCACAGAGCCACTTCTGAATGCCCCGCAGCCCAGGACTGAATGGATACACTAACAAGTGCACCGGTGTGAGCAACCACATATGCAGAAGGACGTCTTTCATCTCACAGAAGCGCGAACGTCTTGGCGTTCAAGCACATGGCAGAAACAAGGTGTGAACAGATGAGCTGCTGCTATTTTCTCCGTTCGGCATGCTTCGTTGTAGCTCTCTTGCCGGTCGCCGGCTTAGCGGCTTGCTTTGCGCGACTAGCTCTGGGGAGAGAAGGAGATAGCGCCGGAAACCTCGCCTTTTGCCTTCTTCGGCGCTGGAACCTGGTTGCTGCGCCTTCTCTTTGTCCATGTGCACACACACGATTCCTCAGCGAAAACCATGCAGAAACCTTTCCACGAGCACCCAGGGATGTGCACCCAGCACCACGTGCACGCACACGCAGCTAGAGAAAAGCACCTACCTTTTCACACACTGATGCCTAAGCAAACGCGTGGCCACACACACGCACACATCCGCAAGCGCGCCTACTCCCATCTATTGAGGGAAAGACGGACGAGCAACGTCCTGACAGGCTTGAGGGGAAAAACGTCCGTTGACGGTTGGCGTACTGCACGCCCGCCTACGGGGCTGCAGGGGAATCCACATTTGGAAGGTACCTGAAGATGTGTGCCTGTTCTTGGAGCTCCGCTAGTAGGGTAGCAAAGACACTCGTAGGCAGTACTGAATGCTGCTCCGTGCTACTTCTCCTCCGCTGGCAAATGCTTCACAGTCGCCCGAGGAAAGACCTTTAACAATCGATCTCCAAGAGGAACGAAACACATGATGCCATAAGGCGAAAGAATAGCAGGGCATCTCTTCACAGGCTTGTCCCTGATCTATAGCTGAGGGCAAACACTTGTGTGCTTGTGGGAGAGCCTGTGTCTTTCCTGGAAGCGTTTGGGAGTTTTGCTCAGACGTGTGTTTCCTCAAGTTCAAGAATCAAGATCTAGGATACCTGCAGACAGGTGCCTGTTTGTGTGGAGACAGTCTGTTTGAAACTGTGTTCCTCAGCGCCCGCTCTTTCTCCCCGTCGCTCCACACGCCTGGGAGTCCCTTTCTTTCTCTCCACAAGCACGTGTGTTGACTTCGTCGCACATGTGCATCTGCACAAGCGTTGAGCTCAGCAGAGCGTGTCTCTTGACACTTGATGTGCGTTGGCTGTGTCTGCGTGCTCCAGTGAAGAGAGAAACGGGAAATCATCTTGGTAGAGGCAACAAAGCAAAAGCGAGGCAGGATTGACATCTGCTCAACAGAGACGGATTCCCTGCGCTGACACAGTTCACAGTTACACGAGAAGCAATCTGAGCGGTCCGTCGACCGGAGACGTGTTTCCCAAGAGGTCGTTTAGCGAGTGAACAGCAGTGTGCGCGACTTTCAGGAGTGTGCCTGGAAAGTGCCAGAATCACCAGGAGCATCTGTGCAAAAGCTGCTGCCTCTGTGACCGCATTGAGGCACGTTCGCGTGTCTGCGAGTATATAGACGGCTCTTTCGCGTTCACTCCGAGGGAAACGGTCCGCTATTGCTTCTGTGCGTACAGACGCGATTCCCTTGTCTCTTGCGAACACAGGGAACTCTGTGCATCCAAATCTACAGGCTAAGGACGCGTCTGCGTATGTTTTGGTGAACAATCGAGTGTGCGTGTTCTGACAGCTGCCTCTATGCAGACGTCTCCACAGAGCCACTTCTGAATGCCCCGCAGCCCAGGACTGAATGGATACACTAACAAGTGCACCGGTGTGAGCAACCACATATGCAGAAGGACGTCTTTCATCTCACAGAAGCGCGAACGTCTTGGCGTTCAAGCACATGGCAGAAACAAGGTGTGAACAGATGAGCTGCTGCTATTTTCTCCGTTCGGCATGCTTCGTTGTAGCTCTCTTGCCGGTCGCCGGCTTAGCGGCTTGCTTTGCGCGACTAGCTCTGGGGAGAGAAGGAGATAGCGCCGGAAACCTCGCCTTTTGCCTTCTTCGGCGCTGGAACCTGGTTGCTGCGCCTTCTCTTTGTCCATGTGCACACACACGATTCCTCAGCGAAAACCATGCAGAAACCTTTCCACGAGCACCCAGGGATGTGCACCCAGCACCACGTGCACGCACACACAGCTAGAGAAAAGCACCTACCTTTTCACACACTGATGCCTAAGCAAACGCGTGGCCACACACACGCACACATCCGCAAGCGCGCCTACTCCCATCTATTGAGGGAAAGACGGACGAGCAACGTCCTGACAGGCTTGAGGGGAAAAACGTCCGTTGACGGTTGGCGTACTGCACGCCCGCCTACGGGGCTGCAGGGGAATCCACATTTGGAAGGTACCTGAAGATGTGTGCCTGTTCTTGGAGCTCCGCTAGTAGGGTAGCAAAGACACTCGTAGGCAGTACTGAATGCTGCTCCGTGCTACTTCTCCTCCGCTGGCAAATGCTTCACAGTCGCCCGAGGAAAGACGTTTAACAATCGATCTCCAAGAGGAACGAAACACATGATGCCATAAGGCGAAAGAATAGCAGGGCATCTCTTCACAGGCTTGTCCCTGATCTATAGCTGAGGGCAAACACGTGTGTGCTTGTGGGAGAGCCTGTGTCTTTCCTGGAAGCGTTTGGGAGTTTTGCTCAGGCGCGTGTTTCCTCAAGTTCAAGAATCAAGATCTAGGATACCTGCAGACAGGTGCCTGTTTGTGTGGAGACAGTCTGTTTGAAACTGTGTTCCTCAGCGCCCGCTCTTTCTCCCCGTCGCTCCACACGCCTGGGAGTCCCTTTCTTTCTCTCCACAAGCACGTGTGTTGACTTCGTCGCACATGTGCATCTGCACAAGCGTTGAGCTCAGCAGAGCGTGTCTCTTGACACTAGATGTGCGTTGGCTGTGTCTGCGTGCTCCAGTGAAGAGAGAAACGGGAAATCATCTTGGTAGAGGCAACAAAGCAAAAGCGAGGCAGGATTGACATCTGCTCAACAGAGACGGATTCCCTGCGCTGACACAGTTCACAGTTACACGAGAAGCAATCTGAGCGGTCCGTCGACCGGAGACGTGTTTCCCAAGAGGTCGTTTAGCGAGTGAACAGCAGTGTGCGCGACTTTCAGGAGTGTGCCTGGAAAGTGCCAGAATCATCTGTGCATCTGTGCAAAAGCTGCTGCCTCTGTGACCGCATTGAGGCACGTTCGCGTGTCTGCGAGTATATAGACGGCTCTTTCGCGTTCACTCCGAGGGAAACGGTCCGCTATTGCTTCTGTGCGCACAGACGCGATTCCCTTGTCTCTTGCGAACACAGGGAACTCTGTGCATCCAAATCTACAGGCTAAGGACGCGTCTGCATATGTTTTGGTGAACAATCGAGTGTGCGTGTTCTGACAGCTGCCTCTATGCAGACGTCTCCACAGAGCCACTTCTGAATGCCCCGCAGCCCAGGACTGAATGGATACACTAACAAGTGCACCGGTGTGAGCAACCACATATGCAGAAGGACGTCTTTCATCTCACAGAAGCGCGAACGTCTTGGCGTTCAAGCACATGGCAGAAACAAGGTGTGAACAGATGAGCTGCTGCTATTTTCTCCGTTCGGCATGCTTCGTTGTAGCTCTCTTGCCGGTCGCCGGCTTAGCGGCTTGCTTTGCGCGACTAGCTCTGGGGAGAGAAGGAGATAGCGCCGGAAACCTCGCCTTTTGCCTTCTTCGGCGCTGGAACCTGGTTGCTGCGCCTTCTCTTTGTCCATGTGCACACACACGATTCCTCAGCGAAAACCATGCAGAAACCTTTCCACGAGCACCCAGGGATGTGCACCCAGCACCACGTGCACGCACACGCAGCTAGAGAAAAGCACCTACCTTTTCACACACTGATGCCTAAGCAAACGCGTGGCCACACACACGCACACATCCGCAAGCGCGCCTACTCCCATCTATTGAGGGAAAGACGGACGAGCAACGTCCTGACAGGCTTGAGGGGAAAAACGTCCGTTGACGGTTGGCGTACTGCACGCCCGCCTACGGGGCTGCAGGGGAATCCACATTTGGAAGGTGCCTGAAGATGTGTGCCTGTTATTGGAGCTCCGCTAGTAGGGTAGCAAAGACACTCGTAGGCAGTACTGAATGCTGCTCCGTGCTACTTCTCCTCCGCTGGCAAATGCTTCACAGTCGCCCTAGGAAAGACGTTTAACAATCGATCTCCAAGAGGAACGAAACACATGATGCCATAAGGCGAAAGAATAGCAGGGCATCTCTTCACAGGCTTGTCCCTGATCTATAGCTGAGGGCAAACACTTGTGTGCTTGTGGGAGAGCCTGTGTCTTTCCTGGAAGCGTTTGGGAGTTTTGCTCAGACGCGTGTTTCCTCAAGTTCAAGAATCAAGATCTAGGATACCTGCAGACAGGTGCCTGTTTGTGTGGAGACAGTCTGTTTGAAACTGTGTTCCTCAGCGCCCGCTCTTTCTCCCCGTCGCTCCACACGCCTGGGAGTCCCTTTCTTTCTCTCCACAAGCACGTGTGTTGACTTCGTCGCACATGTGCATCTGCACAAGCGTTGAGCTCAGCAGAGCGTGTCTCTTGACACTTGATGTGCGTTGGCTGTGTCTGCCTGCTCCAGTGAAGAGAGAAACGGGAAATCATCTTGGTAGAGGCAACAAAGCAAAAGCGAGGCAGGATTGACATCTGCTCAACAGAGACGGATTCCCTGCGCTGACACAGTTCACAGTTACACGAGAAGCAATCTGAGCGGTCCGTCGACCGGAGACGTGTTTCCCAAGAGGTCGTTTAGCGAGTGAACAGCAGTGTGCGCGACTTTCAGGAGTGTGCCTGGAAAGTGCCAGAATCACCAGGAGCATCTGTGCAAAAGCTGCTGCCTCTGTGACCGCATTGAGGCACGTTCGCGTGTCTGCGAGTATATAGACGGCTCTTTCGCGTTCACTCCGAGGGAAACGGTCCGCTATTGCTTCTGTGCGCACAGACGCGATTCCCTTGTCTCTTGCGAACACAGGGAACTCTGTGCATCCAAATCTACAGGCTAAGGACGCGTCTGCATATGTTTTGGTGAACAATCGAGTGTGCGTGTTCTGACAGCTGCCTCTATGCAGACGTCTCCACAGAGCCACTTCTGAATGCCCCGCAGCCCAGGACTGAATGGATACACTAACAAGTGCACCGGTGTGAGCAACCACATATGCAGAAGGACGTCTTTCATCTCACAGAAGCGCGAACGTCTTGGCGTTCAAGCACATGGCAGAAACAAGGTGTGAACAGATGAGCTGCTGCTATTTTCTCCGTTCGGCATGCTTCGTTGTAGCTCTCTTGCCGGTCGCCGGCTTAGCGGCTTGCTTTGCGCGACTAGCTCTGGGGAGAGAAGGAGATAGCGCCGGAAACCTCGCCTTTTGCCTTCTTCGGCGCTGGAAAATGGTTGCTGCGCCTTCTCTTTGTCCATGTGCACACACACGATTCCTCAGCGAAAACCATGCAGAAACCTTTCCACGAGCACCCAGGGATGTGCACCCAGCACCACGTGCACGCACACGCAGCTAGAGAAAAGCACCTACCTTTTCACACACTGATGCCTAAGCAAACGCGTGGCCACACACACGCACACATCCGCAAGCGCGCCTACTCCCATCTATTGAGGGAAAGACGGACGAGCTCTTTGGTTGCTCTTCACAGGCTTGTCCCTGATCTATAGCTGAGGGCAAACACTTGTGTGCTTGTGGGAGAGCCTGTGTCTTTCCTGGAAGCGTTTGGGAGTTTTGCTCAGACGCGTGTTTCCTCAAGTTCAAGAATCAAGATCTAGGATACCTGCAGACAGGTGCCTGTTTGTGTGGAGACAGTCTGTTTGAAACTGTGTTCCTCAGCGCCCGCTCTTTCTCCCCGTCGCTCCACACGCCTGGGAGTCCCTTTCTTTCTCTCCACAAGCACGTGTGCTGACTTCGTCGCACACGTGCATCTGCACAAGCGTTGAGCTCAGCAGAGCGTGTCTCTTGACACTTGATGTGCGTTGGCTGTGTCTGCCTGCTCCAGTGAAGAGAGAAACGGGAAATCATCTTGGTAGAGGCAACAAAGCAAAAGCGAGGCAGGATTGACATCTGCTCAACAGAGACGGATTCCCTGCGCTGACACAGTTCACAGTTACACGAGAAGCAATCTGAGCGGTCCGTCGACCGGAGACGTGTTTCCCAAGAGGTCGTTTAGCGAGTGAACAGCAGTGTGCGCGACTTTCAGGAGTGTGCCTGGAAAGTGCCAGAATCACCAGGAGCATCTGTGCAAAAGCTGCCGCCTCTGTGACCGCATTGAGGCACGTTCCCGTGTCTGCGAGTATATAGACGGCTCTTTCGCGTTCACTCCGAGGGAAACGGTCCGCTATTGCTTCTGTGCGCACAGACGCGATTCCCTTGTCTCTTGCGAACACAGGGAACTCTGTGCATCCAAATCTACAGGCTAAGGACGCGTCTGCATATGTTTTGGTGAACAATCGAGTGTGCGTGTTCTGACAGCTGCCTCTATGCAGACGTCTCCACAGAGCCACTTCTGAATGCCCCGCAGCCCAGGACTGAATGGATACACTAACAAGTGCACCGGTGTGAGCAACCACATATGCAGAAGGACGTCTTTCATCTCACAGAAGCGCGAACGTCTTGGCGTTCAAGCACATGGCAGAAACAAGGTGTGAACAGATGAGCTGCTGCTATTTTCTCCGTTCGGCATGCTTCGTTGTAGCTCTCTTGCCGGTCGCCGGCTTAGCGGCTTGCTTTGCGCTACTAGCTCTGGGGAGAGAAGGAGATAGCGCCGGAAACCTCGCCTTTTGCCTTCTTCGGCGCTGGAACCTGGTTGCTGCGCCTTCTCTTTGTCCATGTGCACACACACGATTCCTCAGCGAAAACCATGCAGAAACCTTTCCACGAGCACCCAGGGATGTGCACCCAGCACCACGTGCACGCACACGCAGCTAGAGAAAAGCACCTACCTTTTCACACACTGATGCCTAAGCAAACGCGTGGCCACACACACGCACACATCCGCAAGCGCGCCTACTCCCATCTATTGAGGGAAAGACGGACGAGCAACGTCCTGACAGGCTTGAGGGGAAAAACGTCCGTTGACGGTTGGCGTACTGCACGCCCGCCTACGGGGCTGCAGGGGAATCCACATTTGGAAGGTGCCTGAAGATGTGTGCCTGTTCTTGGAGCTCCGCTAGTAGGGTAGCAAAGACACTCGTAGGCAGTACTGAATGCTGCTCCGTGCTACTTCTCCTCCGCTGGCAAATGCTTCACAGTCGCCCGAGGAAAGACGTTTAACAATCGATCTCCAAGAGGAACGAAACACATGATGCCATAAGGCGAAAGAATAGCAGGGCATCTCTTCACAGGCTTGTCCCTGATCTATAGCTGAGGGCAAACACTTGTGTGCTTGTGGGAGAGCCTGTGTCTTTCCTGGAAGCGTTTGGGAGTTTTGCTCAGACGCGTGTTTCCTCAAGTTCAAGAATCAAGATCTAGGATACCTGCAGACAGGTGCCTGTTTGTGTGGAGACAGTCTGTTTGAAACTGTGTTCCTCAGCGCCCGCTCTTTCTCCCCGTCGCTCCACACGCCTGGGAGTCCCTTTCTTTCTCTCCACAAGCACGTGTGTTGACTTCGTCGCACATGTGCATCTGCACAAGCGTTGAGCTCAGCAGAGCGTGTCTCTTGACACTTGATGTGCGTTGGCTGTGTCTGCGTGCTCCAGTGAAGAGAGAAACGGGAAATCATCTTGGTAGAGGCAACAAAGCAAAAGCGAGGCAGGATTGACATCTGCTCAACAGAGACGGATTCCCTGCGCTGACACAGTTCACAGTTACACGAGAAGCAATCTGAGCGGTCCGTCGACCGGAGACGTGTTTCCCAAGAGGTCGTTTAGCGAGTGAACAGCAGTGTGCGCGACTTTCAGGAGTGTGCCTGGAAAGTGCCAGAATCACCAGGAGCATCTGTGCAAAAGCTGCTGCCTCTGTGACCGCATTGAGGCACGTTCGCGTGTCTGCGAGTATATAGACGGCTCTTTCGCGTTCACTCCGAGGGATACGGTCCGCTATTGCTTCTGTGCGTACAGACGCGATTCCCTTGTCTCTTGCGAACACAGGGAACTCTGTGCATCCAAATCTACAGGCTAAGGACGCGTCTGCATATGTTTTGGTGAACAATCGAGTGTGCGTGTTCTGACAGCTGCCTCTATGCAGACGTCTCCACAGAGCCACTTCTGAATGCCCCGCAGCCCAGGACTGAATGGATACACTAACAAGTGCACCGGTGTGAGCAACCACATATGCAGAAGGACGTCTTTCATCTCACAGAAGCGCGAACGTCTTGGCGTTCAAGCACATGGCAGAAACAAGGTGTGAACAGATGAGCTGCTGCTATTTTCTCCGTTCGGCATGCTTCGTTGTAGCTCTCTTGCCGGTCGCCGGCTTAGCGGCTTGCTTTGCGCGACTAGCTCTGGGGAGAGAAGGAGATAGCGCCGGAAACCTCGCCTTTTGCCTTCTTCGGCGCTGGAACCTGGTTGCTGCGCCTTCTCTTTGTCCATGTGCACACACACGATTCCTCAGCGAAAACCATGCAGAAACCTTTCCACGAGCACCCAGGGATGTGCACCCAGCACCACGTGCACGCACACGCAGCTAGAGAAAAGCACCTACCTTTTCACACACTGATGCCTAAGCAAACGCGTGGCCACACACACGCACACATCCGCAAGCGCGCCTACTCCCATCTATTGAGGGAAAGACGGACGAGCTCTTTGGTTGCTCTTCACAGGCTTGTCCCTGATCTATAGCTGAGGGCAAACACTTGTGTGCTTGTGGGAGAGCCTGTGTCTTTCCTGGAAGCGTTTGGGAGTTTTGCTCAGACGCGTGTTTCCTCAAGTTCAAGAATCAAGATCTAGGATACCTGCAGACAGGTGCCTGTTTGTGTGGAGACAGTCTGTTTGAAACTGTGTTCCTCAGCGCCCGCTCTTTCTCCCCGTCGCTCCACACGCCTGGGAGTCCCTTTCTTTCTCTCCACAAGCACGTGTGTTGACTTCGTCGCACATGTGCATCTGCACAAGCGTTGAGCTCAGCAGAGCGTGTCTCTTGACACTTGATGTGCGTTGGCTGTGTCTGCGTGCTCCAGTGAAGAGAGAAACGGGAAATCATCTTGGTAGAGGCAACAAAGCAAAAGCGAGGCAGGATTGACATCTGCTCAACAGAGACGGATTCCCTGCGCTGACACAGTTCACAGTTACACGAGAAGCAATCTGAGCGGTCCGTCGACCGGAGACGTGTTTCCCAAGAGGTCGTTTAGCGAGTGAACAGCAGTGTGCGCGACTTTCAGGAGTGTGCCTGGAAAGTGCCAGAATCACCAGGAGCATCTGTGCAAAAGCTGCTGCCTCTGTGACCGCATTGAGGCACGTTCGCGTGTCTGCGAGTATATAGACGGCTCTTTCGCGTTCACTCCGAGGGAAACGGTCCGCTATTGCTTCTGTGCGCACAGACGCGATTCCCTTGTCTCTTGCGAACACAGGGAACTCTGTGCATCCAAATCTACAGGCTAAGGACGCGTCTGCATATGTTTTGGTGAACAATCGAGTGTGCGTGTTCTGACAGCTGCCTCTATGCAGACGTCTCCACAGAGCCACTTCTGAATGCCCCGCAGCCCAGGACTGAATGGATACACTAACAAGTGCACCGGTGTGAGCAACCACATATGCAGAAGGACGTCTTTCATCTCACAGAAGCGCGAACGTCTTGGCGTTCAAGCACATGGCAGAAACAAGGTGTGAACAGATGAGCTGCTGCTATTTTCTCCGTTCGGCATGCTTCGTTGTAGCTCTCTTGCCGGTCGCCGGCTTAGCGGCTTGCTTTGCGCGACTAGCTCTGGGGAGAGAAGGAGATAGCGCCGGAAACCTCGCCTTTTGCCTTCTTCGGCGCTGGAACCTGGTTGCTGCGCCTTCTCTTTGTCCATGTGCACACACACGATTCCTCAGCGAAAACCATGCAGAAACCTTTCCACGAGCACCCAGGGATGTGCACCCAGCACCACGTGCACGCACACGCAGCTAGAGAAAAGCACCTACCTTTTCACACACTGATGCCTAAGCAAACGCGTGGCCACACACACGCACACATCCGCAAGCGCGCCTACTCCCATCTATTGAGGGAAAGACGGACGAGCAACGTCCTGACAGGCTTGAGGGGAAAAACGTCCGTTGACGGTTGGCGTACTGCACGCCCGCCTACGGGGCTGCAGGGGAATCCACATTTGGAAGGTACCTGAAGATGTGTGCCTGTTCTTGGAGCTCCGCTAGTAGGGTAGCAAAGACACTCGTAGGCAGTACTGAATGCTGCTCCGTGCTACTTCTCCTCCGCTGGCAAATGCTTCACAGTCGCCCGAGGAAAGACGTTTAACAATCGATCTCCAAGAGGAACGAAACACATGATGCCATAAGGCGAAAGAATAGCAGGGCATCTCTTCACAGGCTTGTCCCTGATCTATAGCTGAGGGCAAACACTTGTGTGCTTGTGGGAGAGCCTGTGTCTTTCCTGGAAGCGTTTGGGAGTTTTGCTCAGACGCGTGTTTCCTCAAGTTCAAGAATCAAGATCTAGGATACCTGCAGACAGGTGCCTGTTTGTGTGGAGACAGTCTGTTTGAAACTGTGTTCCTCAGCGCCCGCTCTTTCTCCCCGTCGCTCCACACGCCTGGGAGTCCCTTTCTTCCTCTCCACAAGCACGTGTGTTGACTTCGTCGCACATGTGCATCTGCACAAGCGTTGAGCTCAGCATAGCGTGTCTCTTGACACTTGATGTGCGTTGGCTGTGTCTGCCTGCTCCAGTGAAGAGAGAAACGGGAAATCATCTTGGTAGAGGCAACAAAGCAAAAGCGAGGCAGGATTGACATCTGCTCAACAGAGACGGATTCCCTGCGCTGACACAGTTCACAGTTACACGAGAAGCAATCTGAGCGGTCCGTCGACCGGAGACGTGTTTCCCAAGAGGTCGTTTAGCGAGTGAACAGCAGTGTGCGCGACTTTCAGGAGTGTGCCTGGAAAGTGCCAGAATCACCAGGAGCATCTGTGCAAAAGCTGCTGCCTCTGTGACCGCATTGAGGCACGTTCCCGTGTCTGCGAGTATATAGACGGCTCTTTCGCGTTCACTCCGAGGGAAACGGTCCGCTATTGCTTCTGTGCGTACAGACGCGATTCCCTTGTCTCTTGCGAACACAGGGAACTCTGTGCATCCAAATCTACAGGCTAAGGACGCGTCTGCATATGTTTTGGTGAACAATCGAGTGTGCGTGTTCTGACAGCTGCCTCTATGCAGACGTCTCCACAGAGCCACTTCTGAATGCCCCGCAGCCCAGGACTGAATGGATACACTAACAAGTGCACCGGTGTGAGCAACCACATATGCAGAAGGACGTCTTTCATCTCACAGAAGCGCGAACGTCTTGGCGTTCAAGCACATGGCAGAAACAAGGTGTGAACAGATGAGCTGCTGCTATTTTCTCCGTTCGGCATGCTTCGTTGTAGCTCTCTTGCCGGTCGCCGGCTTAGCGGCTTGCTTTGCGCGACTAGCTCTGGGGAGAGAAGGAGATAGCGCCGGAAACCTCGCCTTTTGCCTTCTTCGGCGCTGGAACCTGGTTGCTGCGCCTTCTCTTTGTCCATGTGCACACACACGATTCCTCAGCGAAAACCATGCAGAAACCTTTCCACGAGCACCCAGGGATGTGCACCCAGCACCACGTGCACGCACACGCAGCTAGAGAAAAGCACCTACCTTTTCACACACTGATGCCTAAGCAAACGCGTGGCCACACACACGCACACATCCGCAAGCGCGCCTACTCCCATCTATTGAGGGAAAGACGGACGAGCAACGTCCTGACAGGCTTGAGGGGAAAAACGTCCGTTGACGGTTGGCGTACTGCACGCCCGCCTACGGGGCTGCAGGGGAATCCACATTTGGAAGGTACCTGAAGATGTGTGCCTGTTCTTGGAGCTCCGCTAGTAGGGTAGCAAAGACACTCGTAGGCAGTACTGAATGCTGCTCCGTGCTACTTCTCCTCCGCTGGCAAATGCTTCACAGTCGCCCTAGGAAAGACGTTTAACAATCGATCTCCAAGAGGAACGAAACACATGATGCCATAAGGCGAAAGAATAGCAGGGCATCTCTTCACAGGCTTGTCCCTGATCTATAGCTGAGGGCAAACACTTGTGTGCTTGTGGGAGAGCCTGTGTCTTTCCTGGAAGCGTTTGGGAGTTTTGCTCAGACGCGTGTTTCCTCAAGTTCAAGAATCAAGATCTAGGATACCTGCAGACAGGTGCCTGTTTGTGTGGAGACAGTCTGTTTGAAACTGTGTTCCTCAGCGCCCGCTCTTTCTCCCCGTCGCTCCACACGCCTGGGAGTCCCTTTCTTTCTCTCCACAAGCACGTGTGTTGACTTCGTCGCACATGTGCATCTGCACAAGTGTTGAGCTCAGCAGAGCGTGTCTCTTGACACTTGATGTGCGTTGGCTGTGTCTGCCTGCTCCAGTGAAGAGAGAAACGGGAAATCATCTTGGTAGAGGCAACAAAGCAAAAGCGAGGCAGGATCGACATCTGCTCAACAGAGACGGATTCCCTGCGCTGACACAGTTCACAGTTACACGAGAAGCAATCTGAGCGGTCCGTCGACCGGAGACGTGTTTCCCAAGAGGTCGTTTAGCGAGTGAACAGCAGTGTGCGCGACTTTCAGGAGTGTGCCTGGAAAGTGCCAGAATCACCAGGAGCATCTGTGCAAAAGCTGCTGCCTCTGTGACCGCATTGAGGCACGTTCGCGTGTCTGCGAGTATATAGACGGCTCTTTCGCGTTCACTCCGAGGGAAACGGTCCGCTATTGCTTCTGTGCGCACAGACGCGATTCCCTTGTCTCTTGCGAACACAGGGAACTCTGTGCATCCAAATCTACAGGCTAAGGACGCGTCTGCATATGTTTTGGTGAACAATCGAGTGTGCGTGTTCTGACAGCTGCCTCTATGCAGACGTCTCCACAGAGCCACTTCTGAATGCCCCGCAGCCCAGGACTGAATGGATACACTAACAAGTGCACCGGTGTGAGCAACCACATATGCAGAAGGACGTCTTTCATCTCACAGAAGCGCGAACGTCTTGGCGTTCAAGCACATGGCAGAAACAAGGTGTGAACAGATGAGCTGCTGCTATTTTCTCCGTTCGGCATGCTTCGTTGTAGCTCTCTTGCCGGTCGCCGGCTTAGCGGCTTGCTTTGCGCGACTAGCTCTGGGGAGAGAAGGAGATAGCGCCGGAAACCTCGCCTTTTGCCTTCTTCGGCGCTGGAACCTGGTTGCTGCGCCTTCTCTTTGTCCATGTGCACACACACGATTCCTCAGCGAAAACCATGCAGAAACCTTTCCACGAGCACCCAGGGATGTGCACCCAGCACCACGTGCACGCACACGCAGCTAGAGAAAAGCACCTACCTTTTCACACACTGATGCCTAAGCAAACGTGTGGCCACACACACGCACACATCCGCAAGCGCGCCTACTCCCATCTATTGAGGGAAAGACGGACGAGCAACGTCCTGACAGGCTTGAGGGGAAAAACGTCCGTTGACGGTTGGCGTACTGCACGCCCGCCTACGGGGCTGCAGGGGAATCCACATTTGGAAGGTACCTGAAGATGTGTGCCTGTTCTTGGAGCTCCGCTAGTAGGGTAGCAAAGACACTCGTAGGCAGTACTGAATGCTGCTCCGTGCTACTTCTCCTCCGCTGGCAAATGCTTCACAGTCGCCCTAGGAAAGACGTTTAACAATCGATCTCCAAGAGGAACGAAACACATGATGCCATAAGGCGAAAGAATAGCAGGGCATCTCTTCACAGGCTTGTCCCTGATCTATAGCTGAGGGCAAACACTTGTGTGCTTGTGGGAGAGCCTGTGTCTTTCCTGGAAGCGTTTGGGAGTTTTGCTCAGACGCGTGTTTCCTCAAGTTCAAGAATCAAGATCTAGGATACCTGCAGACAGGTGCCTGTTTGTGTGGAGACAGTCTGTTTGAAACTGTGTTCCTCAGCGCCCGCTCTTTCTCCCCGTCGCTCCACACGCCTGGGAGTCCCTTTCTTTCTCTCCACAAGCACGTGTGTTGACTTCGTCGCACATGTGCATCTACACAAGCGTTGAGCTCAGCAGAGCGTGTCTCTTGACACTTGATGTGCGTTGGCTGTGTCTGCGTGCTCCAGTGAAGAGAGAAACGGGAAATCATCTTGGTAGAGGCAACAAAGCAAAAGCGAGGCAGGATCGACATCTGCTCAACAGAGACGGATTCCCTGCGCTGACACAGTTCACAGTTACACGAGAAGCAATCTGAGCGGTCCGTCGACCAGAGACGTGTTTCCCAAGAGGTCGTTTAGCGAGTGAACAGCAGTGTGCGCGACTTTCAGGAGTGTGCCTGGAAAGTGCCAGAATCACCAGGAGCATCTGTGCAAAAGCTGCCGCCTCTGTGACCGCATTGAGGCACGTTCCCGTGTCTGCGAGTATATAGACGGCTCTTTCGCGTTCACTCCGAGGGAAACGGTCCGCTATTGCTTCTGTGCGTACAGACGCGATTCCCTTGTCTCTTGCGAACACAGGGAACTCTGTGCATCCAAATCTACAGGCTAAGGACGCGTCTGCATATGTTTTGGTGAACAATCGAGTGTGCGTGTTCTGACAGCTGCCTCTATGCAGACGTCTCCACAGAGCCACTTCTGAATGCCCCGCAGCCCAGGACTGAATGGATACACTAACAAGTGCACCGGTGTGAGCAACCACATATGCAGAAGGACGTCTTTCATCTCACAGAAGCGCGAACATCTTGGCGTTCAAGCACATGGCAGAAACAAGGTGTGAACAGATGAGCTGCTGCTATTTTCTCCGTTCGGCATGCTTCGTTGTAGCTCTCTTGCCGGTCGCCGGCTTAGCGGCTTGCTTTGCGCGACTAGCTCTGGGGAGAGAAGGAGATAGCGCCGGAAACCTCGCCTTTTGCCTTCTTCGGCGCTGGAACCTGGTTGCTGCGCCTTCTCTTTGTCCATGTGCACACACACGATTCCTCAGCGAAAACCATGCAGAAACCTTTCCACGAGCACCCAGGGATGTGCACCCAGCACCACGTGCACGCACACGCAGCTAGAGAAAAGCACCTACCTTTTCACACACTGATGCCTAAGCAAACGCGTGGCCACACACACGCACACATCCGCAAGCGCGCCTACTCCCATCTATTGAGGGAAAGACGGACGAGCAACGTCCTGACAGGCTTGAGGGGAAAAACGTCCGTTGACGGTTGGCGTACTGCACGCCCGCCTACGGGGCTGCAGGGGAATCCACATTTGGAAGGTACCTGAAGATGTGTGCCTGTTCTTGGAGCTCCGCTAGTAGGGTAGCAAAGACACTCGTAGGCAGTACTGAATGCTGCTCCGTGCTACTTCTCCTCCGCTGGCAAATGCTTCACAGTCGCCCTAGGAAAGACGTTTAACAATCATCTCCAAGAGGAACGAAACACATGATGCCATAAGGCGAAAGAATAGCAGGGCATCTCTTCACAGGCTTGTCCCTGATCTATAGCTGAGGGCAAACACTTGTGTGCTTGTGGGAGAGCCTGTGTCTTTCCTGGAAGCGTTTGGGAGTTTTGCTCAGACGCGTGTTTCCTCAAGTTCAAGAATCAAGATCTAGGATACCTGCAGACAGGTGCCTGTTTGTGTGGAGACAGTCTGTTTGAAACTGTGTTCCTCAGCGCCCGCTCTTTCTCCCCGTCGCTCCACACGCCTGGGAGTCCCTTTCTTTCTCTCCACAAGCACGTGTGTTGACTTCGTCGCACATGTGCATCTGCACAAGCGTTGAGCTCAGCAGAGCGTGTCTCTTGACACTTGATGTGCGTTGGCTGTGTCTGCGTGCTCCAGTGAAGAGAGAAACGGGAAATCATCTTGGTAGAGGCAACAAAGCAAAAGCGAGGCAGGATCGACATCTGCTCAACAGAGACGGATTCCCTGCGCTGACACAGTTCACAGTTACACGAGAAGCAATCTGAGCGGTCCGTCGACCGGAGACGTGTTTCCCAAGAGGTCGTTTAGCGAGTGAACAGCAGTGTGCGCGACTTTCAGGAGTGTGCCTGGAAAGTGCCAGAATCACCAGGAGCATCTGTGCAAAAGCTGCCGCCTCTGTGACCGCATTGAGGCACGTTCCCGTGTCTGCGAGTATATAGACGGCTCTTTCGCGTTCACTCCGAGGGAAACGGTCCGCTATTGCTTCTGTGCGTACAGACGCGATTCCCTTGTCTCTTGCGAACACAGGGAACTCTGTGCATCCAAATCTACAGGCTAAGGACGCGTCTGCATATGTTTTGGTGAACAATCGAGTGTGCGTGTTCTGACAGCTGCCTCTATGCAGACGTCTCCACAGAGCCACTTCTGAATGCCCCGCAGCCCAGGACTGAATGGATACACTAACAAGTGCACCGGTGTGAGCAACCACATATGCAGAAGGACGTCTTTCATCTCACAGAAGCGCGAACGTCTTGGCGTTCAAGCACATGGCAGAAACAAGGTGTGAACAGATGAGCTGCTGCTATTTTCTCCGTTCGGCATGCTTCGTTGTAGCTCTCTTGCCGGTCGCCGGCTTAGCGGCTTGCTTTGCGCGACTAGCTCTGGGGAGAGAAGGAGATAGCGCCGGAAACCTCGCCTTTTGCCTTCTTCGGCGCTGGAACCTGGTTGCTGCGCCTTCTCTTTGTCCATGTGCACACACACGATTCCTCAGCGAAAACCATGCAGAAACCTTTCCACGAGCACCCAGGGATGTGCACCCAGCACCACGTGCACGCACACGCAGCTAGAGAAAAGCACCTACCTTTTCACACACTGATGCCTAAGCAAACGCGTGGCCACACACACGCACACATCCGCAAGCGCGCCTACTCCCATCTATTGAGGGAAAGACGGACGAGCAACGTCCTGACAGGCTTGAGGGGAAAAACGTCCGTTGACGGTTGGCGTACTGCACGCCCGCCTACGGGGCTGCAGGGGAATCCACATTTGGAAGGTACCTGAAGATGTGTGCCTGTTCTTGGAGCTCCGCTAGTAGGGTAGCAAAGACACTCGTAGGCAGTACTGAATGCTGCTCCGTGCTACTTCTCCTCCGCTGGCAAATGCTTCACAGTCGCCCTAGGAAAGACGTTTAACAATCATCTCCAAGAGGAACGAAACACATGATGCCATAAGGCGAAAGAATAGCAGGGCATCTCTTCACAGGCTTGTCCCTGATCTATAGCTGAGGGCAAACACTTGTGTGCTTGTGGGAGAGCCTGTGTCTTTCCTGGAAGCGTTTGGGAGTTTTGCTCAGACGCGTGTTTCCTCAAGTTCAAGAATCAAGATCTAGGATACCTGCAGACAGGTGCCTGTTTGTGTGGAGACAGTCTGTTTGAAACTGTGTTCCTCAGCGCCCGCTCTTTCTCCCCGTCGCTCCACACGCCTGGGAGTCCCTTTCTTTCTCTCCACAAGCACGTGTGTTGACTTCGTCGCACATGTGCATCTGCACAAGCGTTGAGCTCAGCAGAGCGTGTCTCTTGACACTTGATGTGCGTTGGCTGTGTCTGCGTGCTCCAGTGAAGAGAGAAACGGGAAATCATCTTGGTAGAGGCAACAAAGCAAAAGCGAGGCAGGATCGACATCTGCTCAACAGAGACGGATTCCCTGCGCTGACACAGTTCACAGTTACACGAGAAGCAATCTGAGCGGTCCGTCGACCGGAGACGTGTTTCCCAAGAGGTCGTTTAGCGAGTGAACAGCAGTGTGCGCGACTTTCAGGAGTGTGCCTGGAAAGTGCCAGAATCACCAGGAGCATCTGTGCAAAAGCTGCCGCCTCTGTGACCGCATTGAGGCACGTTCCCGTGTCTGCGAGTATATAGACGGCTCTTTCGCGTTCACTCCGAGGGAAACGGTCCGCTATTGCTTCTGTGCGTACAGACGCGATTCCCTTGTCTCTTGCGAACACAGGGAACTCTGTGCATCCAAATCTACAGGCTAAGGACGCGTCTGCATATGTTTTGGTGAACAATCGAGTGTGCGTGTTCTGACAGCTGCCTCTATGCAGACGTCTCCACAGAGCCACTTCTGAATGCCCCGCAGCCCAGGACTGAATGGATACACTAACAAGTGCACCGGTGTGAGCAACCACATATGCAGAAGGACGTCTTTCATCTCACAGAAGCGCGAACGTCTTGGCGTTCAAGCACATGGCAGAAACAAGGTGTGAACAGATGAGCTGCTGCTATTTTCTCCGTTCGGCATGCTTCGTTGTAGCTCTCTTGCCGGTCGCCGGCTTAGCGGCTTGCTTTGCGCGACTAGCTCTGGGGAGAGAAGGAGATAGCGCCGGAAACCTCGCCTTTTGCCTTCTTCGGCGCTGGAACCTGGTTGCTGCGCCTTCTCTTTGTCCATGTGCACACACACGATTCCTCAGCGAAAACCATGCAGAAACCTTTCCACGAGCACCCAGGGATGTGCACCCAGCACCACGTGCACGCACACGCAGCTAGAGAAAAGCACCTACCTTTTCACACACTGATGCCTAAGCAAACGCGTGGCCACACACACGCACACATCCGCAAGCGCGCCTACTCCCATCTATTGAGGGAAAGACGGACGAGCAACGTCCTGACAGGCTTGAGGGGAAAAACGTCCGTTGACGGTTGGCGTACTGCACGCCCGCCTACGGGGCTGCAGGGGAATCCACATTTGGAAGGTACCTGAAGATGTGTGCCTGTTCTTGGAGCTCCGCTAGTAGGGTAGCAAAGACACTCGTAGGCAGTACTGAATGCTGCTCCGTGCTACTTCTCCTCCGCTGGCAAATGCTTCACAGTCGCCCTAGGAAAGACGTTTAACAATCATCTCCAAGAGGAACGAAACACATGATGCCATAAGGCGAAAGAATAGCAGGGCATCTCTTCACAGGCTTGTCCCTGATCTATAGCTGAGGGCAAACACTTGTGTGCTTGTGGGAGAGCCTGTGTCTTTCCTGGAAGCGTTTGGGAGTTTTGCTCAGACGCGTGTTTCCTCAAGTTCAAGAATCAAGATCTAGGATACCTGCAGACAGGTGCCTGTTTGTGTGGAGACAGTCTGTTTGAAACTGTGTTCCTCAGCGCCCGCTCTTTCTCCCCGTCGCTCCACACGCCTGGGAGTCCCTTTCTTTCTCTCCACAAGCACGTGTGTTGACTTCGTCGCACATGTGCATCTGCACAAGCGTTGAGCTCAGCAGAGCGTGTCTCTTGACACTTGATGTGCGTTGGCTGTGTCTGCGTGCTCCAGTGAAGAGAGAAACGGGAAATCATCTTGGTAGAGGCAACAAAGCAAAAGCGAGGCAGGATCGACATCTGCTCAACAGAGACGGATTCCCTGCGCTGACACAGTTCACAGTTACACGAGAAGCAATCTGAGCGGTCCGTCGACCGGAGACGTGTTTCCCAAGAGGTCGTTTAGCGAGTGAACAGCAGTGTGCGCGACTTTCAGGAGTGTGCCTGGAAAGTGCCAGAATCACCAGGAGCATCTGTGCAAAAGCTGCCGCCTCTGTGACCGCATTGAGGCACGTTCCCGTGTCTGCGAGTATATAGACGGCTCTTTCGCGTTCACTCCGAGGGAAACGGTCCGCTATTGCTTCTGTGCGTACAGACGCGATTCCCTTGTCTCTTGCGAACACAGGGAACTCTGTGCATCCAAATCTACAGGCTAAGGACGCGTCTGCATATGTTTTGGTGAACAATCGAGTGTGCGTGTTCTGACAGCTGCCTCTATGCAGACGTCTCCACAGAGCCACTTCTGAATGCCCCGCAGCCCAGGACTGAATGGATACACTAACAAGTGCACCGGTGTGAGCAACCACATATGCAGAAGGACGTCTTTCATCTCACAGAAGCGCGAACGTCTTGGCGTTCAAGCACATGGCAGAAACAAGGTGTGAACAGATGAGCTGCTGCTATTTTCTCCGTTCGGCATGCTTCGTTGTAGCTCTCTTGCCGGTCGCCGGCTTAGCGGCTTGCTTTGCGCGACTAGCTCTGGGGAGAGAAGGAGATAGCGCCGGAAACCTCGCCTTTTGCCTTCTTCGGCGCTGGAACCTGGTTGCTGCGCCTTCTCTTTGTCCATGTGCACACACACGATTCCTCAGCGAAAACCATGCAGAAACCTTTCCACGAGCACCCAGGGATGTGCACCCAGCACCACGTGCACGCACACGCAGCTAGAGAAAAGCACCTACCTTTTCACACACTGATGCCTAAGCAAACGTGTGGCCACACACACGCACACATCCGCAAGCGCGCCTACTCCCATCTATTGAGGGAAAGACGGACGAGCAACGTCCTGACAGGCTTGAGGGGAAAAACGTCCGTTGACGGTTGGCGTACTGCACGCCCGCCTACGGGGCTGCAGGGGAATCCACATTTGGAAGGTACCTGAAGATGTGTGCCTGTTCTTGGAGCTCCGCTAGTAGGGTAGCAAAGACACTCGTAGGCAGTACTGAATGCTGCTCCGTGCTACTTCTCCTCCGCTGGCAAATGCTTCACAGTCGCCCTAGGAAAGACGTTTAACAATCGATCTCCAAGAGGAACGAAACACATGATGCCATAAGGCGAAAGAATAGCAGGGCATCTCTTCACAGGCTTGTCCCTGATCTATAGCTGAGGGCAAACACTTGTGTGCTTGTGGGAGAGCCTGTGTCTTTCCTGGAAGCGTTTGGGAGTTTTGCTCAGACGCGTGTTTCCTCAAGTTCAAGAATCAAGATCTAGGATACCTGCAGACAGGTGCCTGTTTGTGTGGAGACAGTCTGTTTGAAACTGTGTTCCTCAGCGCCCGCTCTTTCTCCCCGTCGCTCCACACGCCTGGGAGTCCCTTTCTTTCTCTCCACAAGCACGTGTGTTGACTTCGTCGCACATGTGCATCTGCACAAGCGTTGAGCTCAGCAGAGCGTGTCTCTTGACACTTGATGTGCGTTGGCTGTGTCTGCGTGCTCCAGTGAAGAGAGAAACGGGAAATCATCTTGGTAGAGGCAACAAAGCAAAAGCGAGGCAGGATCGACATCTGCTCAACAGAGACGGATTCCCTGCGCTGACACAGTTCACAGTTACACGAGAAGCAATCTGAGCGGTCCGTCGACCGGAGACGTGTTTCCCAAGAGGTCGTTTAGCGAGTGAACAGCAGTGTGCGCGACTTTCAGGAGTGTGCCTGGAAAGTGCCAGAATCACCAGGAGCATCTGTGCAAAAGCTGCCGCCTCTGTGACCGCATTGAGGCACGTTCCCGTGTCTGCGAGTATATAGACGGCTCTTTCGCGTTCACTCCGAGGGAAACGGTCCGCTATTGCTTCTGTGCGCACAGACGCGATTCCCTTGTCTCTTGCGAACACAGGGAACTCTGTGCATCCAAATCTACAGGCTAAGGACGCGTCTGCATATGTTTTGGTGAACAATCGAGTGTGCGTGTTCTGACAGCTGCCTCTATGCAGACGTCTCCACAGAGCCACTTCTGAATGCCCCGCAGCCCAGGACTGAATGGATACACTAACAAGTGCACCGGTGTGAGCAACCGCATATGCAGAAGGACGTCTTTCATCTCACAGAAGCGCGAACATCTTGGCGTTCAAGCACATGGCAGAAACAAGGTGTGAACAGATGAGCTGCTGCTATTTTCTCCGTTCGGCATGCTTCGTTGTAGCTCTCTTGCCGGTCGCCGGCTTAGCGGCTTGCTTTGCGCGACTAGCTCTGGGGAGAGAAGGAGATAGCGCCGGAAACCTCGCCTTTTGCCTTCTTCGGCGCTGGAACCTGGTTGCTGCGCCTTCTCTTTGTCCATGTGCACACACACGATTCCTCAGCGAAAACCATGCAGAAACCTTTCCACGAGCACCCAGGGATGTGCACCCAGCACCACGTGCACGCACACGCAGCTAGAGAAAAGCACCTACCTTTTCACACACTGATGCCTAAGCAAACGCGTGGCCACACACACGCACACATCCGCAAGCGCGCCTACTCCCATCTATTGAGGGAAAGACGGACGAGCAACGTCCTGACAGGCTTGAGGGGAAAAACGTCCGTTGACGGTTGGCGTACTGCACGCCCGCCTACGGGGCTGCAGGGGAATCCACATTTGGAAGGTACCTGAAGATGTGTGCCTGTTCTTGGAGCTCCGCTAGTAGGGTAGCAAAGACACTCGTAGGCAGTACTGAATGCTGCTCCGTGCTACTTCTCCTCCGCTGGCAAATGCTTCACAGTCGCCCTAGGAAAGACGTTTAACAATCGATCTCCAAGAGGAACGAAACACATGATGCCATAAGGCGAAAGAATAGCAGGGCATCTCTTCACAGGCTTGTCCCTGATCTATAGCTGAGGGCAAACACTTGTGTGCTTGTGGGAGAGCCTGTGTCTTTCCTGGAAGCGTTTGGGAGTTTTGCTCAGACGCGTGTTTCCTCAAGTTCAAGAATCAAGATCTAGGATACCTGCAGACAGGTGCCTGTTTGTGTGGAGACAGTCTGTTTGAAACTGTGTTCCTCAGCGCCCGCTCTTTCTCCCCGTCGCTCCACACGCCTGGGAGTCCCTTTCTTTCTCTCCACAAGCACGTGTGTTGACTTCGTCGCACATGTGCATCTGCACAAGCGTTGAGCTCAGCAGAGCGTGTCTCTTGACACTTGATGTGCGTTGGCTGTGTCTGCGTGCTCCAGTGAAGAGAGAAACGGGAAATCATCTTGGTAGAGGCAACAAAGCAAAAGCGAGGCAGGATCGACATCTGCTCAACAGAGACGGATTCCCTGCGCTGACACAGTTCACAGTTACACGAGAAGCAATCTGAGCGGTCCGTCGACCGCAGACGTGTTTCCCAAGAGGTCGTTTAGCGAGTGAACAGCAGTGTGCGCGACTTTCAGGAGTGTGCCTGGAAAGTGCCAGAATCACCAGGAGCATCTGTGCAAAAGCTGCCGCCTCTGTGACCGCATTGAGGCACGTTCCCGTGTCTGCGAGTATATAGACGGCTCTTTCGCGTTCACTCCGAGGGAAACGGTCCGCTATTGCTTCTGTGCGTACAGACGCGATTCCCTTGTCTCTTGCGAACACAGGGAACTCTGTGCATCCAAATCTACAGGCTAAGGACGCGTCTGCATATGTTTTGGTGAACAATCGAGTGTGCGTGTTCTGACAGCTGCCTCTATGCAGACGTCTCCACAGAGCCACTTCTGAATGCCCCGCAGCCCAGGACTGAATGGATACACTAACAAGTGCACCGGTGTGAGCAACCACATATGCAGAAGGACGTCTTTCATCTCACAGAAGCGCGAACGTCTTGGCGTTCAAGCACATGGCAGAAACAAGGTGTGAACAGATGAGCTGCTGCTATTTTCTCCGTTCGGCATGCTTCGTTGTAGCTCTCTTGCCGGTCGCCGGCTTAGCGGCTTGCTTTGCGCGACTAGCTCTGGGGAGAGAAGGAGATAGCGCCGGAAACCTCGCCTTTTGCCTTCTTCGGCGCTGGAACCTGGTTGCTGCGCCTTCTCTTTGTCCATGTGCACACACACGATTCCTCAGCGAAAACCATGCAGAAACCTTTCCACGAGCACCCAGGGATGTGCACCCAGCACCACGTGCACGCA
Organism: Patagioenas fasciata; assembly: GCF_037038585.1. Classification (NCBI taxonomy): domain Eukaryota; kingdom Metazoa; phylum Chordata; class Aves; order Columbiformes; family Columbidae; genus Patagioenas; species Patagioenas fasciata. The sequence continues at coordinate 227,933 of NW_027288795.1, forward strand.
CACGCAGCTAGAGAAAAGCACCTACCTTTTCACACACTGATGCCTAAGCAAACGCGTGGCCACACACACGCACACATCCGCAAGCGCGCCTACTCCCATCTATTGAGGGAAAGACGGACGAGCAACGTCCTGACAGGCTTGAGGGGAAAAACGTCCGTTGACGGTTGGCGTACTGCACGCCCGCCTACGGGGCTGCAGGGGAATCCACATTTGGAAGGTACCTGAAGATGTGTGCCTGTTCTTGGAGCTCCGCTAGTAGGGTAGCAAAGACACTCGTAGGCAGTACTGAATGCTGCTCCGTGCTACTTCTCCTCCGCTGGCAAATGCTTCACAGTCGCCCTAGGAAAGACGTTTAACAATCGATCTCCAAGAGGAACGAAACACATGATGCCATAAGGCGAAAGAATAGCAGGGCATCTCTTCACAGGCTTGTCCCTGATCTATAGCTGAGGGCAAACACTTGTGTGCTTGTGGGAGAGCCTGTGTCTTTCCTGGAAGCGTTTGGGAGTTTTGCTCAGACGCGTGTTTCCTCAAGTTCAAGAATCAAGATCTAGGATACCTGCAGACAGGTGCCTGTTTGTGTGGAGACAGTCTGTTTGAAACTGTGTTCCTCAGCGCCCGCTCTTTCTCCCCGTCGCTCCACACGCCTGGGAGTCCCTTTCTTTCTCTCCACAAGCACGTGTGTTGACTTCGTCGCACATGTGCATCTGCACAAGCGTTGAGCTCAGCAGAGCGTGTCTCTTGACACTTGATGTGCGTTGGCTGTGTCTGCGTGCTCCAGTGAAGAGAGAAACGGGAAATCATCTTGGTAGAGGCAACAAAGCAAAAGCGAGGCAGGATCGACATCTGCTCAACAGAGACGGATTCCCTGCGCTGACACAGTTCACAGTTACACGAGAAGCAATCTGAGCGGTCCGTCGACCGGAGACGTGTTTCCCAAGAGGTCGTTTAGCGAGTGAACAGCAGTGTGCGCGACTTTCAGGAGTGTGCCTGGAAAGTGCCAGAATCACCAGGAGCATCTGTGCAAAAGCTGCCGCCTCTGTGACCGCATTGAGGAACGTTCCCTTGTCTGCGAGTATATAGACGGCTCTTTCGCGTTCACTCCGAGGGAAACGGTCCGCTATTGCTTCTGTGCGTACAGACGCGATTCCCTTGTCTCTTGCGAACACAGGGAACTCTGTGCATCCAAATCTACAGGCTAAGGACGCGTCTGCATATGTTTTGGTGAACAATCGAGTGTGCGTGTTCTGACAGCTGCCTCTATGCAGACGTCTCCACAGAGCCACTTCTGAATGCCCCGCAGCCCAGGACTGAATGGATACACTAACAAGTGCACCGGTGTGAGCAACCACATATGCAGAAGGACGTCTTTCATCTCACAGAAGCGCGAACGTCTTGGCGTTCAAGCACATGGCAGAAACAAGGTGTGAACAGATGAGCTGCTGCTATTTTCTCCGTTCGGCATGCTTCGTTGTAGCTCTCTTGCCGGTCGCCGGCTTAGCGGCTTGCTTTGCGCGACTAGCTCTGGGGAGAGAAGGAGATAGCGCCGGAAACCTCGCCTTTTGCCTTCTTCGGCGCTGGAACCTGGTTGCTGCGCCTTCTCTTTGTCCATGTGCACACACACGATTCCTCAGCGAAAACCATGCAGAAACCTTTCCACGAGCACCCAGGGATGTGCACCCAGCACCACGTGCACGCACACGCAGCTAGAGAAAAGCACCTACCTTTTCACACACTGATGCCTAAGCAAACGCGTGGCCACACACACGCACACATCCGCAAGCGCGCCTACTCCCATCTATTGAGGGAAAGACGGACGAGCAACGTCCTGACAGGCTTGAGGGGAAAAACGTCCGTTGACGGTTGGCGTACTGCACGCCCGCCTACGGGGCTGCAGGGGAATCCACATTTGGAAGGTACCTGAAGATGTGTGCCTGTTCTTGGAGCTCCGCTAGTAGGGTAGCAAAGACACTCGTAGGCAGTACTGAATGCTGCTCCGTGCTACTTCTCCTCCGCTGGCAAATGCTTCACAGTCGCCCGAGGAAAGACGTTTAACAATCGATCTCCAAGAGGAACGAAACACATGATGCCATAAGGCGAAAGAATAGCAGGGCATCTCTTCACAGGCTTGTCCCTGATCTATAGCTGAGGGCAAACACTTGTGTGCTTGTGGGAGAGCCTGTGTCTTTCCTGGAAGCGTTTGGGAGTTTTGCTCAGACGCGTGTTTCCTCAAGTTCAAGAATCAAGATCTAGGATACCTGCAGACAGGTGCCTGTTTGTGTGGAGACAGTCTGTTTGAAACTGTGTTCCTCAGCGCCCGCTCTTTCTCCCCGTCGCTCCACACGCCTGGGAGTCCCTTTCTTTCTCTCCACAAGCACGTGTGTTGACTTCGTCGCACATGTGCATCTGCACAAGCGTTGAGCTCAGCAGAGCGTGTCTCTTGACACTAGATGTGCGTTGGCTGTGTCTGCGTGCTCCAGTGAAGAGAGAAACGGGAAATCATCTTGGTAGAGGCAACAAAGCAAAAGCGAGGCAGGATCGACATCTGCTCAACAGAGACGGATTCCCTGCGCTGACACAGTTCACAGTTACACGAGAAGCAATCTGAGCGGTCCGTCGACCGGAGACGTGTTTCCCAAGAGGTCGTTTAGCGAGTGAACAGCAGTGTGCGCGACTTTCAGGAGTGTGCCTGGAAAGTGCCAGAATCACCAGGAGCATCTGTGCAAAAGCTGCCGCCTCTGTGACCGCATTGAGGCACGTTCCCGTGTCTGCGAGTATATAGACGGCTCTTTCGCGTTCACTCCGAGGGAAACGGTCCGCTATTGCTTCTGTGCGTACAGACGCGATTCCCTTGTCTCTTGCGAACACAGGGAACTCTGTGCATCCAAATCTACAGGCTAAGGACGCGTCTGCATATGTTTTGGTGAACAATCGAGTGTGCGTGTTCTGACAGCTGCCTCTATGCAGACGTCTCCACAGAGCCACTTCTGAATGCCCCGCAGCCCAGGACTGAATGGATACACTAACAAGTGCACCGGTGTGAGCAACCACATATGCAGAAGGACGTCTTTCATCTCACAGAAGCGCGAACGTCTTGGCGTTCAAGCACATGGCAGAAACAAGGTGTGAACAGATGAGCTGCTGCTATTTTCTCCGTTCGGCATGCTTCGTTGTAGCTCTCTTGCCGGTCGCCGGCTTAGCGGCTTGCTTTGCGCGACTAGCTCTGGGGAGAGAAGGAGATAGCGCCGGAAACCTCGCCTTTTGCCTTCTTCGGCGCTGGAACCTGGTTGCTGCGCCTTCTCTTTGTCCATGTGCACACACACGATTCCTCAGCGAAAACCATGCAGAAACCTTTCCACGAGCACCCAGGGATGTGCACCCAGCACCACGTGCACGCACACGCAGCTAGAGAAAAGCACCTACCTTTTCACACACTGATGCCTAAGCAAACGCGTGGCCACACACACGCACACATCCGCAAGCGCGCCTACTCCCATCTATTGAGGGAAAGACGGACGAGCAACGTCCTGACAGGCTTGAGGGGAAAAACGTCCGTTGACGGTTGGCGTACTGCACGCCCGCCTACGGGGCTGCAGGGGAATCCACATTTGGAAGGTACCTGAAGATGTGTGCCTGTTCTTGGAGCTCCGCTAGTAGGGTAGCAAAGACACTCGTAGGCAGTACTGAATGCTGCTCCGTGCTACTTCTCCTCCGCTGGCAAATGCTTCACAGTCGCCCTAGGAAAGACGTTTAACAATCGATCTCCAAGAGGAACGAAACACATGATGCCATAAGGCGAAAGAATAGCAGGGCATCTCTTCACAGGCTTGTCCCTGATCTATAGCTGAGGGCAAACACTTGTGTGCTTGTGGGAGAGCCTGTGTCTTTCCTGGAAGCGTTTGGGAGTTTTGCTCAGACGCGTGTTTCCTCAAGTTCAAGAATCAAGATCTAGGATACCTGCAGACAGGTGCCTGTTTGTGTGGAGACAGTCTGTTTGAAACTGTGTTCCTCAGCGCCCGCTCTTTCTCCCCGTCGCTCCACACGCCTGGGAGTCCCTTTCTTTCTCTCCACAAGCACGTGTGTTGACTTCGTCGCACATGTGCATCTGCACAAGCGTTGAGCTCAGCAGAGCGTGTCTCTTGACACTTGATGTGCGTTGGCTGTGTCTGCGTGCTCCAGTGAAGAGAGAAACGGGAAATCATCTTGGTAGAGGCAACAAAGCAAAAGCGAGGCAGGATCGACATCTGCTCAACAGAGACGGATTCCCTGCGCTGACACAGTTCACAGTTACACGAGAAGCAATCTGAGCGGTCCGTCGACCGGAGACGTGTTTCCCAAGAGGTCGTTTAGCGAGTGAACAGCAGTGTGCGCGACTTTCAGGAGTGTGCCTGGAAAGTGCCAGAATCACCAGGAGCATCTGTGCAAAAGCTGCCGCCTCTGTGACCGCATTGAGGCACGTTCCCGTGTCTGCGAGTATATAGACGGCTCTTTCGCGTTCACTCCGAGGGAAACGGTCCGCTATTGCTTCTGTGCGTACAGACGCGATTCCCTTGTCTCTTGCGAACACAGGGAACTCTGTGCATCCAAATCTACAGGCTAAGGACGCGTCTGCATATGTTTTGGTGAACAATCGAGTGTGCGTGTTCTGACAGCTGCCTCTATGCAGACGTCTCCACAGAGCCACTTCTGAATGCCCCGCAGCCCAGGACTGAATGGATACACTAACAAGTGCACCGGTGTGAGCAACCACATATGCAGAAGGACGTCTTTCATCTCACAGAAGCGCGAACGTCTTGGCGTTCAAGCACATGGCAGAAACAAGGTGTGAACAGATGAGCTGCTGCTATTTTCTCCGTTCGGCATGCTTCGTTGTAGCTCTCTTGCCGGTCGCCGGCTTAGCGGCTTGCTTTGCGCGACTAGCTCTGGGGAGAGAAGGAGATAGCGCCGGAAACCTCGCCTTTTGCCTTCTTCGGCGCTGGAACCTGGTTGCTGCGCCTTCTCTTTGTCCATGTGCACACACACGATTCCTCAGCGAAAACCATGCAGAAACCTTTCCACGAGCACCCAGGGATGTGCACCCAGCACCACGTGCACGCACACGCAGCTAGAGAAAAGCACCTACCTTTTCACACACTGATGCCTAAGCAAACGCGTGGCCACACACACGCACACATCCGCAAGCGCGCCTACTCCCATCTATTGAGGGAAAGACGGACGAGCAACGTCCTGACAGGCTTGAGGGGAAAAACGTCCGTTGACGGTTGGCGTACTGCACGCCCGCCTACGGGGCTGCAGGGGAATCCACATTTGGAAGGTACCTGAAGATGTGTGCCTGTTCTTGGAGCTCCGCTAGTAGGGTAGCAAAGACACTCGTAGGCAGTACTGAATGCTGCTCCGTGCTACTTCTCCTCCGCTGGCAAATGCTTCACAGTCGCCCTAGGAAAGACGTTTAACAATCGATCTCCAAGAGGAACGAAACACATGATGCCATAAGGCGAAAGAATAGCAGGGCATCTCTTCACAGGCTTGTCCCTGATCTATAGCTGAGGGCAAACACTTGTGTGCTTGTGGGAGAGCCTGTGTCTTTCCTGGAAGCGTTTGGGAGTTTTGCTCAGACGCGTGTTTCCTCAAGTTCAAGAATCAAGATCTAGGATACCTGCAGACAGGTGCCTGTTTGTGTGGAGACAGTCTGTTTGAAACTGTGTTCCTCAGCGCCCGCTCTTTCTCCCCGTCGCTCCACACGCCTGGGAGTCCCTTTCTTTCTCTCCACAAGCACGTGTGTTGACTTCGTCGCACATGTGCATCTGCACAAGCGTTGAGCTCAGCAGAGCGTGTCTCTTGACACTTGATGTGCGTTGGCTGTGTCTGCGTGCTCCAGTGAAGAGAGAAACGGGAAATCATCTTGGTAGAGGCAACAAAGCAAAAGCGAGGCAGGATCGACATCTGCTCAACAGAGACGGATTCCCTGCGCTGACACAGTTCACAGTTACACGAGAAGCAATCTGAGCGGTCCGTCGACCGGAGACGTGTTTCCCAAGAGGTCGTTTAGCGAGTGAACAGCAGTGTGCGCGACTTTCAGGAGTGTGCCTGGAAAGTGCCAGAATCACCAGGAGCATCTGTGCAAAAGCTGCCGCCTCTGTGACCGCATTGAGGAACGTTCCCTTGTCTGCGAGTATATAGACGGCTCTTTCGCGTTCACTCCGAGGGAAACGGTCCGCTATTGCTTCTGTGCGTACAGACGCGATTCCCTTGTCTCTTGCGAACACAGGGAACTCTGTGCATCCAAATCTACAGGCTAAGGACGCGTCTGCATATGTTTTGGTGAACAATCGAGTGTGCGTGTTCTGACAGCTGCCTCTATGCAGACGTCTCCACAGAGCCACTTCTGAATGCCCCGCAGCCCAGGACTGAATGGATACACTAACAAGTGCACCGGTGTGAGCAACCACATATGCAGAAGGACGTCTTTCATCTCACAGAAGCGCGAACGTCTTGGCGTTCAAGCACATGGCAGAAACAAGGTGTGAACAGATGAGCTGCTGCTATTTTCTCCGTTCGGCATGCTTCGTTGTAGCTCTCTTGCCGGTCGCCGGCTTAGCGGCTTGCTTTGCGCGACTAGCTCTGGGGAGAGAAGGAGATAGCGCCGGAAACCTCGCCTTTTGCCTTCTTCGGCGCTGGAACCTGGTTGCTGCGCCTTCTCTTTGTCCATGTGCACACACACGATTCCTCAGCGAAAACCATGCAGAAACCTTTCCACGAGCACCCAGGGATGTGCACCCAGCACCACGTGCACGCACACGCAGCTAGAGAAAAGCACCTACCTTTTCACACACTGATGCCTAAGCAAACGCGTGGCCACACACACGCACACATCCGCAAGCGCGCCTACTCCCATCTATTGAGGGAAAGACGGACGAGCAACGTCCTGACAGGCTTGAGGGGAAAAACGTCCGTTGACGGTTGGCGTACTGCACGCCCGCCTACGGGGCTGCAGGGGAATCCACATTTGGAAGGTACCTGAAGATGTGTGCCTGTTCTTGGAGCTCCGCTAGTAGGGTAGCAAAGACACTCGTAGGCAGTACTGAATGCTGCTCCGTGCTACTTCTCCTCCGCTGGCAAATGCTTCACAGTCGCCCGAGGAAAGACCTTTAACAATCGATCTCCAAGAGGAACGAAACACATGATGCCATAAGGCGAAAGAATAGCAGGGCATCTCTTCACAGGCTTGTCCCTGATCTATAGCTGAGGGCAAACACTTGTGTGCTTGTGGGAGAGCCTGTGTCTTTCCTGGAAGCGTTTGGGAGTTTTGCTCAGACGCGTGTTTCCTCAAGTTCAAGAATCAAGATCTAGGATACCTGCAGACAGGTGCCTGTTTGTGTGGAGACAGTCTGTTTGAAACTGTGTTCCTCAGCGCCCGCTCTTTCTCCCCGTCGCTCCACACGCCTGGGAGTCCCTTTCTTTCTCTCCACAAGCACGTGTGTTGACTTCGTCGCACATGTGCATCTGCACAAGCGTTGAGCTCAGCAGAGCGTGTCTCTTGACACTAGATGTGCGTTGGCTGTGTCTGCGTGCTCCAGTGAAGAGAGAAACGGGAAATCATCTTGGTAGAGGCAACAAAGCAAAAGCGAGGCAGGATCGACATCTGCTCAACAGAGACGGATTCCCTGCGCTGACACAGTTCACAGTTACACGAGAAGCAATCTGAGCGGTCCGTCGACCGGAGACGTGTTTCCCAAGAGGTCGTTTAGCGAGTGAACAGCAGTGTGCGCGACTTTCAGGAGTGTGCCTGGAAAGTGCCAGAATCACCAGGAGCATCTGTGCAAAAGCTGCCGCCTCTGTGACCGCATTGAGGCACGTTCCCGTGTCTGCGAGTATATAGACGGCTCTTTCGCGTTCACTCCGAGGGAAACGGTCCGCTATTGCTTCTGTGCGTACAGACGCGATTCCCTTGTCTCTTGCGAACACAGGGAACTCTGTGCATCCAAATCTACAGGCTAAGGACGCGTCTGCATATGTTTTGGTGAACAATCGAGTGTGCGTGTTCTGACAGCTGCCTCTATGCAGACGTCTCCACAGAGCCACTTCTGAATGCCCCGCAGCCCAGGACTGAATGGATACACTAACAAGTGCACCGGTGTGAGCAACCACATATGCAGAAGGACGTCTTTCATCTCACAGAAGCGCGAACGTCTTGGCGTTCAAGCACATGGCAGAAACAAGGTGTGAACAGATGAGCTGCTGCTATTTTCTCCGTTCGGCATGCTTCGTTGTAGCTCTCTTGCCGGTCGCCGGCTTAGCGGCTTGCTTTGCGCGACTAGCTCTGGGGAGAGAAGGAGATAGCGCCGGAAACCTCGCCTTTTGCCTTCTTCGGCGCTGGAACCTGGTTGCTGCGCCTTCTCTTTGTCCATGTGCACACACACGATTCCTCAGCGAAAACCATGCAGAAACCTTTCCACGAGCACCCAGGGATGTGCACCCAGCACCACGTGCACGCACACGCAGCTAGAGAAAAGCACCTACCTTTTCACACACTGATGCCTAAGCAAACGCGTGGCCACACACACGCACACATCCGCAAGCGCGCCTACTCCCATCTATTGAGGGAAAGACGGACGAGCAACGTCCTGACAGGCTTGAGGGGAAAAACGTCCGTTGACGGTTGGCGTACTGCACGCCCGCCTACGGGGCTGCAGGGGAATCCACATTTGGAAGGTACCTGAAGATGTGTGCCTGTTCTTGGAGCTCCGCTAGTAGGGTAGCAAAGACACTCGTAGGCAGTACTGAATGCTGCTCCGTGCTACTTCTCCTCCGCTGGCAAATGCTTCACAGTCGCCCTAGGAAAGACGTTTAACAATCGATCTCCAAGAGGAACGAAACACATGATGCCATAAGGCGAAAGAATAGCAGGGCATCTCTTCACAGGCTTGTCCCTGATCTATAGCTGAGGGCAAACACTTGTGTGCTTGTGGGAGAGCCTGTGTCTTTCCTGGAAGCGTTTGGGAGTTTTGCTCAGACGCGTGTTTCCTCAAGTTCAAGAATCAAGATCTAGGATACCTGCAGACAGGTGCCTGTTTGTGTGGAGACAGTCTGTTTGAAACTGTGTTCCTCAGCGCCCGCTCTTTCTCCCCGTCGCTCCACACGCCTGGGAGTCCCTTTCTTTCTCTCCACAAGCACGTGTGTTGACTTCGTCGCACATGTGCATCTGCACAAGCGTTGAGCTCAGCAGAGCGTGTCTCTTGACACTAGATGTGCGTTGGCTGTGTCTGCGTGCTCCAGTGAAGAGAGAAACGGGAAATCATCTTGGTAGAGGCAACAAAGCAAAAGCGAGGCAGGATCGACATCTGCTCAACAGAGACGGATTCCCTGCGCTGACACAGTTCACAGTTACACGAGAAGCAATCTGAGCGGTCCGTCGACCGGAGACGTGTTTCCCAAGAGGTCGTTTAGCGAGTGAACAGCAGTGTGCGCGACTTTCAGGAGTGTGCCTGGAAAGTGCCAGAATCACCAGGAGCATCTGTGCAAAAGCTGCCGCCTCTGTGACCGCATTGAGGCACGTTCCCGTGTCTGCGAGTATATAGACGGCTCTTTCGCGTTCACTCCGAGGGAAACGGTCCGCTATTGCTTCTGTGCGTACAGACGCGATTCCCTTGTCTCTTGCGAACACAGGGAACTCTGTGCATCCAAATCTACAGGCTAAGGACGCGTCTGCATATGTTTTGGTGAACAATCGAGTGTGCGTGTTCTGACAGCTGCCTCTATGCAGACGTCTCCACAGAGCCACTTCTGAATGCCCCGCAGCCCAGGACTGAATGGATACACTAACAAGTGCACCGGTGTGAGCAACCACATATGCAGAAGGACGTCTTTCATCTCACAGAAGCGCGAACGTCTTGGCGTTCAAGCACATGGCAGAAACAAGGTGTGAACAGATGAGCTGCTGCTATTTTCTCCGTTCGGCATGCTTCGTTGTAGCTCTCTTGCCGGTCGCCGGCTTAGCGGCTTGCTTTGCGCGACTAGCTCTGGGGAGAGAAGGAGATAGCGCCGGAAACCTCGCCTTTTGCCTTCTTCGGCGCTGGAACCTGGTTGCTGCGCCTTCTCTTTGTCCATGTGCACACACACGATTCCTCAGCGAAAACCATGCAGAAACCTTTCCACGAGCACCCAGGGATGTGCACCCAGCACCACGTGCACGCACACGCAGCTAGAGAAAAGCACCTACCTTTTCACACACTGATGCCTAAGCAAACGCGTGGCCACACACACGCACACATCCGCAAGCGCGCCTACTCCCATCTATTGAGGGAAAGACGGACGAGCAACGTCCTGACAGGCTTGAGGGGAAAAACGTCCGTTGACGGTTGGCGTACTGCACGCCCGCCTACGGGGCTGCAGGGGAATCCACATTTGGAAGGTACCTGAAGATGTGTGCCTGTTCTTGGAGCTCCGCTAGTAGGGTAGCAAAGACACTCGTAGGCAGTACTGAATGCTGCTCCGTGCTACTTCTCCTCCGCTGGCAAATGCTTCACAGTCGCCCTAGGAAAGACGTTTAACAATCGATCTCCAAGAGGAACGAAACACATGATGCCATAAGGCGAAAGAATAGCAGGGCATCTCTTCACAGGCTTGTCCCTGATCTATAGCTGAGGGCAAACACTTGTGTGCTTGTGGGAGAGCCTGTGTCTTTCCTGGAAGCGTTTGGGAGTTTTGCTCAGACGCGTGTTTCCTCAAGTTCAAGAATCAAGATCTAGGATACCTGCAGACAGGTGCCTGTTTGTGTGGAGACAGTCTGTTTGAAACTGTGTTCCTCAGCGCCCGCTCTTTCTCCCCGTCGCTCCACACGCCTGGGAGTCCCTTTCTTTCTCTCCACAAGCACGTGTGTTGACTTCGTCGCACATGTGCATCTGCACAAGCGTTGAGCTCAGCAGAGCGTGTCTCTTGACACTTGATGTGCGTTGGCTGTGTCTGCGTGCTCCAGTGAAGAGAGAAACGGGAAATCATCTTGGTAGAGGCAACAAAGCAAAAGCGAGGCAGGATCGACATCTGCTCAACAGAGACGGATTCCCTGCGCTGACACAGTTCACAGTTACACGAGAAGCAATCTGAGCGGTCCGTCGACCGGAGACGTGTTTCCCAAGAGGTCGTTTAGCGAGTGAACAGCAGTGTGCGCGACTTTCAGGAGTGTGCCTGGAAAGTGCCAGAATCACCAGGAGCATCTGTGCAAAAGCTGCCGCCTCTGTGACCGCATTGAGGCACGTTCCCGTGTCTGCGAGTATATAGACGGCTCTTTCGCGTTCACTCCGAGGGAAACGGTCCGCTATTGCTTCTGTGCGTACAGACGCGATTCCCTTGTCTCTTGCGAACACAGGGAACTCTGTGCATCCAAATCTACAGGCTAAGGACGCGTCTGCATATGTTTTGGTGAACAATCGAGTGTGCGTGTTCTGACAGCTGCCTCTATGCAGACGTCTCCACAGAGCCACTTCTGAATGCCCCGCAGCCCAGGACTGAATGGATACACTAACAAGTGCACCGGTGTGAGCAACCACATATGCAGAAGGACGTCTTTCATCTCACAGAAGCGCGAACGTCTTGGCGTTCAAGCACATGGCAGAAACAAGGTGTGAACAGATGAGCTGCTGCTATTTTCTCCGTTCGGCATGCTTCGTTGTAGCTCTCTTGCCGGTCGCCGGCTTAGCGGCTTGCTTTGCGCGACTAGCTCTGGGGAGAGAAGGAGATAGCGCCGGAAACCTCGCCTTTTGCCTTCTTCGGCGCTGGAACCTGGTTGCTGCGCCTTCTCTTTGTCCATGTGCACACACACGATTCCTCAGCGAAAACCATGCAGAAACCTTTCCACGAGCACCCAGGGATGTGCACCCAGCACCACGTGCACGCACACGCAGCTAGAGAAAAGCACCTACCTTTTCACACACTGATGCCTAAGCAAACGCGTGGCCACACACACGCACACATCTGCAAGCGCGCCTACTCCCATCTATTGAGGGAAAGACGGACGAGCAACGTCCTGACAGGCTTGAGGGGAAAAACGTCCGTTGACGGTTGGCGTACTGCACGCCCGCCTACGGGGCTGCAGGGGAATCCACATTTGGAAGGTACCTGAAGATGTGTGCCTGTTCTTGGAGCTCCGCTAGTAGGGTAGCAAAGACACTCGTAGGCAGTACTGAATGCTGCTCCGTGCTACTTCTCCTCCGCTGGCAAATGCTTCACAGTCGCCCTAGGAAAGACGTTTAACAATCGATCTCCAAGAGGAACGAAACACATGATGCCATAAGGCGAAAGAATAGCAGGGCATCTCTTCACAGGCTTGTCCCTGATCTATAGCTGAGGGCAAACACTTGTGTGCTTGTGGGAGAGCCTGTGTCTTTCCTGGAAGCGTTTGGGAGTTTTGCTCAGACGCGTGTTTCCTCAAGTTCAAGAATCAAGATCTAGGATACCTGCAGACAGGTGCCTGTTTGTGTGGAGACAGTCTGTTTGAAACTGTGTTCCTCAGCGCCCGCTCTTTCTCCCCGTCGCTCCACACGCCTGGGAGTCCCTTTCTTTCTCTCCACAAGCACGTGTGTTGACTTCGTCGCACATGTGCATCTGCACAAGCGTTGAGCTCAGCAGAGCGTGTCTCTTGACACTTGATGTGCGTTGGCTGTGTCTGCGTGCTCCAGTGAAGAGAGAAACGGGAAATCATCTTGGTAGAGGCAACAAAGCAAAAGCGAGGCAGGATCGACATCTGCTCAACAGAGACGGATTCCCTGCGCTGACACAGTTCACAGTTACACGAGAAGCAATCTGAGCGGTCCGTCGACCGGAGACGTGTTTCCCAAGAGGTCGTTTAGCGAGTGAACAGCAGTGTGCGCGACTTTCAGGAGTGTGCCTGGAAAGTGCCAGAATCACCAGGAGCATCTGTGCAAAAGCTGCCGCCTCTGTGACCGCATTGAGGCACGTTCCCGTGTCTGCGAGTATATAGACGGCTCTTTCGCGTTCACTCCGAGGGAAACGGTCCGCTATTGCTTCTGTGCGTACAGACGCGATTCCCTTGTCTCTTGCGAACACAGGGAACTCTGTGCATCCAAATCTACAGGCTAAGGACGCGTCTGCATATGTTTTGGTGAACAATCGAGTGTGCGTGTTCTGACAGCTGCCTCTATGCAGACGTCTCCACAGAGCCACTTCTGAATGCCCCGCAGCCCAGGACTGAATGGATACACTAACAAGTGCACCGGTGTGAGCAACCACATATGCAGAAGGACGTCTTTCATCTCACAGAAGCGCGAACGTCTTGGCGTTCAAGCACATGGCAGAAACAAGGTGTGAACAGATGAGCTGCTGCTATTTTCTCCGTTCGGCATGCTTCGTTGTAGCTCTCTTGCCGGTCGCCGGCTTAGCGGCTTGCTTTGCGCGACTAGCTCTGGGGAGAGAAGGAGATAGCGCCGGAAACCTCGCCTTTTGCCTTCTTCGGCGCTGGAACCTGGTTGCTGCGCCTTCTCTTTGTCCATGTGCACACACACGATTCCTCAGCGAAAACCATGCAGAAACCTTTCCACGAGCACCCAGGGATGTGCACCCAGCACCACGTGCACGCACACGCAGCTAGAGAAAAGCACCTACCTTTTCACACACTGATGCCTAAGCAAACGCGTGGCCACACACACGCACACATCCGCAAGCGCGCCTACTCCCATCTATTGAGGGAAAGACGGACGAGCAACGTCCTGACAGGCTTGAGGGGAAAAACGTCCGTTGACGGTTGGCGTACTGCACGCCCGCCTACGGGGCTGCAGGGGAATCCACATTTGGAAGGTACCTGAAGATGTGTGCCTGTTCTTGGAGCTCCGCTAGTAGGGTAGCAAAGACACTCGTAGGCAGTACTGAATGCTGCTCCGTGCTACTTCTCCTCCGCTGGCAAATGCTTCACAGTCGCCCGAGGAAAGACGTTTAACAATCGATCTCCAAGAGGAACGAAACACATGATGCCATAAGGCGAAAGAATAGCAGGGCATCTCTTCACAGGCTTGTCCCTGATCTATAGCTGAGGGCAAACACTTGTGTGCTTGTGGGAGAGCCTGTGTCTTTCCTGGAAGCGTTTGGGAGTTTTGCTCAGACGCGTGTTTCCTCAAGTTCAAGAATCAAGATCTAGGATACCTGCAGACAGGTGCCTGTTTGTGTGGAGACAGTCTGTTTGAAACTGTGTTCCTCAGCGCCCGCTCTTTCTCCCCGTCGCTCCACACGCCTGGGAGTCCCTTTCTTTCTCTCCACAAGCACGTGTGTTGACTTCGTCGCACATGTGCATCTGCACAAGCGTTGAGCTCAGCAGAGCGTGTCTCTTGACACTTGATGTGCGTTGGCTGTGTCTGCGTGCTCCAGTGAAGAGAGAAACGGGAAATCATCTTGGTAGAGGCAACAAAGCAAAAGCGAGGCAGGATCGACATCTGCTCAACAGAGACGGATTCCCTGCGCTGACACAGTTCACAGTTACACGAGAAGCAATCTGAGCGGTCCGTCGACCGGAGACGTGTTTCCCAAGAGGTCGTTTAGCGAGTGAACAGCAGTGTGCGCGACTTTCAGGAGTGTGCCTGGAAAGTGCCAGAATCACCAGGAGCATCTGTGCAAAAGCTGCCGCCTCTGTGACCGCATTGAGGCACGTTCCCGTGTCTGCGAGTATATAGACGGCTCTTTCGCGTTCACTCCGAGGGAAACGGTCCGCTATTGCTTCTGTGCGTACAGACGCGATTCCCTTGTCTCTTGCGAACACAGGGAACTCTGTGCATCCAAATCTACAGGCTAAGGACGCGTCTGCATATGTTTTGGTGAACAATCGAGTGTGCGTGTTCTGACAGCTGCCTCTATGCAGACGTCTCCACAGAGCCACTTCTGAATGCCCCGCAGCCCAGGACTGAATGGATACACTAACAAGTGCACCGGTGTGAGCAACCACATATGCAGAAGGACGTCTTTCATCTCACAGAAGCGCGAACGTCTTGGCGTTCAAGCACATGGCAGAAACAAGGTGTGAACAGATGAGCTGCTGCTATTTTCTCCGTTCGGCATGCTTCGTTGTAGCTCTCTTGCCGGTCGCCGGCTTAGCGGCTTGCTTTGCGCGACTAGCTCTGGGGAGAGAAGGAGATAGCGCCGGAAACCTCGCCTTTTGCCTTCTTCGGCGCTGGAACCTGGTTGCTGCGCCTTCTCTTTGTCCATGTGCACACACACGATTCCTCAGCGAAAACCATGCAGAAACCTTTCCACGAGCACCCAGGGATGTGCACCCAGCACCACGTGCACGCACACGCAGCTAGAGAAAAGCACCTACCTTTTCACACACTGATGCCTAAGCAAACGCGTGGCCACACACACGCACACATCCGCAAGCGCGCCTACTCCCATCTATTGAGGGAAAGACGGACGAGCAACGTCCTGACAGGCTTGAGGGGAAAAACGTCCGTTGACGGTTGGCGTACTGCACGCCCGCCTACGGGGCTGCAGGGGAATCCACATTTGGAAGGTACCTGAAGATGTGTGCCTGTTCTTGGAGCTCCGCTAGTAGGGTAGCAAAGACACTCGTAGGCAGTACTGAATGCTGCTCCGTGCTACTTCTCCTCCGCTGGCAAATGCTTCACAGTCGCCCGAGGAAAGACCTTTAACAATCGATCTCCAAGAGGAACGAAACACATGATGCCATAAGGCGAAAGAATAGCAGGGCATCTCTTCACAGGCTTGTCCCTGATCTATAGCTGAGGGCAAACACTTGTGTGCTTGTGGGAGAGCCTGTGTCTTTCCTGGAAGCGTTTGGGAGTTTTGCTCAGACGCGTGTTTCCTCAAGTTCAAGAATCAAGATCTAGGATACCTGCAGACAGGTGCCTGTTTGTGTGGAGACAGTCTGTTTGAAACTGTGTTCCTCAGCGCCCGCTCTTTCTCCCCGTCGCTCCACACGCCTGGGAGTCCCTTTCTTTCTCTCCACAAGCACGTGTGTTGACTTCGTCGCACATGTGCATCTGCACAAGCGTTGAGCTCAGCAGAGCGTGTCTCTTGACACTTGATGTGCGTTGGCTGTGTCTGCGTGCTCCAGTGAAGAGAGAAACGGGAAATCATCTTGGTAGAGGCAACAAAGCAAAAGCGAGGCAGGATCGACATCTGCTCAACAGAGACGGATTCCCTGCGCTGACACAGTTCACAGTTACACGAGAAGCAATCTGAGCGGTCCGTCGACCGGAGACGTGTTTCCCAAGAGGTCGTTTAGCGAGTGAACAGCAGTGTGCGCGACTTTCAGGAGTGTGCCTGGAAAGTGCCAGAATCACCAGGAGCATCTGTGCAAAAGCTGCCGCCTCTGTGACCGCATTGAGGCACGTTCCCGTGTCTGCGAGTATATAGACGGCTCTTTCGCGTTCACTCCGAGGGAAACGGTCCGCTATTGCTTCTGTGCGTACAGACGCGATTCCCTTGTCTCTTGCGAACACAGGGAACTCTGTGCATCCAAATCTACAGGCTAAGGACGCGTCTGCATATGTTTTGGTGAACAATCGAGTGTGCGTGTTCTGACAGCTGCCTCTATGCAGACGTCTCCACAGAGCCACTTCTGAATGCCCCGCAGCCCAGGACTGAATGGATACACTAACAAGTGCACCGGTGTGAGCAACCACATATGCAGAAGGACGTCTTTCATCTCACAGAAGCGCGAACGTCTTGGCGTTCAAGCACATGGCAGAAACAAGGTGTGAACAGATGAGCTGCTGCTATTTTCTCCGTTCGGCATGCTTCGTTGTAGCTCTCTTGCCGGTCGCCGGCTTAGCGGCTTGCTTTGCGCGACTAGCTCTGGGGAGAGAAGGAGATAGCGCCGGAAACCTCGCCTTTTGCCTTCTTCGGCGCTGGAACCTGGTTGCTGCGCCTTCTCTTTGTCCATGTGCACACACACGATTCCTCAGCGAAAACCATGCAGAAACCTTTCCACGAGCACCCAGGGATGTGCACCCAGCACCACGTGCACGCACACGCAGCTAGAGAAAAGCACCTACCTTTTCACACACTGATGCCTAAGCAAACGCGTGGCCACACACACGCACACATCCGCAAGCGCGCCTACTCCCATCTATTGAGGGAAAGACGGACGAGCAACGTCCTGACAGGCTTGAGGGGAAAAACGTCCGTTGACGGTTGGCGTACTGCACGCCCGCCTACGGGGCTGCAGGGGAATCCACATTTGGAAGGTACCTGAAGATGTGTGCCTGTTCTTGGAGCTCCGCTAGTAGGGTAGCAAAGACACTCGTAGGCAGTACTGAATGCTGCTCCGTGCTACTTCTCCTCCGCTGGCAAATGCTTCACAGTCGCCCGAGGAAAGACCTTTAACAATCGATCTCCAAGAGGAACGAAACACATGATGCCATAAGGCGAAAGAATAGCAGGGCATCTCTTCACAGGCTTGTCCCTGATCTATAGCTGAGGGCAAACACTTGTGTGCTTGTGGGAGAGCCTGTGTCTTTCCTGGAAGCGTTTGGGAGTTTTGCTCAGACGCGTGTTTCCTCAAGTTCAAGAATCAAGATCTAGGATACCTGCAGACAGGTGCCTGTTTGTGTGGAGACAGTCTGTTTGAAACTGTGTTCCTCAGCGCCCGCTCTTTCTCCCCGTCGCTCCACACGCCTGGGAGTCCCTTTCTTTCTCTCCACAAGCACGTGTGTTGACTTCGTCGCACATGTGCATCTGCACAAGCGTTGAGCTCAGCAGAGCGTGTCTCTTGACACTTGATGTGCGTTGGCTGTGTCTGCGTGCTCCAGTGAAGAGAGAAACGGGAAATCATCTTGGTAGAGGCAACAAAGCAAAAGCGAGGCAGGATCGACATCTGCTCAACAGAGACGGATTCCCTGCGCTGACACAGTTCACAGTTACACGAGAAGCAATCTGAGCGGTCCGTCGACCGGAGACGTGTTTCCCAAGAGGTCGTTTAGCGAGTGAACAGCAGTGTGCGCGACTTTCAGGAGTGTGCCTGGAAAGTGCCAGAATCACCAGGAGCATCTGTGCAAAAGCTGCCGCCTCTGTGACCGCATTGAGGCACGTTCCCGTGTCTGCGAGTATATAGACGGCTCTTTCGCGTTCACTCCGAGGGAAACGGTCCGCTATTGCTTCTGTGCGTACAGACGCGATTCCCTTGTCTCTTGCGAACACAGGGAACTCTGTGCATCCAAATCTACAGGCTAAGGACACGTCTGCATATGTTTTGGTGAACAATCGAGTGTGCGTGTTCTGACAGCTGCCTCTATGCAGACGTCTCCACAGAGCCACTTCTGAATGCCCCGCAGCCCAGGACTGAATGGATACACTAACAAGTGCACCGGTGTGAGCAACCACATATGCAGAAGGACGTCTTTCATCTCACAGAAGCGCGAACGTCTTGGCGTTCAAGCACATGGCAGAAACAAGGTGTGAACAGATGAGCTGCTGCTATTTTCTCCGTTCGGCATGCTTCGTTGTAGCTCTCTTGCCGGTCGCCGGCTTAGCGGCTTGCTTTGCGCGACTAGCTCTGGGGAGAGAAGGAGATAGCGCCGGAAACCTCGCCTTTTGCCTTCTTCGGCGCTGGAACCTGGTTGCTGCGCCTTCTCTTTGTCCATGTGCACACACACGATTCCTCAGCGAAAACCATGCAGAAACCTTTCCACGAGCACCCAGGGATGTGCACCCAGCACCACGTGCACGCACACGCAGCTAGAGAAAAGCACCTACCTTTTCACACACTGATGCCTAAGCAAACGCGTGGCCACACACACGCACACATCCGCAAGCGCGCCTACTCCCATCTATTGAGGGAAAGACGGACGAGCAACGTCCTGACAGGCTTGAGGGGAAAAACGTCCGTTGACGGTTGGCGTACTGCACGCCCGCCTACGGGGCTGCAGGGGAATCCACATTTGGAAGGTACCTGAAGATGTGTGCCTGTTCTTGGAGCTCCGCTAGTAGGGTAGCAAAGACACTCGTAGGCAGTACTGAATGCTGCTCCGTGCTACTTCTCCTCCGCTGGCAAATGCTTCACAGTCGCCCGAGGAAAGACCTTTAACAATCGATCTCCAAGAGGAACGAAACACATGATGCCATAAGGCGAAAGAATAGCAGGGCATCTCTTCACAGGCTTGTCCCTGATCTATAGCTGAGGGCAAACACTTGTGTGCTTGTGGGAGAGCCTGTGTCTTTCCTGGAAGCGTTTGGGAGTTTTGCTCAGACGCGTGTTTCCTCAAGTTCAAGAATCAAGATCTAGGATACCTGCAGACAGGTGCCTGTTTGTGTGGAGACAGTCTGTTTGAAACTGTGTTCCTCAGCGCCCGCTCTTTCTCCCCGTCGCTCCACACGCCTGGGAGTCCCTTTCTTTCTCTCCACAAGCACGTGTGTTGACTTCGTCGCACATGTGCATCTGCACAAGCGTTGAGCTCAGCAGAGCGTGTCTCTTGACACTAGATGTGCGTTGGCTGTGTCTGCGTGCTCCAGTGAAGAGAGAAACGGGAAATCATCTTGGTAGAGGCAACAAAGCAAAAGCGAGGCAGGATCGACATCTGCTCAACAGAGACGGATTCCCTGCGCTGACACAGTTCACAGTTACACGAGAAGCAATCTGAGCGGTCCGTCGACCAGAGACGTGTTTCCCAAGAGGTCGTTTAGCGAGTGAACAGCAGTGTGCGCGACTTTCAGGAGTGTGCCTGGAAAGTGCCAGAATCACCAGGAGCATCTGTGCAAAAGCTGCCGCCTCTGTGACCGCATTGAGGCACGTTCCCGTGTCTGCGAGTATATAGACGGCTCTTTCGCGTTCACTCCGAGGGAAACGGTCCGCTATTGCTTCTGTGCGTACAGACGCGATTCCCTTGTCTCTTGCGAACACAGGGAACTCTGTGCATCCAAATCTACAGGCTAAGGACGCGTCTGCATATGTTTTGGTGAACAATCGAGTGTGCGTGTTCTGACAGCTGCCTCTATGCAGACGTCTCCACAGAGCCACTTCTGAATGCCCCGCAGCCCAGGACTGAATGGATACACTAACAAGTGCACCGGTGTGAGCAACCACATATGCAGAAGGACGTCTTTCATCTCACAGAAGTGCGAACGTCTTGGCGTTCAAGCACATGGCAGAAACAAGGTGTGAACAGATGAGCTGCTGCTATTTTCTCCGTTCGGCATGCTTCGTTGTAGCTCTCTTGCCGGTCGCCGGCTTAGCGGCTTGCTTTGCGCGACTAGGTCTGCGGAGAGAAGGAGATAGCGCCGGAAACCTCGCCTTTTGCCTTCTTCGGCGCTGGAACCTGGTTGCTGCGCCTTCTCTTTGTCCATGTGCACACACACGATTCCTCAGCGAAAACCATGCAGAAACCTTTCCACGAGCACCCAGGGATGTGCACCCAGCACCACGTGCACGCACACGCAGCTAGAGAAAAGCACCTACCTTTTCACACACTGATGCCTAAGCAAACGCGTGGCCACACACACGCACACATCCGCAAGCGCGCCTACTCCCATCTATTGAGGGAAAGACGGACGAGCAACGTCCTGACAGGCTTGAGGGGAAAAACGTCCGTTGACGGTTGGCGTACTGCACGCCCGCCTACGGGGCTGCAGGGGAATCCACATTTGGAAGGTACCTGAAGATGTGTGCCTGTTCTTGGAGCTCCGCTAGTAGGGTAGCAAAGACACTCGTAGGCAGTACTGAATGCTGCTCCGTGCTACTTCTCCTCCGCTGGCAAATGCTTCACAGTCGCCCTAGGAAAGACGTTTAACAATCGATCTCCAAGAGGAACGAAACACATGATGCCATAAGGCGAAAGAATAGCAGGGCATCTCTTCACAGGCTTGTCCCTGATCTATAGCTGAGGGCAAACACTTGTGTGCTTGTGGGAGAGCCTGTGTCTTTCCTGGAAGCGTTTGGGAGTTTTGCTCAGACGCGTGTTTCCTCAAGTTCAAGAATCAAGATCTAGGATACCTGCAGACAGGTGCCTGTTTGTGTGGAGACAGTCTGTTT
The DNA here is from genome assembly GCF_037038585.1 of Patagioenas fasciata. Taxonomy (NCBI): domain Eukaryota; kingdom Metazoa; phylum Chordata; class Aves; order Columbiformes; family Columbidae; genus Patagioenas; species Patagioenas fasciata. The sequence goes on from NW_027288795.1 coordinate 248,919, forward strand.
GAAACTGTGTTCCTCAGCGCCCGCTCTTTCTCCCCGTCGCTCCACACGCCTGGGAGTCCCTTTCTTTCTCTCCACAAGCACGTGTGTTGACTTCGTCGCACATGTGCATCTGCACAAGCGTTGAGCTCAGCAGAGCGTGTCTCTTGACACTTGATGTGCGTTGGCTGTGTCTGCGTGCTCCAGTGAAGAGAGAAACGGGAAATCATCTTGGTAGAGGCAACAAAGCAAAAGCGAGGCAGGATCGACATCTGCTCAACAGAGACGGATTCCCTGCGCTGACACAGTTCACAGTTACACGAGAAGCAATCTGAGCGGTCCGTCGACCGGAGACGTGTTTCCCAAGAGGTCGTTTAGCGAGTGAACAGCAGTGTGCGCGACTTTCAGGAGTGTGCCTGGAAAGTGCCAGAATCACCAGGAGCATCTGTGCAAAAGCTGCCGCCTCTGTGACCGCATTGAGGCACGTTCCCGTGTCTGCGAGTATATAGACGGCTCTTTCGCGTTCACTCCGAGGGAAACGGTCCGCTATTGCTTCTGTGCGTACAGACGCGATTCCCTTGTCTCTTGCGAACACAGGGAACTCTGTGCATCCAAATCTACAGGCTAAGGACGCGTCTGCATATGTTTTGGTGAACAATCGAGTGTGCGTGTTCTGACAGCTGCCTCTATGCAGACGTCTCCACAGAGCCACTTCTGAATGCCCCGCAGCCCAGGACTGAATGGATACACTAACAAGTGCACCGGTGTGAGCAACCACATATGCAGAAGGACGTCTTTCATCTCACAGAAGCGCGAACGTCTTGGCGTTCAAGCACATGGCAGAAACAAGGTGTGAACAGATGAGCTGCTGCTATTTTCTCCGTTCGGCATGCTTCGTTGTAGCTCTCTTGCCGGTCGCCGGCTTAGCGGCTTGCTTTGCGCGACTAGCTCTGGGGAGAGAAGGAGATAGCGCCGGAAACCTCGCCTTTTGCCTTCTTCGGCGCTGGAACCTGGTTGCTGCGCCTTCTCTTTGTCCATGTGCACACACACGATTCCTCAGCGAAAACCATGCAGAAACCTTTCCACGAGCACCCAGGGATGTGCACCCAGCACCACGTGCACGCACACGCAGCTAGAGAAAAGCACCTACCTTTTCACACACTGATGCCTAAGCAAACGCGTGGCCACACACACGCACACATCTGCAAGCGCGCCTACTCCCATCTATTGAGGGAAAGACGGACGAGCAACGTCCTGACAGGCTTGAGGGGAAAAACGTCCGTTGACGGTTGGCGTACTGCACGCCCGCCTACGGGGCTGCAGGGGAATCCACATTTGGAAGGTACCTGAAGATGTGTGCCTGTTCTTGGAGCTCCGCTAGTAGGGTAGCAAAGACACTCGTAGGCAGTACTGAATGCTGCTCCGTGCTACTTCTCCTCCGCTGGCAAATGCTTCACAGTCGCCCTAGGAAAGACGTTTAACAATCGATCTCCAAGAGGAACGAAACACATGATGCCATAAGGCGAAAGAATAGCAGGGCATCTCTTCACAGGCTTGTCCCTGATCTATAGCTGAGGGCAAACACTTGTGTGCTTGTGGGAGAGCCTGTGTCTTTCCTGGAAGCGTTTGGGAGTTTTGCTCAGACGCGTGTTTCCTCAAGTTCAAGAATCAAGATCTAGGATACCTGCAGACAGGTGCCTGTTTGTGTGGAGACAGTCTGTTTGAAACTGTGTTCCTCAGCGCCCGCTCTTTCTCCCCGTCGCTCCACACGCCTGGGAGTCCCTTTCTTTCTCTCCACAAGCACGTGTGTTGACTTCGTCGCACATGTGCATCTGCACAAGCGTTGAGCTCAGCAGAGCGTGTCTCTTGACACTTGATGTGCGTTGGCTGTGTCTGCGTGCTCCAGTGAAGAGAGAAACGGGAAATCATCTTGGTAGAGGCAACAAAGCAAAAGCGAGGCAGGATCGACATCTGCTCAACAGAGACGGATTCCCTGCGCTGACACAGTTCACAGTTACACGAGAAGCAATCTGAGCGGTCCGTCGACCGGAGACGTGTTTCCCAAGAGGTCGTTTAGCGAGTGAACAGCAGTGTGCGCGACTTTCAGGAGTGTGCCTGGAAAGTGCCAGAATCACCAGGAGCATCTGTGCAAAAGCTGCCGCCTCTGTGACCGCATTGAGGCACGTTCCCGTGTCTGCGAGTATATAGACGGCTCTTTCGCGTTCACTCCGAGGGAAACGGTCCGCTATTGCTTCTGTGCGTACAGACGCGATTCCCTTGTCTCTTGCGAACACAGGGAACTCTGTGCATCCAAATCTACAGGCTAAGGACGCGTCTGCATATGTTTTGGTGAACAATCGAGTGTGCGTGTTCTGACAGCTGCCTCTATGCAGACGTCTCCACAGAGCCACTTCTGAATGCCCCGCAGCCCAGGACTGAATGGATACACTAACAAGTGCACCGGTGTGAGCAACCACATATGCAGAAGGACGTCTTTCATCTCACAGAAGCGCGAACGTCTTGGCGTTCAAGCACATGGCAGAAACAAGGTGTGAACAGATGAGCTGCTGCTATTTTCTCCGTTCGGCATGCTTCGTTGTAGCTCTCTTGCCGGTCGCCGGCTTAGCGGCTTGCTTTGCGCGACTAGCTCTGGGGAGAGAAGGAGATAGCGCCGGAAACCTCGCCTTTTGCCTTCTTCGGCGCTGGAACCTGGTTGCTGCGCCTTCTCTTTGTCCATGTGCACACACACGATTCCTCAGCGAAAACCATGCAGAAACCTTTCCACGAGCACCCAGGGATGTGCACCCAGCACCACGTGCACGCACACGCAGCTAGAGAAAAGCACCTACCTTTTCACACACTGATGCCTAAGCAAACGCGTGGCCACACACACGCACACATCCGCAAGCGCGCCTACTCCCATCTATTGAGGGAAAGACGGACGAGCAACGTCCTGACAGGCTTGAGGGGAAAAACGTCCGTTGACGGTTGGCGTACTGCACGCCCGCCTACGGGGCTGCAGGGGAATCCACATTTGGAAGGTACCTGAAGATGTGTGCCTGTTCTTGGAGCTCCGCTAGTAGGGTAGCAAAGACACTCGTAGGCAGTACTGAATGCTGCTCCGTGCTACTTCTCCTCCGCTGGCAAATGCTTCACAGTCGCCCGAGGAAAGACGTTTAACAATCGATCTCCAAGAGGAACGAAACACATGATGCCATAAGGCGAAAGAATAGCAGGGCATCTCTTCACAGGCTTGTCCCTGATCTATAGCTGAGGGCAAACACTTGTGTGCTTGTGGGAGAGCCTGTGTCTTTCCTGGAAGCGTTTGGGAGTTTTGCTCAGACGCGTGTTTCCTCAAGTTCAAGAATCAAGATCTAGGATACCTGCAGACAGGTGCCTGTTTGTGTGGAGACAGTCTGTTTGAAACTGTGTTCCTCAGCGCCCGCTCTTTCTCCCCGTCGCTCCACACGCCTGGGAGTCCCTTTCTTTCTCTCCACAAGCACGTGTGTTGACTTCGTCGCACATGTGCATCTGCACAAGCGTTGAGCTCAGCAGAGCGTGTCTCTTGACACTTGATGTGCGTTGGCTGTGTCTGCGTGCTCCAGTGAAGAGAGAAACGGGAAATCATCTTGGTAGAGGCAACAAAGCAAAAGCGAGGCAGGATCGACATCTGCTCAACAGAGACGGATTCCCTGCGCTGACACAGTTCACAGTTACACGAGAAGCAATCTGAGCGGTCCGTCGACCGGAGACGTGTTTCCCAAGAGGTCGTTTAGCGAGTGAACAGCAGTGTGCGCGACTTTCAGGAGTGTGCCTGGAAAGTGCCAGAATCACCAGGAGCATCTGTGCAAAAGCTGCCGCCTCTGTGACCGCATTGAGGCACGTTCCCGTGTCTGCGAGTATATAGACGGCTCTTTCGCGTTCACTCCGAGGGAAACGGTCCGCTATTGCTTCTGTGCGTACAGACGCGATTCCCTTGTCTCTTGCGAACACAGGGAACTCTGTGCATCCAAATCTACAGGCTAAGGACGCGTCTGCATATGTTTTGGTGAACAATCGAGTGTGCGTGTTCTGACAGCTGCCTCTATGCAGACGTCTCCACAGAGCCACTTCTGAATGCCCCGCAGCCCAGGACTGAATGGATACACTAACAAGTGCACCGGTGTGAGCAACCACATATGCAGAAGGACGTCTTTCATCTCACAGAAGCGCGAACGTCTTGGCGTTCAAGCACATGGCAGAAACAAGGTGTGAACAGATGAGCTGCTGCTATTTTCTCCATTCGGCATGCTTCGTTGTAGCTCTCTTGCCGGTCGCCGGCTTAGCGGCTTGCTTTGCGCGACTAGCTCTGGGGAGAGAAGGAGATAGCGCCGGAAACCTCGCCTTTTGCCTTCTTCGGCGCTGGAACCTGGTTGCTGCGCCTTCTCTTTGTCCATGTGCACACACACGATTCCTCAGCGAAAACCATGCAGAAACCTTTCCACGAGCACCCAGGGATGTGCACCCAGCACCACGTGCACGCACACGCAGCTAGAGAAAAGCACCTACCTTTTCACACACTGATGCCTAAGCAAACGCGTGGCCACACACACGCACACATCCGCAAGCGCGCCTACTCCCATCTATTGAGGGAAAGACGGACGAGCAACGTCCTGACAGGCTTGAGGGGAAAAACGTCCGTTGACGGTTGGCGTACTGCACGCCCGCCTACGGGGCTGCAGGGGAATCCACATTTGGAAGGTACCTGAAGATGTGTGCCTGTTCTTGGAGCTCCGCTAGTAGGGTAGCAAAGACACTCGTAGGCAGTACTGAATGCTGCTCCGTGCTACTTCTCCTCCGCTGGCAAATGCTTCACAGTCGCCCGAGGAAAGACCTTTAACAATCGATCTCCAAGAGGAACGAAACACATGATGCCATAAGGCGAAAGAATAGCAGGGCATCTCTTCACAGGCTTGTCCCTGATCTATAGCTGAGGGCAAACACTTGTGTGCTTGTGGGAGAGCCTGTGTCTTTCCTGGAAGCGTTTGGGAGTTTTGCTCAGACGCGTGTTTCCTCAAGTTCAAGAATCAAGATCTAGGATACCTGCAGACAGGTGCCTGTTTGTGTGGAGACAGTCTGTTTGAAACTGTGTTCCTCAGCGCCCGCTCTTTCTCCCCGTCGCTCCACACGCCTGGGAGTCCCTTTCTTTCTCTCCACAAGCACGTGTGTTGACTTCGTCGCACATGTGCATCTGCACAAGCGTTGAGCTCAGCAGAGCGTGTCTCTTGACACTTGATGTGCGTTGGCTGTGTCTGCGTGCTCCAGTGAAGAGAGAAACGGGAAATCATCTTGGTAGAGGCAACAAAGCAAAAGCGAGGCAGGATCGACATCTGCTCAACAGAGACGGATTCCCTGCGCTGACACAGTTCACAGTTACACGAGAAGCAATCTGAGCGGTCCGTCGACCGGAGACGTGTTTCCCAAGAGGTCGTTTAGCGAGTGAACAGCAGTGTGCGCGACTTTCAGGAGTGTGCCTGGAAAGTGCCAGAATCACCAGGAGCATCTGTGCAAAAGCTGCCGCCTCTGTGACCGCATTGAGGCACGTTCCCGTGTCTGCGAGTATATAGACGGCTCTTTCGCGTTCACTCCGAGGGAAACGGTCCGCTATTGCTTCTGTGCGTACAGACGCGATTCCCTTGTCTCTTGCGAACACAGGGAACTCTGTGCATCCAAATCTACAGGCTAAGGACGCGTCTGCATATGTTTTGGTGAACAATCGAGTGTGCGTGTTCTGACAGCTGCCTCTATGCAGACGTCTCCACAGAGCCACTTCTGAATGCCCCGCAGCCCAGGACTGAATGGATACACTAACAAGTGCACCGGTGTGAGCAACCACATATGCAGAAGGACGTCTTTCATCTCACAGAAGCGCGAACGTCTTGGCGTTCAAGCACATGGCAGAAACAAGGTGTGAACAGATGAGCTGCTGCTATTTTCTCCGTTCGGCATGCTTCGTTGTAGCTCTCTTGCCGGTCGCCGGCTTAGCGGCTTGCTTTGCGCGACTAGCTCTGGGGAGAGAAGGAGATAGCGCCGGAAACCTCGCCTTTTGCCTTCTTCGGCGCTGGAACCTGGTTGCTGCGCCTTCTCTTTGTCCATGTGCACACACACGATTCCTCAGCGAAAACCATGCAGAAACCTTTCCACGAGCACCCAGGGATGTGCACCCAGCACCACGTGCACGCACACGCAGCTAGAGAAAAGCACCTACCTTTTCACACACTGATGCCTAAGCAAACGCGTGGCCACACACACGCACACATCCGCAAGCGCGCCTACTCCCATCTATTGAGGGAAAGACGGACGAGCAACGTCCTGACAGGCTTGAGGGGAAAAACGTCCGTTGACGGTTGGCGTACTGCACGCCCGCCTACGGGGCTGCAGGGGAATCCACATTTGGAAGGTACCTGAAGATGTGTGCCTGTTCTTGGAGCTCCGCTAGTAGGGTAGCAAAGACACTCGTAGGCAGTACTGAATGCTGCTCCGTGCTACTTCTCCTCCGCTGGCAAATGCTTCACAGTCGCCCGAGGAAAGACCTTTAACAATCGATCTCCAAGAGGAACGAAACACATGATGCCATAAGGCGAAAGAATAGCAGGGCATCTCTTCACAGGCTTGTCCCTGATCTATAGCTGAGGGCAAACACTTGTGTGCTTGTGGGAGAGCCTGTGTCTTTCCTGGAAGCGTTTGGGAGTTTTGCTCAGACGCGTGTTTCCTCAAGTTCAAGAATCAAGATCTAGGATACCTGCAGACAGGTGCCTGTTTGTGTGGAGACAGTCTGTTTGAAACTGTGTTCCTCAGCGCCCGCTCTTTCTCCCCGTCGCTCCACACGCCTGGGAGTCCCTTTCTTTCTCTCCACAAGCACGTGTGTTGACTTCGTCGCACATGTGCATCTGCACAAGCGTTGAGCTCAGCAGAGCGTGTCTCTTGACACTTGATGTGCGTTGGCTGTGTCTGCGTGCTCCAGTGAAGAGAGAAACGGGAAATCATCTTGGTAGAGGCAACAAAGCAAAAGCGAGGCAGGATCGACATCTGCTCAACAGAGACGGATTCCCTGCGCTGACACAGTTCACAGTTACACGAGAAGCAATCTGAGCGGTCCGTCGACCGGAGACGTGTTTCCCAAGAGGTCGTTTAGCGAGTGAACAGCAGTGTGCGCGACTTTCAGGAGTGTGCCTGGAAAGTGCCAGAATCACCAGGAGCATCTGTGCAAAAGCTGCCGCCTCTGTGACCGCATTGAGGCACGTTCCCGTGTCTGCGAGTATATAGACGGCTCTTTCGCGTTCACTCCGAGGGAAACGGTCCGCTATTGCTTCTGTGCGTACAGACGCGATTCCCTTGTCTCTTGCGAACACAGGGAACTCTGTGCATCCAAATCTACAGGCTAAGGACACGTCTGCATATGTTTTGGTGAACAATCGAGTGTGCGTGTTCTGACAGCTGCCTCTATGCAGACGTCTCCACAGAGCCACTTCTGAATGCCCCGCAGCCCAGGACTGAATGGATACACTAACAAGTGCACCGGTGTGAGCAACCACATATGCAGAAGGACGTCTTTCATCTCACAGAAGCGCGAACGTCTTGGCGTTCAAGCACATGGCAGAAACAAGGTGTGAACAGATGAGCTGCTGCTATTTTCTCCGTTCGGCATGCTTCGTTGTAGCTCTCTTGCCGGTCGCCGGCTTAGCGGCTTGCTTTGCGCGACTAGCTCTGGGGAGAGAAGGAGATAGCGCCGGAAACCTCGCCTTTTGCCTTCTTCGGCGCTGGAACCTGGTTGCTGCGCCTTCTCTTTGTCCATGTGCACACACACGATTCCTCAGCGAAAACCATGCAGAAACCTTTCCACGAGCACCCAGGGATGTGCACCCAGCACCACGTGCACGCACACGCAGCTAGAGAAAAGCACCTACCTTTTCACACACTGATGCCTAAGCAAACGCGTGGCCACACACACGCACACATCCGCAAGCGCGCCTACTCCCATCTATTGAGGGAAAGACGGACGAGCAACGTCCTGACAGGCTTGAGGGGAAAAACGTCCGTTGACGGTTGGCGTACTGCACGCCCGCCTACGGGGCTGCAGGGGAATCCACATTTGGAAGGTACCTGAAGATGTGTGCCTGTTCTTGGAGCTCCGCTAGTAGGGTAGCAAAGACACTCGTAGGCAGTACTGAATGCTGCTCCGTGCTACTTCTCCTCCGCTGGCAAATGCTTCACAGTCGCCCGAGGAAAGACCTTTAACAATCGATCTCCAAGAGGAACGAAACACATGATGCCATAAGGCGAAAGAATAGCAGGGCATCTCTTCACAGGCTTGTCCCTGATCTATAGCTGAGGGCAAACACTTGTGTGCTTGTGGGAGAGCCTGTGTCTTTCCTGGAAGCGTTTGGGAGTTTTGCTCAGACGCGTGTTTCCTCAAGTTCAAGAATCAAGATCTAGGATACCTGCAGACAGGTGCCTGTTTGTGTGGAGACAGTCTGTTTGAAACTGTGTTCCTCAGCGCCCGCTCTTTCTCCCCGTCGCTCCACACGCCTGGGAGTCCCTTTCTTTCTCTCCACAAGCACGTGTGTTGACTTCGTCGCACATGTGCATCTGCACAAGCGTTGAGCTCAGCAGAGCGTGTCTCTTGACACTAGATGTGCGTTGGCTGTGTCTGCGTGCTCCAGTGAAGAGAGAAACGGGAAATCATCTTGGTAGAGGCAACAAAGCAAAAGCGAGGCAGGATCGACATCTGCTCAACAGAGACGGATTCCCTGCGCTGACACAGTTCACAGTTACACGAGAAGCAATCTGAGCGGTCCGTCGACCAGAGACGTGTTTCCCAAGAGGTCGTTTAGCGAGTGAACAGCAGTGTGCGCGACTTTCAGGAGTGTGCCTGGAAAGTGCCAGAATCACCAGGAGCATCTGTGCAAAAGCTGCCGCCTCTGTGACCGCATTGAGGCACGTTCCCGTGTCTGCGAGTATATAGACGGCTCTTTCGCGTTCACTCCGAGGGAAACGGTCCGCTATTGCTTCTGTGCGTACAGACGCGATTCCCTTGTCTCTTGCGAACACAGGGAACTCTGTGCATCCAAATCTACAGGCTAAGGACGCGTCTGCATATGTTTTGGTGAACAATCGAGTGTGCGTGTTCTGACAGCTGCCTCTATGCAGACGTCTCCACAGAGCCACTTCTGAATGCCCCGCAGCCCAGGACTGAATGGATACACTAACAAGTGCACCGGTGTGAGCAACCACATATGCAGAAGGACGTCTTTCATCTCACAGAAGTGCGAACGTCTTGGCGTTCAAGCACATGGCAGAAACAAGGTGTGAACAGATGAGCTGCTGCTATTTTCTCCGTTCGGCATGCTTCGTTGTAGCTCTCTTGCCGGTCGCCGGCTTAGCGGCTTGCTTTGCGCGACTAGGTCTGCGGAGAGAAGGAGATAGCGCCGGAAACCTCGCCTTTTGCCTTCTTCGGCGCTGGAACCTGGTTGCTGCGCCTTCTCTTTGTCCATGTGCACACACACGATTCCTCAGCGAAAACCATGCAGAAACCTTTCCACGAGCACCCAGGGATGTGCACCCAGCACCACGTGCACGCACACGCAGCTAGAGAAAAGCACCTACCTTTTCACACACTGATGCCTAAGCAAACGCGTGGCCACACACACGCACACATCCGCAAGCGCGCCTACTCCCATCTATTGAGGGAAAGACGGACGAGCAACGTCCTGACAGGCTTGAGGGGAAAAACGTCCGTTGACGGTTGGCGTACTGCACGCCCGCCTACGGGGCTGCAGGGGAATCCACATTTGGAAGGTACCTGAAGATGTGTGCCTGTTCTTGGAGCTCCGCTAGTAGGGTAGCAAAGACACTCGTAGGCAGTACTGAATGCTGCTCCGTGCTACTTCTCCTCCGCTGGCAAATGCTTCACAGTCGCCCGAGGAAAGACCTTTAACAATCGATCTCCAAGAGGAACGAAACACATGATGCCATAAGGCGAAAGAATAGCAGGGCATCTCTTCACAGGCTTGTCCCTGATCTATAGCTGAGGGCAAACACTTGTGTGCTTGTGGGAGAGCCTGTGTCTTTCCTGGAAGCGTTTGGGAGTTTTGCTCAGACGCGTGTTTCCTCAAGTTCAAGAATCAAGATCTAGGATACCTGCAGACAGGTGCCTGTTTGTGTGGAGACAGTCTGTTTGAAACTGTGTTCCTCAGCGCCCGCTCTTTCTCCCCGTCGCTCCACACGCCTGGGAGTCCCTTTCTTTCTCTCCACAAGCACGTGTGTTGACTTCGTCGCACATGTGCATCTGCACAAGCGTTGAGCTCAGCAGAGCGTGTCTCTTGACACTTGATGTGCGTTGGCTGTGTCTGCGTGCTCCAGTGAAGAGAGAAACGGGAAATCATCTTGGTAGAGGCAACAAAGCAAAAGCGAGGCAGGATCGACATCTGCTCAACAGAGACGGATTCCCTGCGCTGACACAGTTCACAGTTACACGAGAAGCAATCTGAGCGGTCCGTCGACCGGAGACGTGTTTCCCAAGAGGTCGTTTAGCGAGTGAACAGCAGTGTGCGCGACTTTCAGGAGTGTGCCTGGAAAGTGCCAGAATCACCAGGAGCATCTGTGCAAAAGCTGCCGCCTCTGTGACCGCATTGAGGCACGTTCCCGTGTCTGCGAGTATATAGACGGCTCTTTCGCGTTCACTCCGAGGGAAACGGTCCGCTATTGCTTCTGTGCGTACAGACGCGATTCCCTTGTCTCTTGCGAACACAGGGAACTCTGTGCATCCAAATCTACAGGCTAAGGACGCGTCTGCATATGTTTTGGTGAACAATCGAGTGTGCGTGTTCTGACAGCTGCCTCTATGCAGACGTCTCCACAGAGCCACTTCTGAATGCCCCGCAGCCCAGGACTGAATGGATACACTAACAAGTGCACCGGTGTGAGCAACCACATATGCAGAAGGACGTCTTTCATCTCACAGAAGCGCGAACGTCTTGGCGTTCAAGCACATGGCAGAAACAAGGTGTGAACAGATGAGCTGCTGCTATTTTCTCCGTTCGGCATGCTTCGTTGTAGCTCTCTTGCCGGTCGCCGGCTTAGCGGCTTGCTTTGCGCGACTAGCTCTGGGGAGAGAAGGAGATAGCGCCGGAAACCTCGCCTTTTGCCTTCTTCGGCGCTGGAACCTGGTTGCTGCGCCTTCTCTTTGTCCATGTGCACACACACGATTCCTCAGCGAAAACCATGCAGAAACCTTTCCACGAGCACCCAGGGATGTGCACCCAGCACCACGTGCACGCACACGCAGCTAGAGAAAAGCACCTACCTTTTCACACACTGATGCCTAAGCAAACGCGTGGCCACACACACGCACACATCCGCAAGCGCGCCTACTCCCATCTATTGAGGGAAAGACGGACGAGCAACGTCCTGACAGGCTTGAGGGGAAAAACGTCCGTTGACGGTTGGCGTACTGCACGCCCGCCTACGGGGCTGCAGGGGAATCCACATTTGGAAGGTACCTGAAGATGTGTGCCTGTTCTTGGAGCTCCGCTAGTAGGGTAGCAAAGACACTCGTAGGCAGTACTGAATGCTGCTCCGTGCTACTTCTCCTCCGCTGGCAAATGCTTCACAGTCGCCCTAGGAAAGACGTTTAACAATCGATCTCCAAGAGGAACGAAACACATGATGCCATAAGGCGAAAGAATAGCAGGGCATCTCTTCACAGGCTTGTCCCTGATCTATAGCTGAGGGCAAACACTTGTGTGCTTGTGGGAGAGCCTGTGTCTTTCCTGGAAGCGTTTGGGAGTTTTGCTCAGACGCGTGTTTCCTCAAGTTCAAGAATCAAGATCTAGGATACCTGCAGACAGGTGCCTGTTTGTGTGGAGACAGTCTGTTTGAAACTGTGTTCCTCAGCGCCCGCTCTTTCTCCCCGTCGCTCCACACGCCTGGGAGTCCCTTTCTTTCTCTCCACAAGCACGTGTGTTGACTTCGTCACACATGTGCATCTGCACAAGCGTTGAGCTCAGCAGAGCGTGTCTCTTGACACTTGATGTGCGTTGGCTGTGTCTGCGTGCTCCAGTGAAGAGAGAAACGGGAAATCATCTTGGTAGAGGCAACAAAGCAAAAGCGAGGCAGGATCGACATCTGCTCAACAGAGACGGATTCCCTGCGCTGACACAGTTCACAGTTACACGAGAAGCAATCTGAGCGGTCCGTCGACCGCAGACGTGTTTCCCAAGAGGTCGTTTAGCGAGTGAACAGCAGTGTGCGCGACTTTCAGGAGTGTGCCTGGAAAGTGCCAGAATCACCAGGAGCATCTGTGCAAAAGCTGCCGCCTCTGTGACCGCATTGAGGCACGTTCCCGTGTCTGCGAGTATATAGACGGCTCTTTCGCGTTCACTCCGAGGGAAACGGTCCGCTATTGCTTCTGTGCGTACAGACGCGATTCCCTTGTCTCTTGCGAACACAGGGAACTCTGTGCATCCAAATCTACAGGCTAAGGACGCGTCTGCATATGTTTTGGTGAACAATCGAGTGTGCGTGTTCTGACAGCTGCCTCTATGCAGACGTCTCCACAGAGCCACTTCTGAATGCCCCGCAGCCCAGGACTGAATGGATACACTAACAAGTGCACCGGTGTGAGCAACCACATATGCAGAAGGACGTCTTTCATCTCACAGAAGCGCGAACGTCTTGGCGTTCAAGCACATGGCAGAAACAAGGTGTGAACAGATGAGCTGCTGCTATTTTCTCCGTTCGGCATGCTTCGTTGTAGCTCTCTTGCCGGTCGCCGGCTTAGCGGCTTGCTTTGCGCGACTAGCTCTGGGGAGAGAAGGAGATAGCGCCGGAAACCTCGCCTTTTGCCTTCTTCGGCGCTGGAACCTGGTTGCTGCGCCTTCTCTTTGTCCATGTGCACACACACGATTCCTCAGCGAAAACCATGCAGAAACCTTTCCACGAGCACCCAGGGATGTGCACCCAGCACCACGTGCACGCACACGCAGCTAGAGAAAAGCACCTACCTTTTCACACACTGATGCCTAAGCAAACGCGTGGCCACACACACGCACACATCCGCAAGCGCGCCTACTCCCATCTATTGAGGGAAAGACGGACGAGCAACGTCCTGACAGGCTTGAGGGGAAAAACGTCCGTTGACGGTTGGCGTACTGCACGCCCGCCTACGGGGCTGCAGGGGAATCCACATTTGGAAGGTACCTGAAGATGTGTGCCTGTTCTTGGAGCTCCGCTAGTAGGGTAGCAAAGACACTCGTAGGCAGTACTGAATGCTGCTCCGTGCTACTTCTCCTCCGCTGGCAAATGCTTCACAGTCGCCCGAGGAAAGACCTTTAACAATCGATCTCCAAGAGGAACGAAACACATGATGCCATAAGGCGAAAGAATAGCAGGGCATCTCTTCACAGGCTTGTCCCTGATCTATAGCTGAGGGCAAACACTTGTGTGCTTGTGGGAGAGCCTGTGTCTTTCCTGGAAGCGTTTGGGAGTTTTGCTCAGACGCGTGTTTCCTCAAGTTCAAGAATCAAGATCTAGGATACCTGCAGACAGGTGCCTGTTTGTGTGGAGACAGTCTGTTTGAAACTGTGTTCCTCAGCGCCCGCTCTTTCTCCCCGTCGCTCCACACGCCTGGGAGTCCCTTTCTTTCTCTCCACAAGCACGTGTGTTGACTTCGTCGCACATGTGCATCTGCACAAGCGTTGAGCTCAGCAGAGCGTGTCTCTTGACACTTGATGTGCGTTGGCTGTGTCTGCGTGCTCCAGTGAAGAGAGAAACGGGAAATCATCTTGGTAGAGGCAACAAAGCAAAAGCGAGGCAGGATCGACATCTGCTCAACAGAGACGGATTCCCTGCGCTGACACAGTTCACAGTTACACGAGAAGCAATCTGAGCGGTCCGTCGACCGCAGACGTGTTTCCCAAGAGGTCGTTTAGCGAGTGAACAGCAGTGTGCGCGACTTTCAGGAGTGTGCCTGGAAAGTGCCAGAATCACCAGGAGCATCTGTGCAAAAGCTGCCGCCTCTGTGACCGCATTGAGGCACGTTCCCGTGTCTGCGAGTATATAGACGGCTCTTTCGCGTTCACTCCGAGGGAAACGGTCCGCTATTGCTTCTGTGCGTACAGACGCGATTCCCTTGTCTCTTGCGAACACAGGGAACTCTGTGCATCCAAATCTACAGGCTAAGGACGCGTCTGCATATGTTTTGGTGAACAATCGAGTGTGCGTGTTCTGACAGCTGCCTCTATGCAGACGTCTCCACAGAGCCACTTCTGAATGCCCCGCAGCCCAGGACTGAATGGATACACTAACAAGTGCACCGGTGTGAGCAACCACATATGCAGAAGGACGTCTTTCATCTCACAGAAGCGCGAACGTCTTGGCGTTCAAGCACATGGCAGAAACAAGGTGTGAACAGATGAGCTGCTGCTATTTTCTCCGTTCGGCATGCTTCGTTGTAGCTCTCTTGCCGGTCGCCGGCTTAGCGGCTTGCTTTGCGCGACTAGCTCTGGGGAGAGAAGGAGATAGCGCCGGAAACCTCGCCTTTTGCCTTCTTCGGCGCTGGAACCTGGTTGCTGCGCCTTCTCTTTGTCCATGTGCACACACACGATTCCTCAGCGAAAACCATGCAGAAACCTTTCCACGAGCACCCAGGGATGTGCACCCAGCACCACGTGCACGCACACGCAGCTAGAGAAAAGCACCTACCTTTTCACACACTGATGCCTAAGCAAACGCGTGGCCACACACACGCACACATCCGCAAGCGCGCCTACTCCCATCTATTGAGGGAAAGACGGACGAGCAACGTCCTGACAGGCTTGAGGGGAAAAACGTCCGTTGACGGTTGGCGTACTGCACGCCCGCCTACGGGGCTGCAGGGGAATCCACATTTGGAAGGTACCTGAAGATGTGTGCCTGTTCTTGGAGCTCCGCTAGTAGGGTAGCAAAGACACTCGTAGGCAGTACTGAATGCTGCTCCGTGCTACTTCTCCTCCGCTGGCAAATGCTTCACAGTCGCCCGAGGAAAGACCTTTAACAATCGATCTCCAAGAGGAACGAAACACATGATGCCATAAGGCGAAAGAATAGCAGGGCATCTCTTCACAGGCTTGTCCCTGATCTATAGCTGAGGGCAAACACTTGTGTGCTTGTTGGAGAGCCTGTGTCTTTCCTGGAAGCGTTTGGGAGTTTTGCTCAGACGCGTGTTTCCTCAAGTTCAAGAATCAAGATCTAGGATACCTGCAGACAGGTGCCTGTTTGTGTGGAGACAGTCTGTTTGAAACTGTGTTCCTCAGCGCCCGCTCTTTCTCCCCGTCGCTCCACACGCCTGGGAGTCCCTTTCTTTCTCTCCACAAGCACGTGTGTTGACTTCGTCGCACATGTGCATCTGCACAAGCGTTGAGCTCAGCAGAGCGTGTCTCTTGACACTTGATGTGCGTTGGCTGTGTCTGCGTGCTCCAGTGAAGAGAGAAACGGGAAATCATCTTGGTAGAGGCAACAAAGCAAAAGCGAGGCAGGATCGACATCTGCTCAACAGAGACGGATTCCCTGCGCTGACACAGTTCACAGTTACACGAGAAGCAATCTGAGCGGTCCGTCGACCGGAGACGTGTTTCCCAAAAGGTCGTTTAGCGAGTGAACAGCAGTGTGCGCGACTTTCAGGAGTGTGCCTGGAAAGTGCCAGAATCACCAGGAGCATCTGTGCAAAAGCTGCCGCCTCTGTGACCGCATTGAGGCACGTTCCCGTGTCTGCGAGTATATAGACGGCTCTTTCGCGTTCACTCCGAGGGAAACGGTCCGCTATTGCTTCTGTGCGTACAGACGCGATTCCCTTGTCTCTTGCGAACACAGGGAACTCTGTGCATCCAAATCTACAGGCTAAGGACGCGTCTGCATATGTTTTGGTGAACAATCGAGTGTGCGTGTTCTGACAGCTGCCTCTATGCAGACGTCTCCACAGAGCCACTTCTGAATGCCCCGCAGCCCAGGACTGAATGGATACACTAACAAGTGCACCGGTGTGAGCAACCACATATGCAGAAGGACGTCTTTCATCTCACAGAAGCGCGAACGTCTTGGCGTTCAAGCACATGGCAGAAACAAGGTGTGAACAGATGAGCTGCTGCTATTTTCTCCGTTCGGCATGCTTCGTTGTAGCTCTCTTGCCGGTCGCCGGCTTAGCGGCTTGCTTTGCGCGACTAGCTCTGGGGAGAGAAGGAGATAGCGCCGGAAACCTCGCCTTTTGCCTTCTTCGGCGCTGGAACCTGGTTGCTGCGCCTTCTCTTTGTCCATGTGCACACACACGATTCCTCAGCGAAAACCATGCAGAAACCTTTCCACGAGCACCCAGGGATGTGCACCCAGCACCACGTGCACGCACACGCAGCTAGAGAAAAGCACCTACCTTTTCACACACTGATGCCTAAGCAAACGCGTGGCCACACACACGCACACATCCGCAAGCGCGCCTACTCCCATCTATTGAGGGAAAGACGGACGAGCAACGTCCTGACAGGCTTGAGGGGAAAAACGTCCGTTGACGGTTGGCGTACTGCACGCCCGCCTACGGGGCTGCAGGGGAATCCACATTTGGAAGGTACCTGAAGATGTGTGCCTGTTCTTGGAGCTCCGCTAGTAGGGTAGCAAAGACACTCGTAGGCAGTACTGAATGCTGCTCCGTGCTACTTCTCCTCCGCTGGCAAATGCTTCACAGTCGCCCTAGGAAAGACGTTTAACAATCGATCTCCAAGAGGAACGAAACACATGATGCCATAAGGCGAAAGAATAGCAGGGCATCTCTTCACAGGCTTGTCCCTGATCTATAGCTGAGGGCAAACACTTGTGTGCTTGTGGGAGAGCCTGTGTCTTTCCTGGAAGCGTTTGGGAGTTTTGCTCAGACGCGTGTTTCCTCAAGTTCAAGAATCAAGATCTAGGATACCTGCAGACAGGTGCCTGTTTGTGTGGAGACAGTCTGTTTGAAACTGTGTTCCTCAGCGCCCGCTCTTTCTCCCCGTCGCTCCACACGCCTGGGAGTCCCTTTCTTTCTCTCCACAAGCACGTGTGTTGACTTCGTCGCACATGTGCATCTGCACAAGCGTTGAGCTCAGCAGAGCGTGTCTCTTGACACTTGATGTGCGTTGGCTGTGTCTGCGTGCTCCAGTGAAGAGAGAAACGGGAAATCATCTTGGTAGAGGCAACAAAGCAAAAGCGAGGCAGGATCGACATCTGCTCAACAGAGACGGATTCCCTGCGCTGACACAGTTCACAGTTACACGAGAAGCAATCTGAGCGGTCCGTCGACCGCAGACGTGTTTCCCAAGAGGTCGTTTAGCGAGTGAACAGCAGTGTGCGCGACTTTCAGGAGTGTGCCTGGAAAGTGCCAGAATCACCAGGAGCATCTGTGCAAAAGCTGCCGCCTCTGTGACCGCATTGAGGCACGTTCCCGTGTCTGCGAGTATATAGACGGCTCTTTCGCGTTCACTCCGAGGGAAACGGTCCGCTATTGCTTCTGTGCGTACAGACGCGATTCCCTTGTCTCTTGCGAACACAGGGAACTCTGTGCATCCAAATCTACAGGCTAAGGACGCGTCTGCATATGTTTTGGTGAACAATCGAGTGTGCGTGTTCTGACAGCTGCCTCTATGCAGACGTCTCCACAGAGCCACTTCTGAATGCCCCGCAGCCCAGGACTGAATGGATACACTAACAAGTGCACCGGTGTGAGCAACCACATATGCAGAAGGACGTCTTTCATCTCACAGAAGCGCGAACGTCTTGGCGTTCAAGCACATGGCAGAAACAAGGTGTGAACAGATGAGCTGCTGCTATTTTCTCCGTTCGGCATGCTTCGTTGTAGCTCTCTTGCCGGTCGCCGGCTTAGCGGCTTGCTTTGCGCGACTAGCTCTGGGGAGAGAAGGAGATAGCGCCGGAAACCTCGCCTTTTGCCTTCTTCGGCGCTGGAACCTGGTTGCTGCGCCTTCTCTTTGTCCATGTGCACACACACGATTCCTCAGCGAAAACCATGCAGAAACCTTTCCACGAGCACCCAGGGATGTGCACCCAGCACCACGTGCACGCACACGCAGCTAGAGAAAAGCACCTACCTTTTCACACACTGATGCCTAAGCAAACGCGTGGCCACACACACGCACACATCCGCAAGCGCGCCTACTCCCATCTATTGAGGGAAAGACGGACGAGCAACGTCCTGACAGGCTTGAGGGGAAAAACGTCCGTTGACGGTTGGCGTACTGCACGCCCGCCTACGGGGCTGCAGGGGAATCCACATTTGGAAGGTACCTGAAGATGTGTGCCTGTTCTTGGAGCTCCGCTAGTAGGGTAGCAAAGACACTCGTAGGCAGTACTGAATGCTGCTCCGTGCTACTTCTCCTCCGCTGGCAAATGCTTCACAGTCGCCCGAGGAAAGACGTTTAACAATCGATCTCCAAGAGGAACGAAACACATGATGCCATAAGGCGAAAGAATAGCAGGGCATCTCTTCACAGGCTTGTCCCTGATCTATAGCTGAGGGCAAACACTTGTGTGCTTGTGGGAGAGCCTGTGTCTTTCCTGGAAGCGTTTGGGAGTTTTGCTCAGACGCGTGTTTCCTCAAGTTCAAGAATCAAGATCTAGGATACCTGCAGACAGGTGCCTGTTTGTGTGGAGACAGTCTGTTTGAAACTGTGTTCCTCAGCGCCCGCTCTTTCTCCCCGTCGCTCCACACGCCTGGGAGTCCCTTTCTTTCTCTCCACAAGCACGTGTGTTGACTTCGTCGCACATGTGCATCTGCACAAGCGTTGAGCTCAGCAGAGCGTGTCTCTTGACACTTGATGTGCGTTGGCTGTGTCTGCGTGCTCCAGTGAAGAGAGAAACGGGAAATCATCTTGGTAGAGGCAACAAAGCAAAAGCGAGGCAGGATCGACATCTGCTCAACAGAGACGGATTCCCTGCGCTGACACAGTTCACAGTTACACGAGAAGCAATCTGAGCGGTCCGTCGACCGCAGACGTGTTTCCCAAGAGGTCGTTTAGCGAGTGAACAGCAGTGTGCGCGACTTTCAGGAGTGTGCCTGGAAAGTGCCAGAATCACCAGGAGCATCTGTGCAAAAGCTGCCGCCTCTGTGACCGCATTGAGGCACGTTCCCGTGTCTGCGAGTATATAGACGGCTCTTTCGCGTTCACTCCGAGGGAAACGGTCCGCTATTGCTTCTGTGCGTACAGACGCGATTCCCTTGTCTCTTGCGAACACAGGGAACTCTGTGCATCCAAATCTACAGGCTAAGGACGCGTCTGCATATGTTTTGGTGAACAATCGAGTGTGCGTGTTCTGACAGCTGCCTCTATGCAGACGTCTCCACAGAGCCACTTCTGAATGCCCCGCAGCCCAGGACTGAATGGATACACTAACAAGTGCACCGGTGTGAGCAACCACATATGCAGAAGGACGTCTTTCATCTCACAGAAGCGCGAACGTCTTGGCGTTCAAGCACATGGCAGAAACAAGGTGTGAACAGATGAGCTGCTGCTATTTTCTCCGTTCGGCATGCTTCGTTGTAGCTCTCTTGCCGGTCGCCGGCTTAGCGGCTTGCTTTGCGCGACTAGCTCTGGGGAGAGAAGGAGATAGCGCCGGAAACCTCGCCTTTTGCCTTCTTCGGCGCTGGAACCTGGTTGCTGCGCCTTCTCTTTGTCCATGTGCACACACACGATTCCTCAGCGAAAACCATGCAGAAACCTTTCCACGAGCACCCAGGGATGTGCACCCAGCACCACGTGCACGCACACGCAGCTAGAGAAAAGCACCTACCTTTTCACACACTGATGCCTAAGCAAACGCGTGGCCACACACACGCACACATCCGCAAGCGCGCCTACTCCCATCTATTGAGGGAAAGACGGACGAGCAACGTCCTGACAGGCTTGAGGGGAAAAACGTCCGTTGACGGTTGGCGTACTGCACGCCCGCCTACGGGGCTGCAGGGGAATCCACATTTGGAAGGTACCTGAAGATGTGTGCCTGTTCTTGGAGCTCCGCTAGTAGGGTAGCAAAGACACTCGTAGGCAGTACTGAATGCTGCTCCGTGCTACTTCTCCTCCGCTGGCAAATGCTTCACAGTCGCCCGAGGAAAGACCTTTAACAATCGATCTCCAAGAGGAACGAAACACATGATGCCATAAGGCGAAAGAATAGCAGGGCATCTCTTCACAGGCTTGTCCCTGATCTATAGCTGAGGGCAAACACTTGTGTGCTTGTGGGAGAGCCTGTGTCTTTCCTGGAAGCGTTTGGGAGTTTTGCTCAGACGCGTGTTTCCTCAAGTTCAAGAATCAAGATCTAGGATACCTGCAGACAGGTGCCTGTTTGTGTGGAGACAGTCTGTTTGAAACTGTGTTCCTCAGCGCCCGCTCTTTCTCCCCGTCGCTCCACACGCCTGGGAGTCCCTTTCTTTCTCTCCACAAGCACGTGTGTTGACTTCGTCGCACATGTGCATCTGCACAAGCGTTGAGCTCAGCAGAGCGTGTCTCTTGACACTTGATGTGCGTTGGCTGTGTCTGCGTGCTCCAGTGAAGAGAGAAACGGGAAATCATCTTGGTAGAGGCAACAAAGCAAAAGCGAGGCAGGATCGACATCTGCTCAACAGAGACGGATTCCCTGCGCTGACACAGTTCACAGTTACACGAGAAGCAATCTGAGCGGTCCGTCGACCGCAGACGTGTTTCCCAAGAGGTCGTTTAGCGAGTGAACAGCAGTGTGCGCGACTTTCAGGAGTGTGCCTGGAAAGTGCCAGAATCACCAGGAGCATCTGTGCAAAAGCTGCCGCCTCTGTGACCGCATTGAGGCACGTTCCCGTGTCTGCGAGTATATAGACGGCTCTTTCGCGTTCACTCCGAGGGAAACGGTCCGCTATTGCTTCTGTGCGTACAGACGCGATTCCCTTGTCTCTTGCGAACACAGGGAACTCTGTGCATCCAAATCTACAGGCTAAGGACGCGTCTGCATATGTTTTGGTGAACAATCGAGTGTGCGTGTTCTGACAGCTGCCTCTATGCAGACGTCTCCACAGAGCCACTTCTGAATGCCCCGCAGCCCAGGACTGAATGGATACACTAACAAGTGCACCGGTGTGAGCAACCACATATGCAGAAGGACGTCTTTCATCTCACAGAAGCGCGAACGTCTTGGCGTTCAAGCACATGGCAGAAACAAGGTGTGAACAGATGAGCTGCTGCTATTTTCTCCGTTCGGCATGCTTCGTTGTAGCTCTCTTGCCGGTCGCCGGCTTAGCGGCTTGCTTTGCGCGACTAGCTCTGGGGAGAGAAGGAGATAGCGCCGGAAACCTCGCCTTTTGCCTTCTTCGGCGCTGGAACCTGGTTGCTGCGCCTTCTCTTTGTCCATGTGCACACACACGATTCCTCAGCGAAAACCATGCAGAAACCTTTCCACGAGCACCCAGGGATGTGCACCCAGCACCACGTGCACGCACACGCAGCTAGAGAAAAGCACCTACCTTTTCACACACTGATGCCTAAGCAAACGCGTGGCCACACACACGCACACATCCGCAAGCGCGCCTACTCCCATCTATTGAGGGAAAGACGGACGAGCAACGTCCTGACAGGCTTGAGGGGAAAAACGTCCGTTGACGGTTGGCGTACTGCACGCCCGCCTACGGGGCTGCAGGGGAATCCACATTTGGAAGGTACCTGAAGATGTGTGCCTGTTCTTGGAGCTCCGCTAGTAGGGTAGCAAAGACACTCGTAGGCAGTACTGAATGCTGCTCCGTGCTACTTCTCCTCCGCTGGCAAATGCTTCACAGTCGCCCTAGGAAAGACGTTTAACAATCGATCTCCAAGAGGAACGAAACACATGATGCCATAAGGCGAAAGAATAGCAGGGCATCTCTTCACAGGCTTGTCCCTGATCTATAGCTGAGGGCAAACACTTGTGTGCTTGTGGGAGAGCCTGTGTCTTTCCTGGAAGCGTTTGGGAGTTTTGCTCAGACGCGTGTTTCCTCAAGTTCAAGAATCAAGATCTAGGATACCTGCAGACAGGTGCCTGTTTGTGTGGAGACAGTCTGTTTGAAACTGTGTTCCTCAGCGCCCGCTCTTTCTCCCCGTCGCTCCACACGCCTGGGAGTCCCTTTCTTTCTCTCCACAAGCACGTGTGTTGACTTCGTCGCACATGTGCATCTGCACAAGCGTTGAGCTCAGCAGAGCGTGTCTCTTGACACTTGATGTGCGTTGGCTGTGTCTGCGTGCTCCAGTGAAGAGAGAAACGGGAAATCATCTTGGTAGAGGCAACAAAGCAAAAGCGAGGCAGGATCGACATCTGCTCAACAGAGACGGATTCCCTGCGCTGACACAGTTCACAGTTACACGAGAAGCAATCTGAGCGGTCCGTCGACCGGAGACGTGTTTCCCAAGAGGTCGTTTAGCGAGTGAACAGCAGTGTGCGCGACTTTCAGGAGTGTGCCTGGAAAGTGCCAGAATCACCAGGAGCATCTGTGCAAAAGCTGCCGCCTCTGTGACCGCATTGAGGCACGTTCCCGTGTCTGCGAGTATATAGACGGCTCTTTCGCGTTCACTCCGAGGGAAACGGTCCGCTATTGCTTCTGTGCGTACAGACGCGATTCCCTTGTCTCTTGCGAACACAGGGAACTCTGTGCATCCAAATCTACAGGCTAAGGACGCGTCTGCATATGTTTTGGTGAACAATCGAGTGTGCGTGTTCTGACAGCTGCCTCTATGCAGACGTCTCCACAGAGCCACTTCTGAATGCCCCGCAGCCCAGGACTGAATGGATACACTAACAAGTGCACCGGTGTGAGCAACCACATATGCAGAAGGACGTCTTTCATCTCACAGAAGCGCGAACGTCTTGGCGTTCAAGCACATGGCAGAAACAAGGTGTGAACAGATGAGCTGCTGCTATTTTCTCCGTTCGGCATGCTTCGTTGTAGCTCTCTTGCCGGTCGCCGGCTTAGCGGCTTGCTTTGCGCGACTAGCTCTGGGGAGAGAAGGAGATAGCGCCGGAAACCTCGCCTTTTGCCTTCTTCGGCGCTGGAACCTGGTTGCTGCGCCTTCTCTTTGTCCATGTGCACACACACGATTCCTCAGCGAAAACCATGCAGAAACCTTTCCACGAGCACCCAGGGATGTGCACCCAGCACCACGTGCACGCACACGCAGCTAGAGAAAAGCACCTACCTTTTCACACACTGATGCCTAAGCAAACGCGTGGCCACACACACGCACACATCCGCAAGCGCGCCTACTCCCATCTATTGAGGGAAAGACGGACGAGCAACGTCCTGACAGGCTTGAGGGGAAAAACGTCCGTTGACGGTTGGCGTACTGCACGCCCGCCTACGGGGCTGCAGGGGAATCCACATTTGGAAGGTACCTGAAGATGTGTGCCTGTTCTTGGAGCTCCGCTAGTAGGGTAGCAAAGACACTCGTAGGCAGTACTGAATGCTGCTCCGTGCTACTTCTCCTCCGCTGGCAAATGCTTCACAGTCGCCCGAGGAAAGACCTTTAACAATCGATCTCCAAGAGGAACGAAACACATGATGCCATAAGGCGAAAGAATAGCAGGGCATCTCTTCACAGGCTTGTCCCTGATCTATAGCTGAGGGCAAACACTTGTGTGCTTGTGGGAGAGCCTGTGTCTTTCCTGGAAGCGTTTGGGAGTTTTGCTCAGACGCGTGTTTCCTCAAGTTCAAGAATCAAGATCTAGGATACCTGCAGACAGGTGCCTGTTTGTGTGGAGACAGTCTGTTTGAAACTGTGTTCCTCAGCGCCCGCTCTTTCTCCCCGTCGCTCCACACGCCTGGGAGTCCCTTTCTTTCTCTCCACAAGCACGTGTGTTGACTTCGTCGCACATGTGCATCTGCACAAGCGTTGAGCTCAGCAGAGCGTGTCTCTTGACACTTGATGTGCGTTGGCTGTGTCTGCGTGCTCCAGTGAAGAGAGAAACGGGAAATCATCTTGGTAGAGGCAACAAAGCAAAAGCGAGGCAGGATCGACATCTGCTCAACAGAGACGGATTCCCTGCGCTGACACAGTTCACAGTTACACGAGAAGCAATCTGAGCGGTCCGTCGACCGCAGACGTGTTTCCCAAGAGGTCGTTTAGCGAGTGAACAGCAGTGTGCGCGACTTTCAGGAGTGTGCCTGGAAAGTGCCAGAATCACCAGGAGCATCTGTGCAAAAGCTGCTGCCTCTGTGACCGCATTGAGGCACGTTCCCGTGTCTGCGAGTATATAGACGGCTCTTTCGCGTTCACTCCGAGGGAAACGGTCCGCTATTGCTTCTGTGCGCACAGACGCGATTCCCTTGTCTCTTGCGAACACAGGGAACTCTGTGCATCCAAATCTACAGGCTAAGGACGCGTCTGCGTATGTTTTGGTGAACAATCGAGTGTGCGTGTTCTGACAGCTGCCTCTATGCAGACGTCTCCACAGAGCCACTTCTGAATGCCCCGCAGCCCAGGACTGAATGGATACACTAACAAGTGCACCGGTGTGAGCAACCACATATGCAGAAGGACGTCTTTCATCTCACAGAAGCGCGAACGTCTTGGCGTTCAAGCACATGGCAGAAACAAGGTGTGAACAGATGAGCTGCTGCTATTTTCTCCGTTCGGCATGCTTCGTTGTAGCTCTCTTGCCGGTCGCCGGCTTAGCGGCTTGCTTTGCGCGACTAGCTCTGGGGAGAGAAGGAGATAGCGCCGGAAACCTCGCCTTTTGCCTTCTTCGGCGCTGGAACCTGGTTGCTGCGCCTTCTCTTTGTCCATGTGCACACACACGATTCCTCAGCGAAAACCATGCAGAAACCTTTCCACGAGCACCCAGGGATGTGCACCCAGCACCACGTGCACGCACACGCAGCTAGAGAAAAGCACCTACCTTTTCACACACTGATGCCTAAGCAAACGCGTGGCCACACACACGCACACATCCGCAAGCGCGCCTACTCCCATCTATTGAGGGAAAGACGGACGAGCAACGTCCTGACAGGCTTGAGGGGAAAAACGTCCGTTGACGGTTGGCGTACTGCACGCCCGCCTACGGGGCTGCAGGGGAATCCACATTTGGAAGGTACCTGAAGATGTGTGCCTGTTCTTGGAGCTCCGCTAGTAGGGTAGCAAAGACACTCGTAGGCAGTACTGAATGCTGCTCCGTGCTACTTCTCCTCCGCTGGCAAATGCTTCACAGTCGCCCGAGGAAAGACCTTTAACAATCGATCTCCAAGAGGAACGAAACACATGATGCCATAAGGCGAAAGAATAGCAGGGCATCTCTTCACAGGCTTGTCCCTGATCTATAGCTGAGGGCAAACACTTGTGTGCTTGTGGGAGAGCCTGTGTCTTTCCTGGAAGCGTTTGGGAGTTTTGCTCAGACGCGTGTTTCCTCAAGTTCAAGAATCAAGATCTAGGATACCTGCAGACAGGTGCCTGTTTGTGTGGAGACAGTCTGTTTGAAACTGTGTTCCTCAGCGCCCGCTCTTTCTCCCCGTCGCTCCACACGCCTGGGAGTCCCTTTCTTTCTCTCCACAAGCACGTGTGTTGACTTCGTCGCACATGTGCATCTGCACAAGCGTTGAGCTCAGCAGAGCGTGTCTCTTGACACTTGATGTGCGTTGGCTGTGTCTGCGTGCTCCAGTGAAGAGAGAAACGGGAAATCATCTTGGTAGAGGCAACAAAGCAAAAGCGAGGCAGGATCGACATCTGCTCAACAGAGACGGATTCCCTGCGCTGACACAGTTCACAGTTACACGAGAAGCAATCTGAGCGGTCCGTCGACCGCAGACGTGTTTCCCAAGAGGTCGTTTAGCGAGTGAACAGCAGTGTGCGCGACTTTCAGGAGTGTGCCTGGAAAGTGCCAGAATCACCAGGAGCATCTGTGCAAAAGCTGCTGCCTCTGTGACCGCATTGAGGCACGTTCCCGTGTCTGCGAGTATATAGACGGCTCTTTCGCGTTCACTCCGAGGGAAACGGTCCGCTATTGCTTCTGTGCGCACAGACGCGATTCCCTTGTCTCTTGCGAACACAGGGAACTCTGTGCATCCAAATCTACAGGCTAAGGACGCGTCTGCGTATGTTTTGGTGAACAATCGAGTGTGCGTGTTCTGACAGCTGCCTCTATGCAGACGTCTCCACAGAGCCACTTCTGAATGCCCCGCAGCCCAGGACTGAATGGATACACTAACAAGTGCACCGGTGTGAGCAACCACATATGCAGAAGGACGTCTTTCATCTCACAGAAGCGCGAACGTCTTGGCGTTCAAGCACATGGCAGAAACAAGGTGTGAACAGATGAGCTGCTGCTATTTTCTCCGTTCGGCATGCTTCGTTGTAGCTCTCTTGCCGGTCGCCGGCTTAGCGGCTTGCTTTGCGCGACTAGCTCTGGGGAGAGAAGGAGATAGCGCCGGAAACCTCGCCTTTTGCCTTCTTCGGCGCTGGAACCTGGTTGCTGCGCCTTCTCTTTGTCCATGTGCACACACACGATTCCTCAGCGAAAACCATGCAGAAACCTTTCCACGAGCACCCAGGGATGTGCACCCAGCACCACGTGCACGCACACGCAGCTAGAGAAAAGCACCTACCTTTTCACACACTGATGCCTAAGCAAACGCGTGGCCACACACACGCACACATCCGCAAGCGCGCCTACTCCCATCTATTGAGGGAAAGACGGACGAGCAACGTCCTGACAGGCTTGAGGGGAAAAACGTCCGTTGACGGTTGGCGTACTGCACGCCCGCCTACGGGGCTGCAGGGGAATCCACATTTGGAAGGTACCTGAAGATGTGTGCCTGTTCTTGGAGCTCCGCTAGTAGGGTAGCAAAGACACTCGTAGGCAGTACTGAATGCTGCTCCGTGCTACTTCTCCTCCGCTGGCAAATGCTTCACAGTCGCCCGAGGAAAGACCTTTAACAATCGATCTCCAAGAGGAACGAAACACATGATGCCATAAGGCGAAAGAATAGCAGGGCATCTCTTCACAGGCTTGTCCCTGATCTATAGCTGAGGGCAAACACTTGTGTGCTTGTGGGAGAGCCTGTGTCTTTCCTGGAAGCGTTTGGGAGTTTTGCTCAGACGCGTGTTTCCTCAAGTTCAAGAATCAAGATCTAGGATACCTGCAGACAGGTGCCTGTTTGTGTGGAGACAGTCTGTTTGAAACTGTGTTCCTCAGCGCCCGCTCTTTCTCCCCGTCGCTCCACACGCCTGGGAGTCCCTTTCTTTCTCTCCACAAGCACGTGTGTTGACTTCGTCGCACATGTGCATCTGCACAAGCGTTGAGCTCAGCAGAGCGTGTCTCTTGACACTTGATGTGCGTTGGCTGTGTCTGCCTGCTCCAGTGAAGAGAGAAACGGGAAATCATCTTGGTAGAGGCAACAAAGCAAAAGCGAGGCAGGATTGACATCTGCTCAACAGAGACAGATTCCCTGCGCTGACACAGTTCACAGTTACACGAGAAGCAATCTGAGCGGTCCGTCGACCGGAGACGTGTTTCCCAAGAGGTCGTTTAGCGAGTGAACAGCAGTGTGCGCGACTTTCAGGAGTGTGCCTGGAAAGTGCCAGAATCACCAGGAGCATCTGTGCAAAAGCTGCCGCCTCTGTGACCGCATTGAGGCACGTTCCCGTGTCTGCGAGTATATAGACGGCTCTTTCGCGTTCACTCCGAGGGAAACGGTCCGCTATTGCTTCTGTGCGTACAGACGCGATTCCCTTGTCTCTTGCGAACACAGGGAACTCTGTGCATCCAAATCTACAGGCTAAGGACGCGTCTGCGTATGTTTTGGTGAACAATCGAGTGTGCGTGTTCTGACAGCTGCCTCTATGCAGACGTCTCCACAGAGCCACTTCTGAATGCCCCGCAGCCCAGGACTGAATGGATACACTAACAAGTGCACCGGTGTGAGCAACCACATATGCAGAAGGACGTCTTTCATCTCACAGAAGCGCGAACGTCTTGGCGTTCAAGCACATGGCAGAAACAAGGTGTGAACAGATGAGCTGCTGCTATTTTCTCCGTTCGGCATGCTTCGTTGTAGCTCTCTTGCCGGTCGCCGGCTTAGCGGCTTGCTTTGCGCGACTAGCTCTGGGGAGAGAAGGAGATAGCGCCGGAAACCTCGCCTTTTGCCTTCTTCGGCGCTGGAACCTGGTTGCTGCGCCTTCTCTTTGTCCATGTGCACACACACGATTCCTCAGCGAAAACCATGCAGAAACCTTTCCACGAGCACCCAGGGATGTGCACCCAGCACCACGTGCACGCACACGCAGCTAGAGAAAAGCACCTACCTTTTCACACACTGATGCCTAAGCAGACGCGTGGCCACACACACGCACACATCCGCAAGCGCACCCACTCCCATCTATTGAGGTTGGGGATAGGGGTTGGGGTTAAGTTTAGATTTGGGGTTAGGGGTTGGGGTTAGGTTTAGATTTGGGGTTAGGGGTTGGGGTTAGGGGTTGGGGTTAGGTTTAGATTTGGGGTTAGGTTTACATTTGGGGTTAGGAGTTGGGGTTAGGTTTAGATTTGGGGTTAGGTTTAGATTTGGGGTTAGGGTTTGGGGTTAGGTTTAGATTTGGGGTTAGGTTTAGATTTGGAGTTAGGGGTTGGGGTTAGTTTTAGATTTGGGGTTTAGTTTTGGGGTTAGGTTTAGATTTGGGGTTTAGATTTGGGGTTAGGTTTAGATTTGGGGTTTAGATTTGGGGTTAGGTGTTGGGGTTAGATATTGGGGTTAGGTTTAGATTTGGGGTAAGGGGTTGGGGTTAGGTTTAGATTTGGGCTTAGGGGTTGGCGTTAGGTTTAGATTTGGGGTTAGGTTTGAATTTGGGGTTAGTGGTTGGGGTTAGGTTAAGATTTGGGGTTAGGTTTAGATTTGGGGTTAGGGGTTGGGGTTAGGTTTAGATTTGGGGTTAGGTTTAGATTTGGGGTTAGGGGTTGGGGTTAGGTTTAGATATGGGGTTAGGTTTAGATTTGGGGTCAGGGGTTGAGGTTAGGTTTAAATTTGGGGTTAGGTTTAGATTTGGGGATAGGGGTTGGGGTTAGGTTTAGATTTGGGGTTAGGTTTAGATTTGGGGTTAGGGGTTGGGGTTAGGTTTAGATTTGGGGTTAGGTTTAGATTTGGGGTTAGGGGTTGGGGTTAGGGGTTGGGGTTAGGTTTAGATTTGGGGTTAGGGGTTGGGGTTAGGGGTTGGGGTTAGGTTTAGATTTGGGGTTTAGATTTGGGGTTAGGCTTAGATTTGGGGTTCGGTTTAAATTTGGGGTTTAGATTTGGTGTTAGGTTTAGATTTGGAGTTAGGGGTTGGGGTTAGGTTTAGATTTGGGCTTAGGTTTAGATTTGGGGTTTAGATTTGGGGTTAGGGGTTAGGGTTAGGTTTAGATTTGGGGTTTAGATTTGGGGATAGGTTTAGATTTGGGGTTAGGTTTAGATTTGGGGTTTAGATTTGGGGTTAGGTTTAGATTTGGGGTTAGGGGTTGGGGTGAGGTTTAGATTTGGTGTTAGGTTTAGATTTGGGGTTTAGATTTGGGGTTAGGTTTAGATTTGGGGTTAGGTTTAGATTTGGGGTTTAGATTTGGGGTTAGGTCTAGATTTGGGGTTAGGGGTTGGGGTTAGGTTTAGATTTGGGGTTTAGATTTGGGGTTAGGTTTATATTTGGGGTTAGGGGCTGGGGTTAGGTTTAGATTTGGGGTTTAGTTTTGGGGTTAGGTTTAGATTTGGGGTTAGGTTTAGATTTGGGGTTTAGATTTGGGGTTAGGTTTAGATTTGGGGTTAGGTTTAGATTTGGGTTTAGGGGTTGGGGTTAGGTTTAGGTTTGGGGCTAGGTTTAGATTTGGGGTTTAGATTTGGGGTTAGGTTTAGATTTGGGGTTTAGATTTGGGGTTAGGTTTAGATTTGGGGTTAGGGGTTGGGGTTAGGTTTAGATTTGGCGTTAGGTTTAGATTTCGGGTTAGGGGCTGGGGTTAGGTTTAGATTTGGGGTTAGGTTTAGATTTGGGGTTTAGATTTGGGGTTAGGTTTAGATTTGGGTTTAGGTTTAGATTTGGGGTTTAGATTTGGGGTTATCTTTAGATTTTGGGTCAGGGGTTAGGGTTAGGTTTAGATTTGGGGTTAGTTTTAGATTTGGGGTTTAGATTTGGGGTTAGGTTTAGATTTGGGGTTAGGTTTAGATTTGGGGTTAGGGGTTGGGGTTAGGCTTAGACTTGGGCTTGAGATTTGGGGTTAGGTTTAGATTAGGGGTTAGGGGTTGGGGTTAGGTTTAGATTTGGGGTTAGGTTTAGATTTGGGGTTAGGGGTTGGGGTTAGGTTTAGATTTGGGGTTAGGTTTAGATTAGGGGTTAGGGGTTGGGGTTAGGTTTAGATTTGGGTTAGGTTTAGATTTGGGGTTAGGGGTTGGGGTTAGGTTTAGATTTGGGGTTAGGTTTAGATATGGGGTTTAGATTTGCGGTTAGGTTTAGATTTGGGGTTAGGTTTAGATTTGGGGTTTAGATTTGGGGTTAGGTTTAGATTTGGGGTTAGGGGTTGGGGTTAGGTTTAGATTTGGGGTTAGGTTTAGATTTGGGGTATAGGGGTTGGGGTTAGGTTTAGATTTGGGCTTTAGATTTGGGGTTAGGTTTAGATTTGGGGTTAGGTTTAGATTTGGGATTTAGATTTGGGGTTAGGTTTAGATTTGGGTTAGGGGTTTGGGTTAGGTTTAGATTTGGGTTTAGGTTTAGATTTGGGGTTTAGATTTGGGGTTAGGTTTAGATTTGGGGTTAGGGATTGGGGTTAGGTTTAGGTTTGGTTTTTAGATTTGGGGTTAGGTTTAGATTAGGGGTTAGGGGTTGGGGTTAGGTTTAGATTTGGGGTTAGGGTTAGATTTGGAGTTAGGGGTTGGGGTTAGGTTTAGATTTGGGGTTAGGTTTAGATTAGGGGTTAGGGGTTGGGGTTAGGTTTAGATTTGGGTTAGGTTTAGATTTGGGGTTAGGGGTTGGGGTTAGGTTTAGATTTGGGGTTAGGTTTACATTTGGGGTTAGGTTTAGATTTGGGGTTAGGTTTAGATTTGGGATTTAGATTTGGGGTTAGGTTTAGATTTGGGTTAGGGGTCGGGGTTAGGTTTAGATTTGGGTTTAGGTTTAGATTTGGGGTTTAGATTTGGGGTTAGGTTTAGATTTGGGGTTTAGTTTAGATTTGGGGTTTTGATTTCTGGTTAGGTTTAGATTTGGGGTTAGGTTTAGATTTGGGGTTAGGGGTTGGGGTTAGGTTTAGATTTGGGGTTAGGTTTAGATTTGGGGTTTAGATTTGGGGTTAGGTTTAGATTTGGGGTTAGGGGTTGGGGTTAGGTTTAGATTTGGGGTTTAGATTTGGGGTTAGGTTTAGATTTGGGGTTAGGGGTTGGGGTTAGGTTTAGATTTGGGGTTTAGATTTGGGGTTAGGTTTAGATTTGGGGTTAGGTTTAGATTTGGGGTTTAGATTTGGGGTTAGGTTTAGATTTGGGGTTAGGGGTTTGGGTTAGGTTTAGATTTGGGGTTTAGATTTGGGGTTAGGTTTAGATTTGGGGTTAGGTTTAGATTTGGGGTTTAGATTTGGGGTTAGGTCTAGATTTGGGGTTAGGGGTTGGGGTTAGGTTTAAATTTGGGGTTTATATTTGGGATTAGGTTTAGATTTGGGGTTTAGATTTGGGGTTAGGTTTAGATTTGGGGTTATGGGTTGGGGTTAGGTTTAGATTTGGGGTTTAGATTTGGGGTTAGGTTTAGATTTGGGGTTAGGGGTTGGGGTTAGGTTTAGATTTGGGGTTTAGATTTGGGGTTAGGTTTAGATTTGGGATTTAGATTTGGGGTTAGGTTTAGATTTGGGTTAGGGGTTGGGGTTAGGTTTAGATTTGGGGTTTTGATTTGTGGTTAGGTTTAGATTTGGGGTTAGGTTTAGATTTGGGGTTTTGATTTGTGGTTAGGTTTAGATTTGGGGTTAGGTTTAGATTTGGGGTTAGGGGTTGGGGTTAGGTTTAGATTTGGGGTTTAGATTTGGGGTTAGGTTTAGATTTGGGGTTTAGATTTGGGGTTAGGTTTAGATTTGGGATTAGGTTTAGATTTGGGGTTTGGGGTTGGGGTTAGGTTTAGATTTGGGGTTAGGTTTAGATTTGGGGTTTAGATTTGGGGTTACGTCTAGATTTGGGGTTAGGGGTTGGGGTTAGGTTTAGATTTGGGGTTAGGTTTAGATTTGGGTTAGGGGTTGGGGTTAGGTTTAGATTTGGGGTTAGGTCTAGATTTGGGGTTAAGGGTTGGGGTTAGGTTTAGATTTGGGGTTAGGTTTAGATTTGGGGTTTAGATTTGGGGTTAGGTTTAGATTTGGGGTTTAGATTTGGGGTTAGGTTTAGATTTGGGGTTAGGGGTTGGGGTTAGGTTTAGATTTGGGGTTAGGTTTAGATTTGGGGTTTGGGGTTGGGGTTAGGTTTAGATTTGGGGTTAGGTTTAGATTTGGGGTTTAGATTTGGAGTTAGGTTTAGATTTGGGGCTAGGTATAGATTTGGGGTTAGGGGTTGGGGTTGGGTTTAGATTTGGGGTTAGGTTTGGATTTGGGGTTTAGATTTGGGGTTAGGTTTAGATTTGGGGTTTTGATTTGGGGTTAGGTTTAGATTTGGGGTTAGGTTTAGATTTGGGGTTTAGATTTGGGGTTAGGTTTAGATTTGGGGTTTAGGTTTGGGGTTAGGTTTAGATTTGGGGTTAGGGGTTGGGGTTAGGTTTAGATTTGGGTTTAGGTTTAGATTTGGGGTTAGGGATTGGGGTTAGGTTTAGATTTGGGGTTTAGATTTGGGGTTAGGTCTAGATTTGGGGTTTAGATTTGGGGTTAGGTTTAGATTTGGGGTTAGGGGTTCGGGTTAGGTTTAGATTTGGGGTTAGGTTTAGATTTGGGGTTTAGATTTGGGGTTAGGTTTAGATTTGGGGTTAGGGGTTCGGGTTAGGTTTAGATTTGGGGTTAGGTTTAGATTTGGGGTTTAGATTTGGGGTTAGGTTTAGATTTGGGGTTTAGTTTTGGGGTTAGGTTTAGATTTGGGGTTTAGATTTGGGGTTAGGTTTAGATTTGGGGTTAGGGGTTGGGGTTAGGTTTAGATTTGGGGTTTAGATTTGGGGTTAGGTTTAGATTTGGGGTTAGGTTTAGATTTGGGGTTAGGTTTAGATTTGGGGTTTGGGGTTGGGGTTAGGTTTAGATTTGGGGTTAGGTTTAGATTTGGGGTTTAGATTTGGAGTTAGGTTTAGATTTGGGGCTAGGTATAGATTTGGGGTTAGGGGTTGGGGTTGGGTTTAGATTTGGGGTTAGGTTTGGATTTGGGGTTTAGATTTGGGGTTAGGTTTAGATTTGGGGTTTTGATTTGGGGTTAGGTTTAGATTTGGGGTTAGGTTTAGATTTGGGGTTTAGATTTGGGGTTAGGTTTAGATTTGGGGTTTAGGTTTGGGGTTAGGTTTAGATTTGGGGTTAGGGGTTGGGGTTAGGTTTAGATTTGGGTTTAGGTTTAGATTTGGGGTTAGGGATTGGGGTTAGGTTTAGATTTGGGGTTTAGATTTGGGGTTAGGTCTAGATTTGGGGTTTAGATTTGGGGTTAGGTTTAGATTTGGGGTTAGGGGTTCGGGTTAGGTTTAGATTTGGGGTTAGGTTTAGATTTGGGGTTTAGATTTGGGGTTAGGTTTAGATTTGGGGTTAGGGGTTCGGGTTAGGTTTAGATTTGGGGTTAGGTTTAGATTTGGGGTTTAGATTTGGGGTTAGGTTTAGATTTGGGGTTTAGTTTTGGGGTTAGGTTTAGATTTGGGGTTTAGATTTGGGGTTAGGTTTAGATTTGGGGTTAGGGGTTGGGGTTAGGTTTAGATTTGGGGTTTAGATTTGGGGTTAGGTTTAGATTTGGGGTTAGGTTTAGATTTGGGGTTTAGATTTGGGATTAGGTTTAGATTTGGGGTTAGGTTTAGATTTGGGGTTTAGATTTGGGGTTAGGTTTAGATTTGGGGTTAGGGGTTGGGGTTAGGTTTAGATTTGGGGTTTAGATTTGGGGTTTAGATTTGGGGTTAGGTTTAGATTTGGGGTTAGGTTTAGATTTGGGGTTTAGATTTGGGGTTAGGTTTAGATTTGGGGTTAGGGGTTGGGGTTAGGTTTAGATTTGGGGTTAGGTTTAGATTTGGGGTTAGGGGTTCGGGTTAGGTTTAGATTTGGGGTTTAGTTTTGGGGTTAGGTTTAGATTTGGGGTTAGGGGTTGGGGTTAGGTTTAGATTTGGGGTTAGGTTTAGATTTGGGGTTTAGATTTGGGGTTAGGTTTAGATT
Source organism: Patagioenas fasciata (assembly GCF_037038585.1). Lineage (NCBI taxonomy): Eukaryota > Metazoa > Chordata > Aves > Columbiformes > Columbidae > Patagioenas > Patagioenas fasciata. The sequence continues at coordinate 283,221 of NW_027288795.1, forward strand.
TGGGGTTTAGATTTGGGGTTTAGATTTGGGGTTAGGTCTAGATTTGGGGTTAGGGGTTGGGGTTAGGTTTAGATTTGGGGTTTAGATTTGGGATTAGGTTTAGATTTGGGGTTTAGATTTGGGGTTAGGTTTAGATTTGGGGTTTAGTTTTGGGGTTAGGTTTAGATTTGGGGTTAGGTTTAGATTTGGGGTTTAGATTTGGGGTTATGTTTAGATTTGGGTTTAGGGGTTGGGGTTAGGTTTAGATTTGGGGTTAGGTTTAGATTTGGGGTTTAGATTTGGGGTTAGGTTTAGATTTGGGGTTAGATTTGGGGTTAGGTTTAGATTTGGGGTTGAGATTTGGGGTTAGGTTTAGATTTGGGGTTAGGGGTTGGGGTTAGGTTTAGATTTGGGGTTTAGATTTGGGGTTAGGTTTAGATTTGGGGTTAGGGGTTTGGGGTTAGGTTTAGATTTGGGGTTTAGATTTGGGGTTAGGTTTAGATTTTGGGTTAGGTGTAGATTTGGGATTTAGATTTGGGGTTAGGTTTAGATTTGGGTTAGGGGATGGGGTTAGGTTTAGATTTGGGTTTAGGTTTAGATTTCGGGTTTAGATTTGGGGTTAGGTTTAGATTTGGGGTTAGGTTTAGATTTGGGGTTTTGATTTGTGGTTAGGTTTAGATTTGGGGTTAGGTTTAGATTTGGGGTTAGGGGTTGGGGTTAGGTTTAGATTTGGGGTTTAGATTTGGGGTTAGGTTTAGATTTGGGGTTAGGGGTTGGGGTTAGGTTTAGATTTGGGGTTAGGTTTAGATTTGGGGTTTAGATTTGGGGTTAGGTTTAGATTTGGGGTTAGGTTTAGATTTGGGGTTTAGATTTGGGGTTACGTCTAGATTTGGGGTTAGGGGTTGGGGTTAGGTTTAGATTTGGGGTTAGGTTTAGATTTGGGGTTAGGGTTTGGGGTTAGGTTTAGATTTGGGGTTAGGTCTAGATTTGGGGTTAAGGGTTGGGGTTAGGTTTAGATTTGGGGTTAGGTTTAGATTTGGGGTTTAGATTTGGGGTTAGGTTTAGATTTGGGGTTTAGATTTGGGGTTAGGTTTAGATTTGGGGTTAGGGGTTGGGGTTAGGTTTAGAATTGGGGTTAGGTTTAGATTTGGGGTTTAGATTTGGAGTTAGGTTTAGATTTGGGGCTAGGTTTAGATTTGGGGTTAGGGGTTGGGGTTGGGTTTAGATTTGGGGTTAGGTTTGGATTTGGGCTTTAGATTTGGGGTTAGGTTTAGATTTGGGGTTTTGATTTGGGGTTAGGTTTAGATTTGGGGTTAGGTTTAGATTTGGGGTTTAGATTTGGGGTTAGGTTTAGATTTGGGGTTAGGGGTTGGGGTTAGGTTTAGATTTGGGGTTAGGTTTAGATTTGGGGTTAGGGGCTGGGGTTAGGTTTAGATTTGGGGTTAGGTTTAGATTTGGGGTTTAGATTTGGGGTTAGGTTTAGATTTGGGGTTAGGGGTTGGGGTTAGGTTTAGATTTGGGGTTTAGATTTGGGGTTAGGTTTAGATTTGGGGTTAGGTTTAGATTTGGGGTTTAGATTTGGGGTTAGGTTTAGATTTGGGGTTAGGGGTTTGGGTTAGGTTTAGATTTGGGGTTTAGATTTGGGGTTAGGTTTAGATTTGGGGTTAGGTTTAGATTTGGGGCTTAGATTTGGGGTTAGGTCTAGATTTGGGGTTAGGGGTTGGGGTTAGGTTTAAATTTGGGGTTTATATTTGGGATTAGGTTTAGATTTGGGGTTTAGATTTGGGGTTAGGTTTAGATTTGGGGTTATGTGTTGGGGTTAGGTTTAGATTTGGGGTTTAGATTTGGGGTAAGCTTTAGATTTGGGGTTAGGGGTTGGGGTTAGGTTAAGATTTGGGGTTTAGATTTGGGGTTAGGTTTAGATTTGGGATTTAGATTTGGGGTTAGGTTTAGATTTGGGTTAGGGGTTGGGGTTAGGTTTAGATTTGGGGTTTTGATTTGTGGTTAGGTTTAGATTTGGGGTTAGGTTTAGATTTGGGGTTTTGATTTGTGGTTAGGTTTAGATTTGGGGTTAGGTTTAGATTTGGGGTTAAGGGTTGGGGTTAGGTTTAGATTTGGGGTTTAGATTTGGGGTTAGGTTTAGATTTGGGGTTTAGATTTGGGGTTAGGTTTAGATTTGGGGTTTAGATTTGGGGTTAGGTTTAGATTTGGGTTAGGGGTTGGGGTTAGGTTTAGATTTGGGGTTAGGTCTAGATTTGGGGTTAAGGGTTGGGGTTAGGTTTAGATTTGGGGTTAGGTTTAGATTTGGGGTTTAGATTTGGGGTTAGGTTTAGATTTGGGGTTTAGATTTGGGGTTAGGTTTAGATTTGGGGTTAGGGGTTGGGGTTAGGTTTAGATTTGGGGTTAGGTTTAGATTTGGGGTTTGGGGTTGGGGTTAGGTTTAGATTTGGGGTTAGGTTTAGATTTGGGGTTTAGATTTGGAGTTAGGTTTAGATTTGGGGCTAGGTTTAGATTTGGGGTTAGGGGTTGGGGCTGGGTTTAGATTTGGGGTTAGGTTTGGATTTGGGGTTTAGATTTGGGGTTAGGTTTAGATTTGGGATTTTTGATTTGGGGTTAGGTTTAGATTTGGGGTTAGGTTTAGATTTGGGGTTTAGATTTGGGGTTAGGTTTAGATTTGGGGTTTAGTTTTGGGGTTAGGTTTAGGTTTGGGGTTAGGGGTTGGGGTTAGGTTTAGATTTGGGTTTAGGTTTAGATTTGGGGTTAGGGATTGGGGTTAGGTTTAGATTTGGGGTTTAGATTTGGGGTTAGGTTTAGATTTGGGGTTAGGGGTTGGCGTCAGGTTTAGATTTGGGGTTAGGTTTAGATTTGGGGTTTAGATTTGGGGTTAGGTCTAGATTTGGGGTTTAGATATGGGGTTAGGTTTAGATTTGGGGTTAGGGGTTCAGGTTAGGTTTAGATTTGGGGTTAGGTTTAGATTTGGGGTTTAGATTTGGGGTTAGGTTTAGATTTGGGGTTAGGGGTTCGGGTTAGGTTTAGATTTGGGGTTAGGTTTAGATTTGGTGTTTAGATTTGGGGTTAGGTTTAGATTTGGGGTTTAGTTTTGGGGTTAGGTTTAGATTTGGGGTTTAGATTTGGGGTTAGGTTTAGATTTGGGGTTAGGGGTTGGGGTTAGGTGTAGATTTGGGGTTTAGATTTGGGGTTAGGTTTAGATTTGGGGTTAGGTTTAGATTTGGGGTTTAGATTTGGGATTAGGTTTAGATTTGGGGTTAGGTTTAGATTTGGGGTTTAGATTTGGGGTTAGGTTTAGATTTGGGGTTAGGGGTTGGGGTTAGGTTTAGATTTGGGGTTTAGATTTGGGGTTTAGATTTGGGGTTAGGTTTAGATTTGGGGTTAGGTTTAGATTTGGGGTTTAGATTTGGGGTTAGGTTTAGTTTTGGGGTTAGGGGTTGGGGTTAGGTTTAGATTTGGGGTTAGGTTTAGATTTGGGGTTAGGGGTTCGGGTTAGGTTTAGATTTGGGGTTTAGTTTTGGGGTTAGGTTTAGATTTGGGGTTAGGGGTTGGGGTTAGGTTTAGATTTGGGGTTAGGTTTAGATTTGGGGTTTAGATTTGGGGTTAGGTTTAGATTTGGGGTTTAGATTTGGGGTTTAGATTTGGGGTTAGGTCTAGATTTGGGGTTAGGGGTTGGGGTTAGGTTTAGATTTGGGGTTTAGATTTGGGATTAGGTTTAGATTTGGGGTTTAGATTTGGGGTTAGGTTTAGATTTGGGGTTTAGTTTTGGGGTTAGGTTTAGATTTGGGGTTAGGTTTAGATTTGGGGTTTAGATTTGGGGTTATATTTAGATTTGGGTTTAGGGGTTGGGGTTAGGTTTAGATTTGGGGTTAGGTTTAGATTTGGGGTTTAGATTTGGGGTTAGGTTTAGATTTGGGGTTAGATTTGGGGTTAGGTTTAGATTTGGGGTTTAGATTTGGGGTTAGGTTTAGATTTGGGGTTTAGATTTGGGGTTAGGTTTAGATTTGGGGTTAGGGGTTGGGGTTAGGTTTAGATTTGGGGTTTAGATTTGGGGTTAGGTTTAGATTTGGGGTTAGGGGTTTGGGGTTAGGTTTAGATTTGGGGTTTAGATTTGGGGTTAGGTTTAGATTTTGGGTTAGGTGTAGATTTGGGATTTAGATTTGGGGTTAGGTTTAGATTTGGGTTAGGGGATGGGGTTAGGTTTAGATTTGGGTTTAGGTTTAGATTTCGGGTTTAGATTTGGGGTTAGGTTTAGATTTGGGGTTAGGTTTAGATTTGGGGTTTTGATTTGTGGTTAGGTTTAGATTTGGGGTTAGGTTTAGATTTGGGGTTAGGGGTTGGGGTTAGGTTTAGATTTGGGGTTAGGTTTAGATTTGGGGTTTAGATTTGGGGTTAGGTTTAGATTTGGGGTTAGGTTTAGATTTGGGGTTTAGATTTGGGGTTACGTCTAGATTTGGGGTTAGGGGTTGGGGTTAGGTTTAGATTTGGGGTTAGGTTTAGATTTGGGGTTAGGGTTTGGGGTTAGGTTTAGATTTGGGGTTAGGTCTAGATTTGGGGTTAAGGGTTGGGGTTAGGTTTAGATTTGGGGTTAGGTTTAGATTTGGGGTTTAGATTTGGGGTTAGGTTTAGATTTGGGGTTTAGATTTGGGGTTAGGTTTAGATTTGGGGTTAGGGGTTGGGGTTAGGTTTAGAATTGGGGTTAGGTTTAGATTTGGGGTTTAGATTTGGAGTTAGGTTTAGATTTGGGGCTAGGTTTAGATTTGGGGTTAGGGGTTGGGGTTGGGTTTAGATTTGGGGTTAGGTTTGGATTTGGGCTTTAGATTTGGGGTTAGGTTTAGATTTGGGGTTTTGATTTGGGGTTAGGTTTAGATTTGGGGTTAGGTTTAGATTTGGGGTTTAGATTTGGGGTTAGGTTTAGATTTGGGGTTAGGGGTTGGGGTTAGGTTTAGATTTGGGGTTAGGTTTAGATTTGGGGTTTAGATTTGGGGTTAGGTTTAGATTTGGGGTTAGGGGTTGGCGTTAGGTTTAGATTTGGGGTTAGGTTTAGATTTGGGGTTTAGATTTGGGGTTAGGTTTAGATTTGGGGTTAGGTTTAGATTTGGGGTTTAGATTTGGGGTTAGGTCTAGATTTGGGGTTTAGATTTGGGGTTAGGTTTATATTTGGGGTTAGGGGTTCGGGTTAGGTTTAGATTTGGGGTTAGGTTTAGATTTGGGGTTTAGATTTGAGGTTAGGTTTAGATTTGGGGTTAGGGGTTCGGATTAGGTTTAGATTTGGGGTTAGGTTTAGATTTGGGATTTAGATTTGGGGTTAGGTTTAGATTTGGGGTTAGGTTTAGATTTGGGGTTTAGATTTGGGGTTAGGTTTAGATTTGGGGTTAGGTTTAGATTTGGGGTTTAGATTTGGGGTTTTGGTCTAGATTTGGGGTTAGGAGCTGGGGTTAGGTTTAGATTTGGGGTTAGGTTTAGATTTCGGGTTTAGATTTGGGGTTAGGTTTAGATTTGGGGTTAGGGGTTGGGGGTTAGGTTTAGATTTGGGGTTTAGATTTGGGGTTAGGTTTAGATTTGGGGTTAGGTTTAGATTTGGGGTTTAGATTTGGGGTTAGGTTTAGATTTGGGGTTAGGGGTTGGGGTTAGGTTTAGATTTGGGGTTAGGTTTAGATTTGGGGTTAGGGGTTTGGGTTAGGTTTAGATTTAAGGTTTAGATTTGGGGTTAGGTTTAGATTTGGGGTTAGGGGTTGGGGTTAGGTTTAGATTTGGGGTTAGGTTTAGATTTGGGGTTTAGATTTGGGGCTGGGTTTAGATTTGGGGTTAGGGGTTGGGGTTAGGTTTAGATTTGGGGTTAGGTTTAGATTTGGTGTTAGGTTTAGATTTGTGGTTGGGTTTAGATTTGATGTTTAGATTTGGGGTTAGGTTTAGATTTGGGGTTAGATTTGGGGTTAGGTTTAGATTTGGGGTTGAGATTTGGGGTTAGGTTTAGATTTGGGGTTAGGGGTTGGGGTTAGGTTTAGATTTGGGGTTTAGATTTGGGGTTAGGTTTAGATTTGGGGTTAGGTTTAGATTTGGGGTTTTGTTTTGGGGTTAGGTTTAGATTTGGGTTTAGGGGTTGGGGTTAGGTTTAGATTTGGGGTTAGGTTTAGATTTGGGGTTAGGGGTTGGGGTTAGGTTTAGATTTGGGGTTTTGTTTTCGGGTTAGGTTTAGATTTGGGCTTAGGGGTTGGGGTTAGGTTTAGATTTGGGGTTAGGTTTAGATTTGGGGTTTAGATTTGGGGTTAGGTTTAGATTTGGGGTTTAGATTTGGGGTTTAGATTTGGGGTTAGGTCTAGATTTGGGGTTAGGGGTTGGGATTAGGTTTAGATTTGGGGTTTAGATTTGGGATGAGGTTTAGATTTGTGGTTTAGATTTGGGGTTAGGTTTAGATTTGGGGTTAGGGGTTGGGATTAGGTTTAGATTTGGGGTTAGGTTTAGATTTGGGGTTTAGATTTGGGGTTATGTTTAGATTTGGGGTTAGGTGTTGGGGTTAGGTTTGCATTTGGGGTTAGGTTTAGATTTGGGGATTAGATTTGGGGTTAGGTTTAGATTTGGGGTTAGGTTTAGATTTGGGTTTAGGGGTTGGGGTTAGGTTTAGGTTTGGGGTTAGGTTTAGATTTGGGGTTTAGATTTGGGGTTAGGTTTAGATTTGGGGTTTAGATTTGGGGTTAGGTTTAGATTTGGGGTTAGGGGTTGGGGTTAGGTTTAGATTTGGCGTTAGGTTTATATTTGGGGTTAGGGGCTGGGGTTAGGTTTAGATTTGGGGTTAGGTTTAGATTTGGGGTTTAGATTTGGGGTTAGGTTTAGATTTGGGGTTAGGTTTAGATTTGGGGTTTAGATTTGGGGTTATCTTTAGATTTTGGCTTAGGGGTTAGGGTTAGGTTTAGATTTGGGGTTAGGTTTAGATTTGGGGTTTAGATTTGGGGTTAGGTTTAGATTTTGGGGTTTAGATTTGGGGTTAGGTTTAGATTTGGGGTTAGGGGTTGGGGTTAGGTTTAGATTTGGGGTTAGGTTTAGATTTGGGGTTTAGATTTGGGGTTAGGTTTAGATTTCGGGTTTAGATTTGGGGTTAGGGGTTGGGGTTAGGTTTAGATTTGGGGTTAGGTTTAGATTTGGGTTAGGGGTTGGGTTTAGATTTGGGGTTAGGTTTAGATTTGATTAGGTGTAGATTTGGGGTTAGGGGTTGGGGTTAGGTTTAGATTTGGGGTTAGGTTTAGATTTGGGGTTTAGATTTGGGTTTAGGTTTTGATTAGGGGTTAGGTTTAGATTTGGGGTTTAGATTTGGGGTTAGGTTTAGATTTGGGGTTAGGGGTTGCGGCTAGATTTAGATTTGGGGTTAGGTTTAGATTTGGGGTTTAGATTTGGGGTTAGGTTTAGATTTGGGGTTAGGGGTTGCGGTTAGGTTTACATTTGGGGTTAGGTTTAGATTTGGGGTTAGGAGTTGGGGTTAGGTTTAGATTTGGGGTTTAGATTTGGGGTTAGGTTTAGATTTGGGGTTAGGGTTTGGGGTTAGGTTTAGATTTGGGGTTAGGTTTAGATTTAGGGTTTAGATTTGGGGTTAGGTTTAGATTTGGGGTTAGGGGTTGGGGTTAGGTTTAGATTTGGGGTTAGGTTTAGATTTGGGGTTTAGATTTGGGGTTAGGTTTAGATTTGGGGTTTAGATTTGGGGTTAGGTTTAGATTTGGGGTTTAGATTTGCGGTTAGGTTTAGATTTGGGGTTAGGGGTTGGGGTTAGGTTTAGATTTGGGGTTAGGTTTAGATTTGGGATTAGGGGTTGAGGTTAGGTTTAGATTTGGGGTTAGGTTTAGATTTAGGGTTAGGGGTTGGGGTTAGGTTTAGATTTGGGGTTAGGTTTAGATTTGGGGTTTAGATTTGGGGTTGGGTTTAGATTTGGGGTTAGGGGTTGGGGTTAGGTTTAGATTTGGGGTTAGGTTTAGATTTGGTGTTAGGTTTAGATTTGTGGTTGGGTTTAGATTTGGGGTTTAGATTTGGGGTTAGGTTTAGATTTGGGGTTAGATTTGGGGTTAGGTTTAGATTTGGGGTTGAGATTTGGGGTTAGGTTTAGATTTGGGGTTAGGGGTTGGGGTTAGGTTTAGATTTGGGGTTTAGATTTGGGGTTAGGTTTAGATTTGGGGTTAGGTTTAGATTTGGGGTTTTGTTTTGTGGTTAGGTTTAGATTTGGGTTTAGGGGTTGGGGTTAGGTTTAAATTTGGGGTTAGGTTTAGATTTGGGGTTAGGGGTTGGGGTTAGGTTTAGATTTGGGGTTTTGTTTTGGGGTTAGGTTTAGATTTGGGTTTAGGGGTTGGGGTTAGGTTTAAATTTGGGGTTAGGTTTAGATTTGGGGTTTAGATTTGGGGTTAGGTTTAGATTTGGGGTTTAGATTTGGGGTTTAGATTTGGGGTTAGGTCTAGATTTGGGGTTAGGGGTTGGGATTAGGTTTAGATTTGGGGTTTAGATTTGGGATGAGGTTTAGATTTGTGGTTTAGATTTGGGGTTAGGTTTAGATTTGGGGTTAGGGGTTGGGGTTAGGTTTAGATTTGGGGTTAGGTTTAGATTTGGGGTTTAGATTTGGGGTTATGTTTAGATTTGGGGTTAGGTGTTGGGGTTAGTTTTACATTTGGGGTTAGGTTTAGATTTGGGGATTAGATTTGGGGTTAGGTTTAGATTTGGGGTTAGGTTTAGATTTGGGTTTAGGGGTTGGGGTTAGGTTTAGGTTTGGGGTTAGGTTTAGATTTGGGGTTTAGATTTGGGGTTAGGTTTAGATTTGGGGTTAGGTTTAGATTTGGGGTTTAGATTTGGGGTTAGGTTTAGATTTGGGGTTAGGGGTTGGGGTTAGGTTTAGATTTGGCGTTAGGTTTATATTTGGGGTTAGGGGCTGGGGTTAGGTTTAGATTTGGGGTTAGGTTTAGATTTGGGGTTTAGATTTGGGGTTAGGTTTAGATTTGGGGTTAGGTTTAGATTTGGGGTTTAGATTTGGGGTTATCTTTAGATTTTGGCTTAGGGGTTAGGGTTAGGTTTTGATTTGGGGTTAGGTTTAGATTTGGGGTTTAGATTTGGGGTTAGGTTTAGATTTTGGGGTTTAGATTTGGGGTTAGGTTTAGATTTGGGGTTAGGGGTTGGGGTTAGGTTTAGATTTGGGGTTAGGTTTAGATTTGGGGTTTAGATTTGGGGTTAGGTTTAGATTTCGGGTTTAGATTTGGGGTTAGGGGTTGGGGTTAGGTTTAGATTTGGGGTTAGGTTTAGATTTGGGTTAGGGGTTGGGTTTAGATTTGGGGTTAGGTTTAGATTTGATTAGGTGTAGATTTGGGGTTAGGGGTTGGGGTTAGGTTTAGATTTGGGGTTAGGTTTAGATTTGGGGTTTAGATTTGGGTTTAGGTTTTGATTAGGGGTTAGGTTTAGATTTGGGGTTTAGATTTGGGGTTAGGTTTAGATTTGGGGTTAGGGGTTGCGGCTAGATTTAGATTTGGGGTTAGGTTTAGATTTGGGGTTTAGATTTGGGGTTAGGTTTAGATTTGGGGTTAGGGGTTGCGGTTAGGTTTACATTTGGGGTTAGGTTTAGATTTGGGGTTAGGAGTTGGGGTTAGGTTTAGATTTGGGGTTTAGATTTGGGGTTAGGTTTAGATTTGGGGTTAGGGTTTGGGGTTAGGTTTAGATTTGGGGTTAGGTTTAGATTTAGGGTTTAGATTTGGGGTTAGGTTTAGATTTGGGGTTAGGGGTTGGGGTTAGGTTTAGATTTGGGGTTAGGTTTAGATTTGGGGTATAGATTTGGGGTTAGGTTTAGATTTGGGGTTTAGATTTGGGGTTAGGTTTAGATTTGGGGTTTAGATTTGCGGTTAGGTTTAGATTTGGGGTTAGGGGTTGGGGTTAGGTTTAGATTTGGGGTTAGGTTTAGATTTGGGATTAGGGGTTGAGGTTAGGTTTAGATTTGGGGTTAGGTTTAGATTTAGGGTTAGGGGTTGGGGTTAGGTTTAGATTTGGGGTTAGGTTTAGATTTGGGGTTTAGATTTGGGGTTGGGTTTAGATTTGGGGTTAGGGGTTGGGGTTAGGTTTAGATTTGGGGTTAGGTTTAGATTTGGTGTTAGGTTTAGATTTGTGGTTGGGTTTAGATTTGGGGTTTAGATTTGGGGTTAGGTTTAGATTGGGGGTTAGATTTGGGGTTAGGTTTAGATTTGGGGTTGAGATTTGGGGTTAGGTTTAGATTTGGGGTTAGGGGTTGGGGTTAGGTTTAGATTTGGGGTTTAGATTTGGGGTTAGGTTTAGATTTGGGGTTAGGTTTAGATTTGGGGTTTTGTTTTGTGGTTAGGTTTAGATTTGGGTTTAGGGGTTGGGGTTAGGTTTAAATTTGGGGTTAGGTTTAGATTTGGGGTTAGGGGTTGGGGTTAGGTTTAGATTTGGGGTTTTGTTTTGGGGTTAGGTTTAGATTTGGGCTTAGGGGTTGGGGTTAGGTTTAGATTTGGGGTTAGGTTTAGATTTGGGGTTTAGATTTGGGGTTAGGTTTAGATTTGGGGTTTAGATTTGGGGTTTAGATTTGGGGTTAGGTCTAGATTTGGGGTTAGGGGTTGGGATTAGGTTTAGATTTGGGCTTAGGTTTAGATTTGGGGTTTAGATTTGGGGTTAGGGGTTAGGGTTAGGTTTAGATTTGGGGTTTAGATTTGGGGTTTAGATTTGGGGTTAGGTCTAGATTTGGGGTTAGGGGTTGGGATTAGGTTTAGATTTGGGGTTTAGATTTGGGATGAGGTTTAGATTTGTGGTTTAGATTTGGGGTTAGGTTTAGATTTGGGGTTAGGGGTTGGGGTTAGGTTTAGATTTGGGGTTAGGTTTAGATTTGGGGTTTAGATTTGGGGTTATGTTTAGATTTGGGGTTAGGTGTTGGGGTTAGTTTTACATTTGGGGTTAGGTTTAGATTTGGGGATTAGATTTGGGGTTAGGTTTAGATTTGGGGTTAGGTTTAGATTTGGGTTTAGGGGTTGGGGTTAGGTTTAGGTTTGGGGTTAGGTTTAGATTTGGGGTTTAGATTTGGGGTTAGGTTTAGATTTGGGGTTAGGTTTAGATTTGGGGTTTAGATTTGGGGTTAGGTTTAGATTTGGGGTTAGGGGTTGGGGTTAGGTTTAGATTTGGCGTTAGGTTTATATTTGGGGTTAGGGGCTGGGGTTAGGTTTAGATTTGGGGTTAGGTTTAGATTTGGGGTTTAGATTTGGGGTTAGGTTTAGATTTGGGGTTAGGTTTAGATTTGGGGTTTAGATTTGGGGTTATCTTTAGATTTTGGCTTAGGGGTTAGGGTTAGGTTTAGATTTGGGGTTAGGTTTAGATTTGGGGTTTAGATTTGGGGTTAGGTTTAGATTTTGGGGTTTAGATTTGGGGTTAGGTTTAGATTTGGGGTTAGGGGTTGGGGTTAGGTTTAGATTTGGGGTTAGGTTTAGATTTGGGGTTTAGATTTGGGGTTAGGTTTAGATTTCGGGTTTAGATTTGGGGTTAGGGGTTGGGGTTAGGTTTAGATTTGGGGTTAGGTTTAGATTTGGGTTAGGGGTTGGGTTTAGATTTGGGGTTAGGTTTAGATTTGATTAGGTGTAGATTTGGGGTTAGGGGTTGGGGTTAGGTTTAGAATTGGCGTTAGGTTTAGATTTGGGGTTTAGATTTGGGTTTAGGTTTTGATTAGGGGTTAGGTTTAGATTTGGGGTTTAGATTTGGGGTTAGGTTTAGATTTGGGGTTAGGGGTTGCGGCTAGATTTAGATTTGGGGTTAGGTTTAGATTTGGGGTTTAGATTTGGGGTTAGGTTTAGATTTGGGGTTAGGGGTTGCGGTTAGGTTTACATTTGGGGTTAGGTTTAGATTTGGGGTTAGGAGTTGGGGTTAGGTTTAGATTTGGGGTTTAGATTTGGGGTTAGGTTTAGATTTGGGGTTAGGGTTTGGGGTTAGGTTTAGATTTGGGGTTAGGTTTAGATTTAGGGTTTAGATTTGGGGTTAGGTTTAGATTTGGGGTTAGGGGTTGGGGTTAGGTTTAGATTTGGGGTTAGGTTTAGATTTGGGGTTTAGATTTGGGGTTAGGTTTAGATTTGGGGTTTAGATTTGGGGTTAGGTTTAGATTTGGGGTTTAGATTTGCGGTTAGGTTTAGATTTGGGGTTAGGGGTTGGGGTTAGGTTTAGATTTGGGGTTAGGTTTAGATTTGGGATTAGGGGTTGAGGTTAGGTTTAGATTTGGGGTTAGGTTTAGATTTAGGGTTAGGGGTTGGGGTTAGGTTTAGATTTCGGGTTAGGTTTAGATTTGGGATTTAGATTTGGGGTTAGGTTTAGATTTGGGGTTTAGATTTGGGGTTTAGTTTAGATTTGGGGTTAGGGGTTGGGGTTAGGTTTAGATTTGGGGTTTGATTTAGAATTGGGGTTAGGGGTTGGGGTTAGGTTTAGATTTAGGGTTTAGATTTGGGGTTTAGATTTGGGGTTAGGTTTAGATTTGGGGTTAGCTTTAGATTTGGGGTTTAGATTTGGGGTTAGGTTTAGATTTGGGGTTAGGGGCTGGGGTTAGGTTTAGATTTGGGGTTAGGTTTAGATTTGGGGTTTAGATTTGGGGTTAGGTTTAGATTTGGGGTTAGGTTTAGATTTGGGGTTTAGATTTGGGGTTATCTTTAGATTTTGGCTTAGGGGTTATGGTTAGGTTTAGATTTGGGGATAGGTTTAGATTTGGGGTTTAGATTTGGGGTTAGGTTTAGATTTGGGGTTTAGATTTGGGGTTAGGTTTAGATTTGGGGTTAGGGGTTGGGGTTAGGTTTAGATTTGGGGTTAGGTTTAGATTAGGGGTTTAGATTTGGGGTTAGGTTTAGATTTCGTGTTTAGATTTGGGGTTAGGGGTTGGGGTTAGGTTTAGATTTGGGGTTTAGATTTGGGGTTAGGTTTAGATTTGGGTTAGGGGTTGGGGTTAGGTTTAGATTTGGGGTTGGGTTTAGATTTGATTAGGTGTAGATTTGGGGTTAGGGGTTGGGGTTAGGTTTAGATTTGGGGTTAGGTTTAGATTTGGGGTTTAGATTTGGGTTTAGGTTTTGATTAGGGGTTAGGTTTAGATTTGGGGTTTAGATTTGGGGTTAGGTTTAGATTTGGTGTTAGGGGTTGCGGTTAAATTTAGATTTGGGGTTAGGTTTAGATTTGGGGTTTAGATTTGGGGTTAGGTTTAGATTTGGGGTTAGGGGTTGCGGTTAGGTTTAGATTTGGGGTTAGGTTTAGATTTGGGGTTAGGAGTTGGGGTTAGGTTTAGATTTGGGGTTTAGATTTGGGGTTAGGTTTAGATTTGGGGTTAGGGTTTGGGGTTAGGTTTAGATTTGGGGTTAGGTTTAGATTTAGGGTTTAGTTTTGGGGTTAGGTTTAGATTTGGGGTTAGGGGTTGGGGTTAGGTTTAGATTTGGGGTTAGGTTTAGATTTGGGGTTTAGATTTGGGGTTAGGTTTAGATTTGGGGTTTAGATTTGGGGTTAGGTTTAGATTTGGGGTTTAGATTTGCGGTTAGGTTTAGATTTGGGGTTAGGGGTTGGGGTTAGGTTTTGATTTGGGGTTAGGTTTAGATTTGGGATTAGGGGTTGAGGTTAGGTTTAGATTTGGGGTTAGGTTTAGATTTAGGGTTAGGGGTTGGGGTTAGGTTTAGATTTCGGGTTAGGTTTAGATTTGGGATTTAGATTTGGGGTTAGGTTTAGATTTGGGGTTTAGATTTGGGGTTTAGTTTAGATTTGGGGTTAGGGGTTGGGGTTACGTTTAGATTTGGGGTTTGATTTAGATTTGGGGTTAGGGGTTGGGGTTAGGTTTAGATTTGGGGTTAGGTTTAGATTTGGGGTTAGGGGTTGGGGTTAGGTTTAGATTTGGGGTTTAGATTTGGGGTTTAGATTTGGGGTTAGCTTTAGATTTGGGGTTAGCTTTAGATTTGGGGTTTAGATTTGGGGTTAGGTTTAGATTTGGGGTTAGGGGTTGGGGTTAGGTTTAGATTTGGGGTTAGGTTTAGATTTGGGGTTTAGATTTGGGGTTAGGTTTAGTTTTGGGGTTAGGGGTTGGGGTTAGGTTTAGATTTGGGGTTAGGTTTAGATTTGGGGTTAGGTTTAGATTTGGGGTTAGGGGTTGGGCTTAGGTTTACATTTGGGGTTTATATTTGGGGTTAGGTTTAGATTTGGGGTTAGGGGTTGGGGTTAGGTTTAGAATTGGGGTTAGGTTTAGATTTGGGGTTTAGATTTGGGGTTAGGTTTAGATCTGGGGTATAGATTTGGGGTTAGGTCTAGATTTGGGGTTAGGGGTTGGGGTTAGGTTTAGATTTGGGGTTAGGTTTAGATTTGCGGTTAGGGGTTGGGGTTAGGTTTAGATTTGGGTAGGTTTAGATTTGGGGTTAGGGGTTGGGGTTAGGATTAGATTTGGGGTTATGTTTAGATTTGGGGTTTTGATTTGGGGTTAGGTTTAGATTTGGGGTTAGGTTTAGATTTGGGGTTTAGATTTGGGGTTAGGTTTAGATTTGGGGTTAGGGGTTGGGCTTAGGTTTAGATTTGGGGTTATGTTTAGATTTTGGGGTTTAGATTTGGGGTTAGGTTTAGATTAGGGGTTAGGTTTAGATCTGGGGTTTAGATTTGGGGTTAGGTTTAGATTTGGGGTTAGGTTTAGATTTGGGGTTAGTTTTAGATTTGGGGTTAGGGGTTGGGGTTAGGTTTAGATTTGGGGTTAGGGGTTGGGGTTAGGTTTAGATGTGGGTTTAGGTTTAGATTTGGGGTTAGGGGTTGTGGTTAGGTTTAGATTTGGGGTTTATATTTGGGGTTAGGTTTAGATTTGGGGTTAGGGGTTGGGGTTAGGTTTAGATTTGTGGTTAGGTTTAGATTTGGGGTTTAGATTTGGGGTTAGGTTTAGATTTGGGGTTAGGGGTTGGGGTTAGGTTTAGATTTGGGGTTAGGTTTAGATTTGGGGTTGAGATTTGGGGTTAGGTTTAGATTTGGGGTTTAGATTTGCGGTTAGGTTTAGATTTGGGGTTAGGGGTTGGGGTTAGGTTTAGATTTGGGGTTAGGTTTAGATTTGGGGTTAGGTTTAGTTTTGGGGTTAGGGGTTGGGTTTAGGTTTAGATTTGGGGTTAGGTTTAGATTTGGGGTTAGGGGTTGGTGTTAGGTTTAGATTTGGGGTTAGGTTTAGATTTGGGGTTAGGTTTAGTTTTGGGGTTAGGGGTTGGGGTTAGGTTTAGATTTAGGGTTAGGTTTAGATTTGGGGTTAGGAGATGGGGTTAGGTTTAGATTTGGGGTTAGGTTTAGTTTTGGGGTTTAGATTTGGGGTTAGGTTTAGATTTGGGGTTTAGATTTGGGGTAGGGGTTGGGGTTAGGTTTAGATTTGGGGTTTAGATTTGGGGTTAGGTTTAGATTTGGGGTTAGGGGTTGGGGTTAGGTTTAGATTTGGGGTTAGGTTTAAATTTGGGGTTAGGGGTTGGGGTTAGGTTTAGATTTGGGGTTAGGTTTAGATTTGGGGTTAGGGGTTGGGTTTAGGTTTAGATTTGGGGTTAGGTTTAGATTTGGGGTTAGGGGTTGGGGTTAGGTTTAGATTTGGGGTTAGGTTTAGATTTGGGGTTTAGATTTGGGGTTAGGTTTAGATTTGGCGTTAGGTTTAGTTTTGGGGTTAGGGGTTGGGGTTAGGTTTAGATTTGGGGTTAGGTTTAGATTTGGGGTTAGGTTTAGATTTGGGGTTAGGGGTTGGGGTTAGGTTTAGATTTGGGGTTTATATTTGGGGTTAGGTTTAGATTTGGGGTTAGGGGTTGGGGTTAGGTTTAGAATTGGGGTTAGGTTTAGATTTGGGGTTTAGATTTGGGGTTAGGTTTAGATTTGGGGTTAGGTTTAGATCTGGGGTATAGATTTGGGGTTAGGTCTAGATTTGGGGTTAGGGGTTGGGGTTAGGTTTAGATTTGGGGTTAGGTTTAGATTTGGGGTTAGGGGTTGGGGTTAGGTTTAGATTTGGGGTTAGGTTTAGATTTGGGGTTAGGGGTTGGGGTTAGGTTTAGATTTGGGGTTAGATTTAGATTTGGGGTTTAGATTTGGAATTAGGTTTAGATTTGGGGTTAGGTTTAGATTTGGGGTTTAGATATGGGCTTAGGTTTAGATTTGGGGTTAGGTTTAGATTTGGGGTTTAGATTTGGGGTTAGGTTTAGATTTGGGGTTAGGAGTTGGGGTTAGGTTTAGATTTGGGGTTTAGATTTGGGGTTAGGTTTAGATTTGGGGTTTAGATTTGGGGTTAGGTTTAGATTTGGGGTTAGGGGTTGGGGTTAGGTTTAGATTTGGGGTTAGGGTTAGATTTGGGGTTAGGTTTAGATTTGGGGTTAGGGGTTGGGGTTAGGTTTAGATTTGGGGTTAGGTTTAGATTTGCGGTTAGGGGTTGGGTTTAGGTTTAGATTTGGGGTTAGGTTTAGATTTGGGGTTAGGGTTTGGGGTTAGGTTTAGATTTGGGGTTAGGTTTAGATTTGGGGTTTAGATTTGGGGTTAGGTTTAGATTTGGGGTTTAGATTTGGGGTTAGGTTTAGATTATGGGTTAGGGGTTGGGCTTAGGTTTAGATTTGGTGTTAGGTTTAGATTTGAGGTTTAGATTTGGAATTAGGTTTAGATTTGGGGTTAGGTTTAGATTTGGGGTTTAGATATGGGCTTAGGTTTAGATTTGGGGTTAGGTTTAGATTTGGGGTTTAGATTTGGGGTTAGGTTTAGATTTGGGGTTAGGAGTTGGGGTTAGGTTTAGATTTGGGGTTTAGATTTGGGGTTAGGTTTAGATTTGGGGTTAGGTTTAGAT